>NC_064815.1:7348972-7398340 GCF_023721935.1 Panthera uncia
GGGGGGGGGGGGGGGGGGGGGGGGGGATGGAGGCCTGGGGAGCCGCCTCCCACCGTTCTTCCAGTCCTGGCGTCCACCTCTTGATGACTGAACAGGCACAGGAACAGCCTCTGCACAAAGATGAGTTGCTCCAGTGTTTTTTATTAAATGATACATCAAAAGTATAAAAGTGGCCTGGGTGCAAATGACAGGACAATGCATACAAAAGCACTATCGACTACATGCGACAATTATGTTGAGCTTCTATTGTGATGACTTTGTATCAGTATCCAAAATGATAAAGTCCAGAATTTTTTCTTAATCTAGTCCTGCATGATTGTAATTCCTGAGGTGAACTTAGCGTCCGTTGCCAACATCCTTGCATGTAAACCAAGTCTTCTGAGAAGAATTCAGATGTTCATATCCCCACACCCAATACAACGGAATTCGTGACAGTTACCATAGATTACAGATTTAATTTTAAAAATGGAAATGAGCCCTGATGGCACTTCTCAATCTATGTAAGTAATTCTAGCTCGTCAACAGGGCCTCGCAAAATCCTCTCACTTGTCAAGTATGTCTTGAGGGGATAACAACTTTTGGCACTCAGATAAAAATTCTTGGTTAAGGTGTAAGGACTGAACGCTGACCACCGCACAGAAAGTCAAAAGTTTCAGTAATTTCCACAGGCAGCACAGAGTCCGCACCCTGAAGAGGACGCCAATTTTTCCAGCTCCAGCCACGATCACTTTCCCTGTGGAAAATGTTCAAGCTAAACTCGGTCAGTAAACTGGAGCCCGCGCAGTTCACGCCCAGAACACGCTTTGCGACTTCCGGCCGACCGGGCGCTATTGTAACAGGTGTTGTCAGGGATATCGGTCTGGAGACTCCACGTTATAAAAATGTCTGAATAAATATCAAAATAGCATTTTAGAGATCGCACACTAAGAGCTCTCACCGGTTTTTTTTTTTTTTTTATCCCAAGAACGAAAAACTGGCATTTAATGAGACTTCCGGAGCCCGAGTAGGTAGTGGCGGCCCCTGGCGTAGCTCGCCTTGTAAGTGCACAGCTGAAGGCCACACGGAGGTTACACAATGCCATCTTTTAAAAAGTGCCTTCTGGTATTTCTCCTAAAGCCTGTCTCTTCATGCTTACTCCACATTCTTTATATAATGAAATAAACTCTTTGTTTTACTTACAGCAAAATTAAAAGAATTATTTCCCCCTCTTCCTTTTAATTAAATCTTCCAATAGAAGCCAAAATGGTCCAAGGAAAGAAAAAGTACATTGTTACCTAGTTTAAAAGTTCAAATTTAGATAGTAATTCAGATATCTAAACCTAATTATAAATGGTTATCTGAAAAACCACTAATCATAAGGAAAAAAACAAAGTTTATAGAAAATAGTTTTTTCTGGCTTTAGTGTTCTTTTAAATGTTTTCTCAGAACATGAATGGATTTTTCTACAAATCCACCTAATTCCAGCCCGAAGGAAATTTAATTAATGTAACCTTGTTAAAGAGCAGAGCATATGGCTATAAAGGCCTGGACTTTTTTTTTTAAGAACATACAGGTACTAATAAAATCCCTTTAGCTCTTACAAATTTAAAAAACTTTATCATACCTTCTGAAAACAGTATTTTTTTTCTCTTTCAAGTCAAATCCAAGAAGCTGGAAGCTATAAGTTAGTTTTTATTCACAAATGTAGTAAAACAGGAGGGGCTAAATGTTCTGCAGAAACTCGAATTTCTACACAGTACAAACATTAGTGATGTATTTTGGTAATGTTGGCAGAATAAGTATGGTACTGAATACACACAATTTTAAGACAAAAGACGCCTCAGATGGAAATGTCATCTCTTTACTGCTTGAGAAACAAGAGGATCTTCAATATTATTAATACTCCCCTTCTCCTTTCTTAGGTGGTCATCTGAAATTAACAGAAACAAATGTCAGTACTTATCCCAAGTCAAAATAAGCAGTGTGCAGACATATCTACGTGTATTTTTGAATGCTGTATCTTGAATACTATAGGAGTTCTTTTTTTGAAAGAGATTTCAAATGTTTATTTTTGAGATACAAAGACAGAAAGAAGGAGGCAGGGAGGGGGAGAGGGGGAGAGGGGGAGAGGGAGAGAGAGAGAGAGAGAGAGAGGGAGACACAGAATCCAAAAGAGGCTCCAGGCTCCGAACTGTCAGCACGGAGCCCGACAGTGGGCTTGAACTCGTGAATCACGAGATCATGACCGGACCTTAAGTCGGACGCTTAACTGACTGAGCCACCCAGGCACCCCTGATATTGTAGGAGTTCTTCAGGTGACTTGGGACAAAGAAAGGAACTCACCATTTTTAAACCATTATTGAGGAGATCGGAAATGTTTAGTACTAAAGACTCACTCTCAAGGGTGGAACAGAGAGCATCCTGGAATAAACCCATGGGTAAGTAGTAGTTGTAAACTTCTCTTACACGATACGTAAGGAATGGAATTTGCAAGGACAGTGTTCAATGAGCATTTTGAAGGATGACTAAGTTCTTCAACTAAGAAGAACTTTGAAACTAAGTTCTACCTTTGAAACTAAGAACTAAGAAACTTTTCTTCAAACAGAAATGCCTCTCGGCAGCACCCTCTTGTGGCCAGAAAAAAAAACTAGCAGTTTACATCTTCCTACCCAAATCAGAAAAGTATCACAGAAATTGTAGAAAATCTTCAGTCAAAAACACAACAGTAAAGCTCCAGGAAGAGTTCAGAAACGCCCAAGGCCCCAGTGACCACCCCCTGTGCTCTGGCAATAGAAGGGGCCCTGGTCACTTCTGCGGAATTTCTTTTGTCATGGAGGCAAAGGGGTAGAGGGCAGAAGTGTTCTAGATTAAAAGAATCAAATGCAACAAAAATGCAATGCAAAGACTAAATTCTGAGAATTGTGAAGAACTGAAAATATTCCCCAGACACTTTTTACAATGGAAAATCCCATTTTTATGACAACTAGATAACAAGAGAAAAAGAATACAAATCTAGGCAGTTGTTAGAAATATGCAATTTTAGCACCACAAGCACATACTGGATTTTCTTTTCTTGATGCTTCTTTAATTTTTTTTTAATGTTTATTTATTTTTGTGTGAGAGAGCGAGACAAAGACAGAGCACGAGCAGGGAAGGGGCAGAGAGAGGGGGAGACAAAGAATCTGGAGCAGGCTCTGAAACAGGCTCCAGGCTGTGAGCTGTCAGCACGGAGCCCAATGTGGGGCTTGAACCCACAAACCAGGAGATCATGACCTGAGCCGAAATCAAGAGTCTGACACTTAACCGAAGGAGCCACCCAGGTGCTCCTGGATTTTCTAATTCTAAAGACAATTTGCTTCTACACCCATTCCCACTAGTCCACCACAGCTGATCACCCTCATAAAAAATGGGAGACTACTGGTCTGGATCACAGATGACCACCTCCCTCATTTTTAGGCAGCTTTGCTAGACAGAACAAAATTGAGGCCACAACCATTTCAGGTTTTCTAGAAAAGCACTGTAAAGAAATGAAGTTGTTATGCATGTACCTTACAGATGTGCAATCAAGCTCCGTTAATGATTTTCTCTGCTATGAGATATCTGGTTTTTTATTTATACCAAAAACTACTTTGCTTCCATATTTCAAGCACTAATACCAGCAACACTAATGAACTGGTTACCATTCCAAAGGTGAGAGTGTCTACATAAACCCTCTTTTTTTCAGCACTCTGAAAGCTCTGATAAAGGAAGTGCTTCCATGCTGGAATGCTTTAGGCTTGTGTTCAAATAAAAGAGAATTTCATTTTAAGTGTTTTATGTCAGTCGGATGAGCTTCTGTAGAGATCAGGTATTGTAATCCGAAGAATAATTATTTTCATGTCTCCATAACCTTGTCAATGTTGTCAAATCAAACACATTTCCATCAAACAGTAAGCTAGAATCCAGAAAGTAAACAGAATACTCGAGTGTGCGACTGGGACACAATGCAATTTTGGGCTGATAATTCCTCACAAATCATTGCACAGGGGCACCTGGGCGGCTCAGTCGGTTAAGTGTCCGACTTTGGCTCAGGTCATGATCTCGCAGTCTGTGAGTTCGAGCCCCGCGTAGGGTTCTGTGCTGACGGCTCAGAGCCTGGAGCCTGCTTCCGTTTCTGTGTCTCCCTCTCTCTCTGCCCCTCCCCCACTCACGCTCTGCCGTTCTCTCTCTCTCTCAAAAATAAACATTAAAAAAAAATTGTTTTTAATCATTCCACAAAGAGTTCATGGTTATCAAGAAAATTTTTGACGGTCAAGAAAAATAACTTGCAAAATCACGGTTCTTCTTTAGTTCAGCTGCCATCCTCCTTTCTGAGCTTTCCACAGAGTTTACTCACTCTAAGCGGAGTCTCTGAAGGCCCCAAAGTAACTAATGCACTCTCCTCCCTCTCCCTCTTTGGCTCGCCTGCGCTCGCTCGCTCTCTCCCTCCCTCTCTCTTCCACTCCCCAGCCCTCCCACCTCCCAGGTGTGAAGCCACAACTTGCTACTCTGTGACCCACATCTCAAAACAACAGAACTCAGTTAAGAAATACTCTGTTCCTTGTAACTTTGTTGTTAGCCATTAGCCATGAATGAGATCGATTAGAAAAAGCTTTCAAGCGGGGCCACCACATGGATGGAGCTAGAAAGGATTATGCTAAGCGAAGTCAGTCAGTCAGAAGAATAAATACTATATGATTTCACTCCTATGTGGAATTTAAGAAACAAAACACACGAGCAGAGGGGGAAGAAAAGAGGGGCAACCCAAGAAAGAGACTCTTAACTAGAGAGAGCACACCCGACGGTCACCAGAGGGGAGGCAGCTGGGGGTGGGGGAAAAAGGTGATGGGGACGAAGGAGGGCACCTGCGATGAGCACCAGGTGTTGTAGGCAAGTGCTGAATTACTATGTCGTACAACTGAAGAAAATAAAAATGAAAAGCTTGCAAGCCAGAAACGTGCTCTCTCCAGAGATTATTTTCCCTCTTGGGAATGAAAATACCCGTGTCGCGGGTCTGCCGCGTGAGCGAGTGTTCACGTGTATAACATCTCCTGGTGGCGATCACGCGGAGAAAGTGCGATTATCGTACACTCTCGGTAGGCACGTCACCTGGTAAAGCCGCTCTGGAGGGGAATCAGACAGTATCCACTACATTTTTTAGTACGTATATGCTCCGAACCAGCAACTGGACTTCTGGGCATCCGCACAAGACAAACACGTGTGTGGGCAGGAAGTAATTCTATACCGCTACATGGTAGAAGCCAAAAATTAAAAACATGACAGCACATCGGTAACGAACGATTAGCAAAGCCACGCGATACTACACGAAGTTAAGAACGAGGTAGAAGGGGATGTCCACGTGCTGACAGGACAAGTGAAGAAAAGCCAACTGCAGGAGGACACGCACAGGAGCAGAATACATAAATACACAGGAAACGGATCCCGAGGGAGACCTGCCGACCTGCTAACGGGGGCCTTCCCTCCGTGGAAGGGAGGGAAAGTGGGGAGTCGGGCCGAGACAAGACGGAAGAGATGAAAGGGAAGTTTACACTGTATTATCTGAACGTTTCGACATTTACTCACTTAATTGTTTTAAGTACTTGCCGGCCAGTAGGCTCTCATGACAGTTCCTCACAAACCCCGAAAAGTGTACAAGAAGGGCACGGAGGGATGCCGACTCGGCTAAAAATGTTCAGCTGCAGGCTTCAGAGGAGTCACCTAACTTCTCAGGGTCGGTTTGCTCAAGCGTAAAGTAAGGAGGTGGGATGATTTCCTGTTCAACGGTCTATCAGCTCAGCATTCTAAGATAATGGATAACTCGTAGTGAAATCGGAAATCACCTCCTCAAGAGGTTGCCTTGCCTCACAAATACTTCACTTTCAGATCCGAGGAGACACAGCAAGCATTTGGCATGATCAATACTGCTTACAGCAGCTTATGAAAACTACCAAGGGCGATCTGTATTTCAGAGGTTTCTACACGTTTCTTTCCACATTCCAGGGCTATAGCTGTTCTGTTAATCTGCTGCCTGAGCCCCACCTACGACCGGCCTTAGAAAGAGGTCACCTCGACCGAAGCTGGAAAGGAGGAGCTAATAAACCACTCAGTTCAGATTAGCAAAATGACAGCCTATTGCTGATGTGAACACAACAACAGAAAGCTCATTGGAAGAGGGAGCATTCTGAAAGAAACCGAGGCTATCCTCCGAAGAATTCGTTATTTATAGGTAGCTGCCAGTCTTCCACAAACAGTATTCTAAAAATGCAAAGTGGGGGAGGGGGTGCCTGGGTGGTTCAGTCAGTCTGACTTGGCTCAGGTCATGACCTCGCAGCTTGTGGGTTCGGGTCCCAAGTCGGGCTGTGTGCTGACAGCTCGCAGCCCAGAGCCTGTTTCGGATTCTGTGTCTCCCTCTCTCTCCGCCCCTCCCCCACTCATGCTGTCTGTCTGTCTCTCAAAAATAAATAAACATTAAAAAATTTTTTTTAAATAAAAATGCAAAGGGTACAGAAACATGTGGCTTCTCTATCTGTAAGCAGAGATCTTTCCTCACTTTTGGGGGGGGGGGGAATGATGATTTGATAAAACGCTATTTGTTCAGTACACCAATAATCTAACCTGCTCCAAAGAGTACAAATCTATGTGAAAATCAGGTTTTTCCAAACTTCTGTATAGAAATAATATCTGAGAATTTTGTCCAGTCGTTGCCCTCCAGATTCTCCTTCCAAAAAGCATTTTGTTTTTAGGATAAGTAACAAAGACCAAAACTGTATTAAGTGTAAGTAGAATTAAACTATGACTCAAAAGCTCAAGAAAAACTATTCCAGAGAGAAATATTTAAGAAAATATACATGCTGACAGCAAAATGATGAATTTCAGGAAATTCATACCCCTTTGCCTTCTTCCGCTAGATTGTCTGCCAAGATCTGGGTTTGGAGGCTGAAGTGAAGACCCTCTCGAAAATGGATTTTGGAGGTCCTCCTTAGTTCCGTGCAAGAAATGAGCTAAAATTCCATATAAAAGAGGTCTATAGCAGGAAGAAAACCACAATCAGTTAAAATTATAGATACAGGAAAAGCTTAAAACAAACCTCTCTTTTATGTTTATGTTTATTTTGAGAGAAAGTGAGCATGCACGCACAGAGGAGGGGGGCAGAGGGAAAGAGAGAATCCCAAGCAGGCTCCACGCTCAGCACAGACCCCGACTCGGGGCTCATCTCATAACCATGAGATCACAACCTGAGCTGAACTCAAGGTTGGGCGCTCAACCGAGCCATCCAGGTGCCCCCAAAACTCTACTCTAAGGCAGCCTCTGCCACCTGAATGGCCAGGTAATTCTCTATACTTAAAGAAGATGCAGGGTTACTATCCAAATGGGGTACCTGGGCGGCTCAGTCAGTTACGTGTCTGACTTCGGCTCAGGTCATGATCTCATGGTTTGTGAGTTCGAGCCCCACATCGGGCTCTGTGCTGACAGCTCAGAGCCTGGAGCCTGCTTCGGATTCTGTGTCTCCCCCCCTCTCTCCCCCTCCCATGCTCATACTCTCTCTCTGTGTCTTAATAATAAACATTTTAAAAAAATATTTAAATTTAAGAGTACCATTTAACTCGAAAGACAATTTAAAAATCCAGAGAACCCATGTTACCAACTTAAACATCAACTAAACTGAAATACAAAATCAAACAATACACAGGAATTCAGCTTTTCAACTTTAAAGTCCAGTGTAAGACTTCCCAGTACCTAGCACTGTCTGAATACAACAGGTATTCAGGAAACGCTGGATGAATAAATCCTTGTCAAATTAGGTCATATGTCTCAAGAGCCAGGCTGCCTGGGTTCAAATCCTGGATTTACCACTTGACCTCAACAAGATTCTTAATGTCCCCAGCCTCTTAAATGTTTTTTCCTCTATAAATGAGGATAAGTGTAGTCCTTACCTCCTAGGGTTATTGTGGACTAAATGAGTTCATAAATGTCAAGCGTTTAAAACCATGCCTGGCACATATTAAATGGCATATAAATATTAGCTGTTCAGGAGTCAGGTAAGAACTAATATTTAATAAGCTATTTTTAGGGCAGGCAGTTTAAAGAAAAAGTGATTTTTACAGTTTCCAAATCTCTCTCCATTCTATCTTCGCCCTGTAGATGTCATAATCATCATCCCCAATTTATACGTGAGAAAACCAAGGCTCAGGGAAGATATGCTGGAGATTTCTTAAATTTTTTGTAATGTTTTTATTTATTTTTGAGACAGAAAGAGACAGAGCATGAGCAGGGGATGGGCAGAGAGAAAGGGAGACACAGAATCCAATGCAGGCTCCAGGCTCTGAGCTGTCAGCACAGAGCCTGACACAGGGCTCGAACCCACAGACTGTGAGATCATGACCTGGGCCGAAATTGGACGCTTAATGGACTGAGCCACCCAGGCGCCCCTGGAGATTCCTTAGATAGTAAGTAAACAAACTTTCCAGTTGAATCCCAAGTCCCATACTCTTTGCATCACAATATACTGCTCAGAGATGTACACGAGCAGCCCTGCACAAACGGAAGCTATGTGGCTGATGATGGGAGAGACAGAAGCACACCAGAAATGTTTCCAATCTCATCACTGAAAATACAACTTAACTGAGTTTTTGGGGACAACTATTTATTAGCTGGTGTGATAGCTTAAAGTATGACATTCCTTTCCCTCCAAAAGGTAGGGCCTAACTGCCTTCTCCTGGAGTGTGGGCTCAAGTCACTTCTTTGAACCAAAAAACATATTAAATGAGAGTGCTGTGCAACTTCCAAGACTGGGTCACAAACCACCGTGCCCCTCGGCTTCCTCCTTGCCTTCTCTGCTGGGTCACCATGTCATAAGGACATTCAAGCTGTCCTAGGGAATGGTACACATGGAAGGAATGGAGTCTCGTGCAAGCAGCCATGTGAGTGAGCCACATAGAAGGGGATCCTCCAGCCCCAGCCACGTCTTCAAATGACGACGTCCCTGGCTACCCTTTAAGTGGATCTCCTGAGAAATGCCCCACTAGCCCCACCCAGACATTTCTGACCACAGATAATAAACGTTTGTTGTTACAAGCCACCAAATCCTGGCGCAGTCTGTTACGCAGCAATAAGTAACTCCTTGCATGCCAACTGATTCATAACACAAGGAAAGGAGGAAAGTAAGTTTCTCCATTTAAGATGCCTCAACTCTTATGAAAGGAATAAATCTTACAATCCAGGAACATAAAATAGGTCTTTTCGTTTATTTTACTTTTTTTTTTTTTTTTTACTTTTTTTTTTTAACGTTTATTTTATTTTTTTTTTTAGCTAGTTTTTTTTTAAATTTTTTTTTTTAATGTTTATTTATTTTTGAGACCGAGAGAGACAGAGCATGAACAGGGGAGGGGCAGAGAGAGAGGGAGACACAGAATCTGAAGAAGTCTCCAGGCTCTGAGATGTCAGCACAGAGCCCGACGTGGGGCTCGAACTCACGGACCGTGAGATCATGACCTGAGCTGAAGTCGGACGCTTAACCGACCGAGCCACCCAGGCGCCCCTCTTTTCGTTTATTTTAAACCAATGTGTCCCAAAGAGCTAATTGGTTCAAGAAGATTTTTAAATGTAAACAATCTTGTTCTTAACATCAATAAAGTTTTTAAGATTTAAAATTTTAAGATTCAGATATTTTTAAATGTTATTAGAAAACAAAAAACTAGTATATTTAATCCACAAATTCATGGATACTAAGATTTTTTAAAAAATAAAAGTTAAGGGGCGCCTGGGTGGCTCAGTTAGTTGAGCGACTGACTTCGGCTCAGGTCATGATCTCACGGCTCGTGAGTTAGAGCCCCACGTCAGGCTCTGTGCTGACAGCTCGGAGCCTGGAGCCTGCTTCGGATTCTGCACCTCCCTCTCTCTGCCCCAACCCACTCACATTTTGTCTCTGTCTCTCTCAAAAATAAATAAACATTAAAAAAAAAATTTATAAAAAAAAAATACAAGTTAAAAAAGGAGAATATTTTTTCAGGTTCAGCCTTACAATACTTTATTTGCAATGATAAAACACAGAAACTCTGAAAACTAGTCTTCTTCATAAATTTGGCAAACGCATTCGGTGGCATGGCTTGACCTAACATAAGGCTATTTTAGACTTTATCCTACTTTGTATGCAAATTCTTAAGTTTCTCTGAAAAATATGAATGTGTTTGTGGAAAACCACTTTACGCTCACACTGGCACATGTATCTAGTATGTGGTATACTTACCATTTTACCTTTTTTCCCCCAGCTCTACTGATGTATAACTGAGAAATAAAATTGTAAGGTATTTAAACTATATAAGGTGATAACTTGATATTTATTTATATATATATATATATATATATACACACACACACACACACACACGGCAAAGGAATTCTCCTCAGCGAATTAAGTAACATATCCATCATCTCACACATTTACTTTCGTAAATGTGTGTGTTACTTTTGTGGGTGAGCAAATTTCAATCTTACAATCCATATTACTTTTTAAAATCTGAAACCTTCACAACAGAAGTGTTTTTAAGCAAAGCAGTAACTGTCTTTCAGAAAGCAAACTGCTGGCAGTTTGAAGTCTAAGTTGGAAAAGAAAGCGACTAGAGACAGAGAAAGCAGACGGCTTCTGAACAACACAGCGTGGGGCAGCGGGAGTGGATGGGAGATTCCGCAGAGGTAGAAGGGATGCGATGTGCAAAGTGACTGGTGGAGAAAGGAGCTGGAGCCACAAACATAAATGGACTCTGAGTTGAAGACCCAAATGGCTACATGAGGAACGTACGAGGGGGGTTTAAGGAGATGAAAACGGCAGATTTAATTTTTGGACACAGTGAGTTTGAGATGCCAGCAGAAACGTGGGCCCACAACTTAGGGCATGTGTTCGATGTAAAGTGGAGTCACAGCTCAGAGGCACCATTAAAGACTCAGGCATACTCAGAAAAGTGGGCGAGGGGACACGATAAAAAGTTTTGTCGGGGCGCCTGGGTGGCGCAGTCGGTTAAGCGTCCGACTTCAGCCAGGTCACGATCTCGCGGTCCGTGAGTTCGAGCCCCGCGTCAGGCTCTGGGCTGACGGCTCGGAGCCTGGAGCCTGCTTCAGATTCTGTGTCTCCCTCTCTCTCTGCCCCTCCCCCGTTCATGCTCTGTCTCTCTCTGTCCCCAAAATAAATTAAAAAACGTTGGAAAAAAAAAAAAATTTAAAAAAAAGTTTTGTTAAGGACAAAACTTGAGTGGTCACAATTTAAAGGAAGCCTAAAAGAGCCAATGAAGAAATTGAGAACACTGTTAGGGAAAGAAAAACTTAGACAGTAAAGGTCATAAAAGACAAATGACAATAGGTGTTTTAAGGGAGAAGAGTCAGTATTACAAAATGCCACAGAAACTCCAGTGAAACTGAGCTTCTCAAATTGGAAATACACAATATACAGCCACTCTTGGGGCCGGGGCCTTGGGACAAAGTACAGGGTAAAGGTGGAGTATGATCCTAGAACATTCATTGTGCAAAAACTTGTGGGAAAGTTCAATTTAATTGGTATGTCCTTTATAACATTTTTATGGTAGAACAATTATATCATGAAGTAGAAAGAAAAAAATTCAATAAAGTTTTCGAAAGAGAAAACATAAGATTTCAAAGAAATTTCTTGCTAATGGAAAGGCTGCTTTGAGCCATGTCCCCTGGCCTCCTACGTACGTTTTTGTTTTTTGTTGTTTTTTTTTTTTTTGCCATTCAGGGATTCTCTGGGAAAAGTTTAAGCAACTCTGAAGTAAGAAAAGAACCAAGAAACTACTCAAAAGTGGTCACCCTTCCTTTCAAGGGCAGAGTTTCAGTATAAATGGTGATAGAATTTAACATGCAGAGAGGGCAAAAGAGGGGACAGTAACAAAATGAAAACAGAGGGTTGGTTTTCACTAAGTTCAATGGTCAAAACAAGTTGATTGGGTTTTGGGGGGATCTGAATATATTCCTAAATTGAAGTGAAGGAAATAATCGGGAGGAAGAGTTCAGCGTGAGTAAGGAAACAAGTGATAAAAGATAGTCTCAGATGGGAAATAAAAGTGGGGGGGTGGGGTATGGACCAAGAAACCAAGAAACGTGACCCTTAGCAGGACTGTTGCTCAGTCCTCTGAAACCACAGGAATTTTAGCTCCAGGGAGCAGACGCCTTATCTTGTTTATTGCTACACACCTTGGATTTGGTGCAGTGTTAGACACACTCGAGCCAAATAAATACCTGCTGAATTAAAACGAAATAAAACCACCACTATGTGATTATGACTCCAATACAACACTATCTAAAAATTTATTTTTAAGTTTTTATTTTAAATTTTTTTAACGTTTTTATTTATTTTTGAGACAGAGAGAGACAGAGCATGAATGGGGGAGGGTCAGAGAGAGGGAGACACAGAATCCGAAACAGGCTCCAGGCTCTGAGCTGTCAGCACAGGGGCCCGATGCGGGGCTCAAACTCACGGACCGCGAGATCGTGACCTGAGCCGAAGTCGGCGCTCAACCGACTGAGCCACCCAGGAGCCCCAAGTTTTTATTTTAAAAAAAGTTATTAAAAAAAGTTCTTGGCACAAAAATAGACACTCAGATCAATGGAAGAGAATAGAGAACCCAGAAATGGACCCACAAATGTATGGGCAACTAACCTTTGACAAAGCAGGAAAGAATATCCAGTGAAATAAAGACAGTCTCTTCAGCAAGTGGTGCTGGGAAAACTGGACAGCAACACGCAGAAGAATGAACCTGGACAACTTTCTTACACCAGACACAAAAATAAACTCAAAATGGATGAAAGACCTCAATGTAAGCCAGGAAGCCATCAAAATCCTCGAGGAGAAAGCAGGCAAAAACTTCTCTGACCCTGGCCACAGCAACTTCTTACTCAACACATCTCTGGGAGCAGGGAAACCAAAGCAAAATGAACTATTGAGACCTCATCAAAATAAAAAGCTTCTGTACAGCGAAGGAAACAATCAGCAAAACTAAAAGGCAACTGATGGAATGGGAGAAGATATTTGCAAACGACATATCAGATAAAGGGTTAGTATCCAAAATCCATACAGAACTTATCAAACTCAATACCCAAAAAATAAATAATCCACTGAAGAAATTGGCACAATGAATAGACACTTCTCCAAAGAAGACATCCAGATGTCCAACCAACACATGAAAAAATGCTCCACATCACTCATCATCCAGGAAATATAAATCAACACCACACTGAGATACCACCTTACACCTGTCAGAAAGGCTGACATCAACAACTCAGGCAACAAGAGATGTTGATAAGGATGCAGAGAAAGGAGGATCTCTTTTGTACTGCTGGTGGGAATGCAAACTGGTGCAGCCACCCTGGAAAGCAGTGTGGAGGTTCTTTGAAAAATTAAAAAGAGAACTACTCTACGACCCAGCAATGGCACTACTAGGTATTTACCCAAGGGACACAGGTGTGCTGTTTCAAAGGGACACATGCACCCCCATGTTTATAGCAGCACTATCAACAATAGCCAAAGTATGGAAAGAGCCCAAATGTCCACTGATGGATGAATGGATAAAGAAGATGTGGTATATAATATATACAATGGAGTATTACTCGGCGATCAAAAAGAATGAAATCTTGCCATCTGCAACTACGTGGAAGGAATTGGAGGGTATTATGCCAACCGAAATTAGTTACAGAAAGACAAATATCATATGACTTCACTCATACGAGGACTTTCAGATACAAAACAGATGAACATAAGGGAAGGGAAGCAAAAATAATATCAAAACAGGGAGGGGGACAAAACAGAAGAGACTGTGAAATATAGAGAACAAACTGAGGGTTGCTGGAGGGGCTGTGGGGGGGGGGGGATGGGCTCAGTGGGCAAGGGGCTTAAGGAATCTACTCCTGAAATCATTGTTGCATCATGTGTTAACTAACTTGAATGTAAATTATAAAAAAATGAATAAATTATAGAAAAAAAAAAGTTCTTACATTGTGTTATCCTTTGATTCTTCAAATGCATTTAGTTCCCGAATGAGAAACTGTCTGTCCAATGGTACTACAGGCTGACCAGATTCTGGAGGAAAAATCAGGTGTCTTTATTCATCTAAAAAGCACATATGATTTTGATAAGAACCACTCACCAGGTATACAGACTTTTCAGATTTTCAGTAGGCGAGGCAAAATGGCACAGCCACTTTGGAAACGGGTTGAGCCATTCCTTACAAAGGTGAGCATGTACTTACCACACACAACCTTGCAATCCCACTCTTAGCTCTTTACTCAAGAGGAACGAAAGCTTACTTTCACACAGAAACTTGTGTGTGAATGTTTATGGCAGCTTGATAATTGCCAAAAACTACAAACCACTGGCGATAATGGATAAAATGGGCACAGCCATACAAATGAGTGCTATTCAGGGGGAAAAAAACCCAACACAGCTGAATCTCAAATGCATTATGCTAAGTGAAAGGAAGCGGACTCAAAAGGCTACTTCCTGAATGGGTTCATTTCTATAACATTCTGGAAAAGGCAAATGACAGGTACAGAAAACAACAGATCAGTGGTTGCTAGGGGTGGGGGTAGACAAAGAAGTTGACCACAACAGGGCAGAGAATTTTTTGAGGTGATGAAAATACTCTACATCGAGACTGTAACTGAGGTGGTAGTTACAAAACTATGCATTTGGTAAAATTCATCGAAGTGTATACTAAAAAAGGTATATTGTACTGTTAACTATACCTCACTTTTTGAACAAAGCCGAGACACTTAATATGAAACTTAAAATGATGGTTACCATACTTCATTTTAGGGAAGCCCAAGTCCAAGACCGCGTTCATTCTATTTTCACAATTTTCTTCTTTTCTGAGTACTAATAGTATTATGTAGCCATCTGTAACAAACTGAGGAAAGTGGATACTGATACTGAAGATCCTTAGACCACTAAAAATCCTGGTCATTATTCAGTTAAGGTATATGCTTAACATTAAATAAGACATCTAGAATATCAATAAAAGAGCTGTTAAATCAAAGTCCCAGCATCTCAAAGAACTCATTCTCTCTTCCAAAATCTACTTCATGGTTTCTTTTCTTTAATGAGAGGTGAAACAATCTTAAAGCACAGAGCAAAGCTTAAACAAGGCCATCAAATGATACAGGTGCAATCCTTCCAATCCCATTTCTCCCTCAGCCCAGAGGAAAGTCTTGACTACCGTGCATTCCTTTCAGTTTACTTTCTTCACAAATAAAGTTTAACAGATAAATGTCTCTTCAACTGTCCATCTCCTCCCCCCAATACCAAGGTTAACTCCCAAGAGGAAAGTAAACTCCTTCCTAATCCATTTCAAATATCACGCTTTTACACACATTTGCATATATCCCTCACCTATAATAGTAGCAGTATTTTGAAGTTTTATCTCTAGTGCTTCATATTTTTTAACAAAAACTATATACATCAAAACTGTATTTTTAAAGTATATCTATAGAAAAAAGCTAGCAGCAAACAAAATGTCAACAACTGCTTATTCTCAGTATCAGGCAATTTTTCAAAGGGTGCACCTAGTGTTTATCTACTTTCCCCTACAATACAATAAGCCCCATGAGAACTTGTTCAAGCTCTGGAAAGAACCCATGAGACGTTTATGTCCCTGTCACTCAGATGACACTGTGGTAATGGAATCGGATTTCCAGCGTAAATATTTTCTGAGAATTGAAGGCAGGGAAAAAGCAGATGTTGTTTCAGGTAAGTAACAATAACCTCTTACCTGATATGAGGACAGATGCTGTATACTTGTATTTGTTGAATTCCAAATACTCCCGAATTAATTCATTAATTAGAAGGTTTTCATGAGACAACGGCGGTCGGGGTTCACTTTCATCATTCAGGGCATTGAAAACTTCAGCTCGGATCCTTGCTTTTAAATGCCCTAATACTCCTCTTTTCTCCAAGGTGTCCTTTAAAACTGTTAAATATAAAATATTATGTTTCAATCATAGAACAAATTTGGTCATTTTTTTTTTTTAAGTAATCTCTACATCAACATGGAGCTCGAACTCATTCAAACTCTTGAGATCAAGAGTCGCACACCACCAACTGAGCCAGCCAGGCACCCCTCAATTCTTAGGCATACTTGGAAGAAAAATGTGTAACTAGTAAAGTGGCCTAATACCCACTGTTCTGATCTAAACAATGTGCTAAATGCAAGTTATCCAATTAGCTACCACAATTCATGTTTGTAATAAAAATATAAAGTTCTGAAGTTGCAATGATTTGCTATTTTAACATATTTAAGCAAACTCAAGTTTATCTTTCTAACATCATCACTGTCAGTAGCTATAGTCTGATATGCATCTTTAGTGAGGGAGGAAAAGGGAGCATAGAATTAGCTCACTGGGGCCTGAAATTAACCCTTACTGACTCGTATGTTTTCAAGAGTGTTTAGCACTGCAGATAGGTTCTGTATGTCACGAAAATCTCTGGTGTAGAAAGATGATTAAAGACAATGAATGCATTCCATAAAAGGAAAGAATATGTTGTCTTTTGATAAAAACCTATGCTATCCAGAACCCTTGGGGAATGGCCCATTCACAGCAAAAAGGTATTTTGGGTTTGTTTTTTTTTTTAAGACACAAGTTAATTTCCTAAAAAACAACAGGATTCTGAAATTATAAGCCTAGTTAGAAATCTAACACGTAGATTAGCCTAGTTAGAAATCTATCACTGCCACCTTGAGACATCGGAGATATATATGTTGAGTGTAATCTAACTTCTTGAGGAGCAAGGGTCGGATTGCTGTATCAGTTATGATAATGAGATTTACCTATAAATGTTAGTATAGATACTGACGGGCACAGGGCTGAATTGGCATCATTCCTTGCAGTGATCTGGACCTTCTTCGTTCACATTGTCCCTCAAGGCTAAGTAACAAACCCAGACAATCAACACCTCTCACCCACAGTGCCTAGAACACAGTTAAGAGCTCAAAAACTCTACCTGGGAGCATTATAATACAGGGTGTAATAAACATAGTTTAATACATACTGTGCCCTACCCAAGGCACCAAATAAGTATATCAACATAAAGAAAAACTCATAAACAGAGCCCAAAGAACTTATCCATTTGTCATAAAATTCCTTTAAAGCTTTATTATACAACAACAAAAACCTGGGTCTTAGGATTCCATTACAGAGATACAATCTAGACTGAATTTTAACCTTTCTTGCTCCTTGTTTTTAAATCATCCCTTCAACCTATTTGGCAGGTATGCAAGTACAGTTATCACCCAATCAGACTTTGTAACAGGCCCATAAAAGGAAGGTCCAGCCTTATCACAGTCTTGGGATCATAACCGAACCCGTTCTTTAACTCCATCTTTGGAAGTAGATGGGAGAGTTTTCGCTGGCCAGGATCCTGTCCCAAAGACTGTATGTGCACAAAGCACAGCCTCAAACTCAGCAGAGAAATGCAAATTAATGAAGCTGGAGTTAGGAAATCTAGGCTGGCTGTCTCATCGCCAGCTCACGCCTCAGTTGCCCTCTCCAACATGATGAGCTCCACCTCTCGGAGGCAGAACCAAGGGAGATGCAGAGCTTCAAAAAGGGACAAGAGAACCAAGGGAGATGTGAAAGCTTCAAAAACGCACAAGTCCATACGATGTACGATAACTGATTGGCAAACACTGTCACTGAGATTCTCTTGGACACAGAGCATATTCAGAACTGGGCAACGCAGAAAAAACATAAAGGGCTCCATAGATCTGTGGGGGACACTCACTCCTAAACCGCAGAGTTACATCTTCTTTTGGGGTTCTGTATTATTTTGCCCTTCCTTCTATTCTGTTTAAAACACGGTGCTACAACAACTTCAGAAAGAGGTTCTTAACTTGCCTTAATATCCCAAAATACCTTTATTTTTTTTAAGTTTTTTATTTATTTGGGGGGGGGGGGGAGAACGCGTGAGCAGGAGAGGGGCAGGGAGAGAGGATCCCAAGCAGGCTCCCCACGGTCAGCGCAGAGTCCCCACGTGGGGCTCCAACTCGCAACCTCAGGATCGTGACCTGAGCCTAAATCAAGAGCCACCCAATTGAGCCACCCAGGTGCCCCCCTCCCCAAAGTATCTTTAAATCCTCTGAAGAGGGGCGCCTGGGTGGCTCAGTGGGTTAAGCCTCTGACTCTTGATTTAGGCTCAGGTCACAATCTCGTGTGAGTTCGAGCCCTGCCATCGGGCTCCGTGGTGGCAGTGCAAAGCCTGCTTGGGATTCTGTCCCTCTCCCTCTCAAAATAAATAAATAAACTGAAAAAAAAATCTTTAAAAAAAAAAAAAAAAGATAAATCCTCTGGAGCTGATGCGATATCACATGTGTTACGTATTCCCTGCGGGGAGTGAGATCGGATTCCCGTGAAGTCTGTTCTTGTGGATAAAGGCATGCCTTTTCCAGGACTGTTCAGCCCGGCGCCCAAACACACATTTACGTCAATGCTTCCAGCATCCTCTTCTCAAAGGGATTCAACTCCTCCCTGCCAAATCTTTAAGAATTACTGATTTGGATCCCAAGCTCCCTGAAAACTCAACTGGTTTTATAAACTGGGTAGCAGCATCACCCAGGGATTAAGACCTGGAGTTCAGGTGCGGCTGATCTAGGCTCTCGCACTGGGCCTCCCAGCTAAGGCGCTTTGCGCGAGCTATTTCACCTCTCGGCACCTCTATTTCCCAATCTATAAAATGGGCATGAAATTATGACACAGGATCTATTAGGCAATACTGGGATTAGGTAGTGCTTGACATTTAAGGCTCTGTCGCTTGTAACTATAACTACTATTATTTGTCTGGACATCCGATCACACAAAATCAACGGTGAACAAACGTTTCCAGCTTAATCGACTCGCACCTTTGTGGAACTCTGTTGAAAACTCCAGGAGAATGGCCAGGCAGCTTCCCACCGCCAGTTTTTTCCCCATGGAGAGCGGGACGCACCTCATAGGTTGTTGCAAGGATTCAGTGACAACTGAGCTAACGGTCTGGGACTGTACCTAACCCCAATAATGGCTGTGGGTACTGTCATCACTCAGTCCCACATGAAGGGAGCGGCCCAAAGCTTCGGCCCGAGAGCGGTCTCACAAATGCGCCCAGAGGCCCAACGTGCAGGACTGCAGGCCCCTCGGGCACATGAGGGTCCCGCAGCTCCTGCTCCAGCTCAAAGCCGATTTCAAAACTGCCCCAGTGCGACCGCTTCCCTCACACAGGGCCCGGGCGCAGCGGCCGCCACACCAGTCGGACGCTCTGCCGACCCTGACGCCGCAGAACGAGCCCCGCGCCCCCGGAAAGCCGGACTCTGTTTCGCGCGCGCTCCTTTCGCTCCATCCTTTTCACAAGAGGAAGGCCAGACGCCTTTCACCCGGCAAACGGCCCACGCGCACTCACCAGCCTTGAGCTCGGCGACAGTCGCCATCTTTCAACCGCCGTCAGGGGCGCGCCTCGGCTGTGCGCACGCGCAGCTCCGCCCCTCTCTGCGGCATGGTCTACAGCCAATAGGTGCGCCGCTCTCGCTACACTCGGTCCCACCCCTTTCAGTTTTCTGTCTCCGGGGTTGGTTGGGTGGTGACTCTCCGGAGGGATTTCACCAATCAGCGAGCTCTCTAGGTGCTGCGGGAGGAGGGAGGAGGAGTCAGGACCAAGATCCTTTACCTTTGCGTGCCACTGGCACTTTAGTTGACTAATATTTCCAACGTGTCCCCACTGCTCGTCTCTGCAGCCTCAGGGACTAATTGTCAATGGTTACCATGTGTTGAGCCTGTGGTTCTCAAACTTGAGAGTGTCTGAGAATCACCTTGAAGACTTGTTAAAGGGCCCCACTCCTGAGGTTGCTGATTTAGTCAATCTAGATTGAGATCCGAGAACTGCTTTTCTAACAAGTTCTCAGGTGACGGGGATGCTGCTGGCCTGGGGATCACACCTTGAGAACCCCTGTATTAAGTACTTACTAGGAGCCTGACAGTGTGCTAAATCTTACACACTTTGGCTCATTGATTTCTCTACTATTAGTCCCATTTTACAAAGGAGGCAACTGAGTCTTTGATAACTGATGAGGCTTAACCAAGATCGCAAGCAAATGGAGGTGATTGGAATCCAGGCCTCTTGCTTTTCTAGGCCTGTTCTCTTAAACTGACACTTAATACTGGGTAGTACACATGAGGAGTCCAAGAGCTTTCTGTGAATAATTGATGAACGAATAAACTCTACCATCCCAGTTTTGTACCCAAAACAGTGGGAGGTTCTGTGATTCCAGTTAGGAATCCAACTCTATGCTTCCTTCCATTGCCAGGAAGGCCAGCATCTGTGACTTAGATCGTAGAACAGTGCTCTTTAAACTGCTAGTCTTTACCCGTAGTAGGTTTTAAAATCTATTTATTAGTGGCCCCCGGTGAACATATTTTTAATGAAATGGAATGGAACAAACAGCAAACAAGGAAATACTGTTTTTTGAAACTTTTGTTTCAGTTATGATGTGTGTCCTCATTCCTGGTGTATTTTTTTTTAATAACGAAAAATGTATAATGTTTATTTTTGAGAGAGAGAGAGACAGAATGTGAGCAGGGGAGGGGCAGAAAGAGAGGGAGACACAGAATCGGAAGCAGGCTCCAAGCTCTGAGCTGTCAGCACAGAGCCAGATGCAGGGCTTAAACTCACAAATTATGACATCATGACCTGAGTCCAAGTCGGTCGCTCAACTGACTGAGCTACCTGACTACGCCTCTTTAATTTTTTTTCTTTATAGTGTTTATTTTTGAGAGACAGACAGAACATGAGAGAGGGAGACGCAGAATCCAAAGCAGGCTCCAGGCTCCGAGCTGTCAGCATAGAGCCCAACCTGGGGCTCAAACTCATGAACAGTGAGATCATGACCTGAGCCAAAGTTGGACACTTAGCTGACTGAGCCTACCCAGGTGCCCCCCTCCTTTTTTTAAGTTTATTTATCTTGAGAGAGAGAGAGAACATGTGCACATGCAAGTGGGAGAGGGGCAGAGAAGGAGAGAGAAAGAGAGGGAGAGAGAGAGAATCCCAAGGAGGCTCTGCACTGTGAGCTCAGAGCCCAATGCAGGGCTTGAACTCACAAACCACGAAATCACAATCTGAGCTGATTTGGGACGCTTAACCGACTGAGCCACCCAGGCACCCCTAATTTTGACCTTGTAGAACTCAGATCTGTTCTGCAAATTTAGAAAGGCCCTATTCATCCCACTTCCCTATTCTGTAAAACCCACAGAGCCTGAATTCCTGGCCAACATCTCAAGAGATTTATAAGGATTAACTAAATTCCATAGGTAGGAAGTTTGAGCTCCTCAGAGAAAAGCATTGCTAGATATGTTGATGAGGAACTCAGAGAGAGAGACAAACAGTAATGCAACTGATTGATTAGTAGTGGTAATCATTACAATAGTTAATATCCATTGCCACTCTCTGTGTGACAGGTACACCTCTAAAGCCTTACTTAAAGTTGTCACCAACAACCCGATGAGGTACATACTCACACAGCAATCATCTAAAGTACAATTTCAGGGCGCCTGGGTGGCTCAGTCAGTTAAGCGTCCAATTTCAGCTCAGGTCATGATCTCGGGGGTTGTGTGTTTAGACCCCGTATTGGGCTCTGTGCTGACAGCTCAGAGCCTGGAACCTGCTTAGGATTCTGTGTCTCCTACTCTCTCTGCCCCTCCCCCACTTCTTATCACTCTCTCTCTCTCTCTCTGTCTCTCAAAACTAAATATTAAGAAATATGTGTATAAGGTAAAATTTCATTGAAAAACATGTACTGAAATTGGGTACTACACTGTGTTGGAAAGGATGTGGGGAAACAGGCATCACCATTCCTCGCTGGAATGTGGGTGTATCGGCCCCACCTTCTCAGAAGGCTATTTGGCAATATCTAGTCAATCTTTCACACCCTATGACCCATCAATTCCAGTTTTAGAAATGTATCTTACACATACACTCACATCTAATTACCAACGATATGTGCATAAGAATATTCAGTGTAGCCCTGTTTATAGTAGACAAAAATCTTTATGTGTCCATCAGAATGGCTGAAATGAAAACAAGCCACGATGACAATACCAAATGCTGGTGAGGGTGCATACATTGCCGGTAGAAATCCAAAGTGGTAGAGTCACTTTGGAAATTGTTTTGGCAACTGCTTATGAAGCCAAACATACACTCACCATTCAACTCGGTAATCCACTCCTCGGTGTTTACCCAGGAGAAATAAAAACTTAACGTCTACACAAAAGCCAGTATGAAATAATCGCAGATTTATTTGTGATCGTCACACCTGGAAATGACCTAATGCCTTCCAGCTGGTGAATGGATATAAATTAGCTGTAGTATATGCCTATACCATGGAATAACAAATACTCAATAATAAAAAGGAACCGGTCACTGATAGCTGCAACAATGTGGATGAATCTCAGATGCATTGTGCTTGGTGAAAGAATCAGGACTCAAAAAGCTACATCAGGTGTGATTCCACTTACATATTTTGCAAGAGACAAAGTCTCTTTGGTGTGAACTTTGGAAAAGTGTGTGGAAGGTGGTTGCCAGGGGCTGGGATGAATGAAGGGGACTGTCTATAAAGATGGAATAACATGATTTGGGGAGTCCTGGAACTGTTCTACATCTTGATTGTGACTATGTGATTGTATGCATTTATCAAAAGTCATGTATGAATTCATCAAAATTCATCCTCAGATGGCCCCCAAACTCCCCTACCCTGCACCCTCATCATGGCAGCGTGGCCTCCATACCGTGGGGCTGCGATTCTGTTCACACCGGTGCCCACACTGGATTGCTTCGCAGGACAGAAACCTTACCTAGCTTGCTCATCTCTGGTCGAACAAATATTTGTAGAATGAATGAATGAAGTCCCGCAAAGCAACTCATCTCACGGATGAAACTGACATGGAGACAACTAACTGGCCAGAAGCAAGTAGACAGTGTGGCGGGAGTGGAATTATACCCCAGCTTTTCTCTACAGTGACTGACAAAATGCAACCCGTGGAGGTTACAGGTTCCGACTTCTGAACTGTGGCACATACATGGTTCTCACCCTGGAATGTTGACATGTGGAAGGTTTTAATGTAGATTTTTTTTTTTTTTTTTTGCGGGGGTTGGGGAAGGCAGTGGATATTAATGTCAGTCCTTTGGAGGAAGTAAAAAAGATCCGCCAGGTAAAATGAGAATGCCACCTTTTGAACCTTTTGAAAGGCTTTTTTTTTTTTTTCAGAGGGATGAGAAATACATTTATTCAATGCCTTGTTTACCAAAAGGATTAGGGATTAAGGAATTCTTGAGTAACTCTTGGCTGAAATGTGTTTTATCAGAGGAACCCAGCTGGACAAAGTTGAGTTTAAACGAGTCGAGTGTCTTATCGAGATTTAGTTATGCCCTCCTGGTAGGCATGACTTTTCTTAGGATGTGCAGCAAGAGGCAGTAGAGAGTAGGAAGGGGGGGGGAATCTGTAGATGGAATTTTACAAATTGGAGACAACTACGTTATAGAAACAGTGTCTCCTTGTCAGACAAGTCGAGGCAGCTTTTGAAAATATGACACATTGGGGGTGCCTGGGTGGCTCAGTCGGTTAAACATACAACTTCAGCTCAGGTCATGATCTCATGGTCCATGAGCTCGGGCCCCGTGTCAGGCTCTGTGCTGACAGCTCAGAGCCTGGAGCCTGCTCCTGATCTGTGTCTCGCTCTCTCTCTGCCCCTCCCCCACTCACGGTCTGTCTCGCTCTCAAAAATAAACATTAAAAAATTTTTTTTGAGGGGGGGGGGCGCCTGGGTGGTTCAGTCAGTTGAGCATCCGACTTCGGCTCAGGTCATGATCTCACGGTTCGTGAGTTCGAGCCCCGAGTGGGGCTCTATGCTGACAGCTCAGAGCCTGGAGCCTGCTTCGGATTCTGTGCCCCCCTCTCTCTCCGCCCCACCCCTGCTTGTGCTCTGTCTCTCTCTGTCTTCCAAAAATGAGTAAACATTAAAAAAATTTTTTTTAATAAATTAAAAATAAAAAACAATAATTTTTTTTTTTAATTTGAAAATATGACATGCCTCCACATCAGCCATTCATGGCCACCAAGACGATGGCAACCGCATCCAAACTGCTGATTCAAAGGGATGGGCCTGAAATCCCAGGGGAATTCAAATTCAAATCCAAATCCCTCCTTTCTGGATTTATGAAGGGGGAAAGTTGCTTCTTTCTGTCTTTATTTGCAATATCGTTGCTCTGAGCACACTCCAAAAAAACAGGAGTGGCCGTTGGTTTTGAAGTACTCACCCCTATACTAGATACTGTGTGAGACATTTTGTGGGCACCACTTAATCCATTCCCAGGAGGCTGGTGCTATGGTTATCCTGATTTAAAGGTGAGACTGAGAAATTGAAGTGACCTGCGTGAGTTCAGACAGCTGGGCTGAGTCTCAACCACATTCACAGTCTGATGCCAGGTCCTAGGGTTTCCTCTGCTCATGTGGACAGATGGTTTCATATTCCAGCTGGACGAGACGAACCTGTGCTGGGCGGTTGCTGCAATGGGCTCACAGCTCTGCACACTGAGGACTTTTGCATGCTGGAAAAGAATATGGGACCACGTTGATGCCCTCCCCCAAACCTCCCCCAGTTTTCCTAATCTTTGTTCCCTGAAGGGCTTCCCTTTCCTCTCTGACGTTGTGAGAATATACACACTAAAACGAAAGCAGAGAGGGGTCAGGCACTTTGCTCGAGGCCACGTAGGGGACTGGTGGCACAGAGCCAGTCTGGAACCCAGCCAGGCAAGGGGATACCTGAATGGGTCACCCTGCTGCACTGGCTCTTGATGACATTCTCACAAACACATCCTTGGCCCCCTGCAGCTCTGATGGACCTACCTGACACCACGGCGGGGTTGTCAGAAGGGGGCGTGAGTGCTGGCTGGTTATGGGTGCCTCAAGCATGAAACCAAAGGAAGGCAGAAAAGGCCTTTACCAGCTCCCCCTTCACCTTGGTCAGCTCCTGCCCTGGGCGCTCATCGTTCTGGAGATGCTTCTTGTTCGCAAGCGGGACGATGGGCATGTCAGGGCAGAATGGCTTGACTTCCGGACTCCATTTTTCTAGGATGTTTTCTAAACTATTAAGCCTGTCAGCAGAGAAATGCATCAGGAGAGCATGAGTGTCCAGGTAGGAGAGGGGCCTCCAGTGATCACAATCTTCCTGCCCAGCTGTGTGCCACAAAGCCTGCTCGACCCCCTTTCCATCCACTTTGACGTCTGGTTCTCAGCCACTGTGGGTTCTCAGCCACTGTGGGTCCATACACCTCTGGGGACTGGTTCTTACTAAAGACACTGCACAGGGCTTACTGGCCAATGAGGAAGACAGCGAGTAGTAAAATATTTAATTACAAACTGATATGGTAGTGTAATTCATACAGAGACCTGGAGGGCCCTGCCCTACAACTGGGGAGGTGGTTGGGGAAAGTTTCTATATCAGCATCTATTTTTCTGTATAACAGCCATCCCCAAACTTAGTGGCTTAAAACAGCAATGTTTATTTTTGTCTACAAAGCTGCAATTTGGGCAGAATCTGGCCTGGACAGCAAGACTGTGCCCCACAAGGCATCAGCCAGGGGCAGCTTGACTGGGATGGTTGGGTCTACTTTCTTAAGGATACAATTTACCATAAAACTCACCCTTTTCAACTCTACAACTCAGTGGTTTTTAGTAGGTCCACAAGGTTGTGTGGCCATCATCAGGATCTGATTCCAGGACATTCTTATTTCGCTAAAAAGAAATCTTGTACCCATTAAAAGTCACTCCCCATACTTCCCTCTCTCCAGCCCCTGGCAATCCCTACCCTACTTTCTGTCCCTATAGGTGTTAACATTCTGGGGATTTCATATAAATAGAAACATACAATATGTGGTCTCTTGTGTCTGTCAAGTTTCTGGAGGATCCACTTTTTTTTTTAATTTTTTTTAATGTTTATTTATTTTTGAGACAGAGAGAGACAGAGCATGAATGGGGGAGGGTCAGAGAGAGGGAGACACAGAATCCGAAACAGGCTCCAGGCTCTGAGCTGTCAGCACAGAGCCCGATGCAGGGCTCGAACTCACAAACCGCGAGATCACGACCTGAGCCTAAGTTGGCCGCTTAACCAACTGAGCCACCCAGGCGCCCCTGGAGGATCTACTTTTAAAATGGCTCATCACATGGCTGGCTGGAAAGTCAGTGCCCGCTATCAACTGGCTCTCACCCAGGAATAAGGACCAGGAATCCCCGTGGTGGGGATTTCCCTGGCTACTCCGGCTTCCGTATGGCCTGGCACCTGGGTTCCAACACTGGGCGTCCCCAGACAACCGGGCAAAAGCTTTCCACCTCTTATGAGAGTCACATAATGTCACTCCTTCCAAAGTCACATAATGGCACTTCGATGGTTGTCTCAAGCTCATCCGGATTCAGGGCAAGGGAACACAGACCGCCCGTCTCAATGGGCAGTGTCAGAGTCATCTTATAAGATCAGCGTGTGCTATGGGAGTTACAGTTGTATATACAAAACTGTCACAGCTTCCCTGGGGAAGTGCTGTTCGAGCTGAGAGCTAACGGATAAGTAGGTGTCAGCTAGGCACCATGGTGGACGAGCATTCCAGGAATATGGAACAGCATGTGGCAAGGCCCTGAGGTGAAACAGTGAGGACACGGGAGGAAGTGAAAGCGGGCTCAAGTGACAGGGTCAGAGAGACAGTGAATTTGAAAGGGCGGATTGCACAGGGCTTTGTCTGTCATGTGCTTTAGCCATCTGCTGTGTCCGCTCAGGTTCCAGTGTCCGTTCTTCCAGAATGGTCAGCACCCCAGAGATCCACTGGGGAGCTATTAACTTCCCTCTCAAACACCCCTTGCACTGGGGCTGTGGACAGTGGACACAAGACCCGGTTTTAGCCACTGAGGACATTCCTCACAAGCCCAGCAGCCTCAGCAATCGGTTCAGGAATGGACGTGTGACCCAAGCAGGGCCAATGAGATTCAAACCCAAGACATCAGCGGGAGCTATTGGACAAGGGATATAGTCTTTCTTTGGGAGTTATTAGGAGAAATATAGCTGAAAGTTATGGGTGTCATCTTGTCTGTGAGTGAGGAGAAACTGACTGACAATGTCACCAACAAAGAGAAAGCCAGAACCAAGTGATGGGGACTGTTGAGCTCCTGGACCGTGACTGAGGCCAAATTTACTGCTGGACATTTTAGATACATGAGTCAATAAATTTTGGTTTAAGCTGATTGATTAGACTTAAACATTTTTTTATGTTTATTTATCTATTTTTTATTTTTTTTAACGTTTATTTATTTTTGAGACAGAGAGAGACAGAGCATGAATGGGGGAGGGTCAGAGAGGGGGAGACACAGAATCTGAAACAGGCTCCAGGCTCTGAGCTGTCAGCACAGAGCCTGACGCGGGGCTGGAACTCACAGACCGCGAGATCACGACCTGAGCCGAAGTCGGACGCTTAACCGACTGAGCCACCCAGGCGCCCCATGTTTATTTATTTTTGAGAGAGAGAAAGAGACAGAGAGGGCGTGAGCGGGAAAGGGGCAGAGAGAGAGGCAGACACAGAATCCCACGCAGGATCCAGGCTCTGGACTCTCGGCACAGAGTCTGTCGCGGGGCTTGAACCCACAAACCGTGGGACCATGACCTGAGCAGAAGTCAGACGCTCAACCGAGGGAGCCACCCAGGCGCCCCTGATTAGACTTTTCGTGCAAATGAAATCTCTTCATTGGTAAGAAAAATTCATATGAAACATAACTAGAAGTACAGATGCTTGGCAGGTTTAAAAGCTGATTCATGCCTTTGTCCCTGGCCCCCTTTCTTTATATTCTCACGGATTTCTCCAAGGCTGCTGTGGGTATATGTGGTGGCATTAAGGAGATTCTGGAGGGACCCCTCTGGGCAAACAACTTTTTAAAAAAACAACCCCTTCCTTGGACTCAACCACATACCGGGAAGAACACAGGCTGAAAACTTCAGCCCCCAACTACCTACCCGGTGGGGAGCATTTATTCAGGGCACAGTGCAAAATTGCATGTCAGTGGCGTTCTCATAGAGGGACACCGTTTTCTAAAGGGTTGGTGAAGTGACCCAAGCCATTTCAAAGATCACATTCAAACGCCACGATGGTCAGAGGAGAAAAGAACAACCTGTAGAATCTCCCCCAGAGATCCAAGGACTTCCCCACAAACACTTAGCAAACCTCTCCTCATGTTGGGTCTCCTTTCTATTCATTTCTTAACTTATTGAGGTGAAATTCACATAACATAAAAATCACCATTTTAAAACATAGAATTCAGTGCCTTTTAACATATTCACCATGTTGCACGACCATCACCACTATCTACGCCAGAGCATTTTCATCACTCCAAGGCGAAACCCTATCCCCATTGAGCAGACTCCCCCCACTCCCTGGGACTGTTATGACCAAAGAGGCTGGGAACATTCAGGTTCAAGTTAATGTGTGAACACGTGTTTCCCATTCGGAGATGTATACCCAGGCGTGGGAGTGCCAGATCACCTGGCGAGTCTCTGTGTACCTTTTTGAGGACCCGCCAGTCTGTTTTCCACAGGGACTGCAGTATTTCACATTCCTAGCAATGTCTAAGGGCTCCAATTTCTCCACATCCAAAGGATTGTTCTTTCTTTTTGTTTGTTTTACTACAGTCATCCTAGTGTTGGTGAAGTGTCTTGCTGTGGTTTTATTGGCATTTTCCTGGTAGCTAATGATGTTGAGCCTCTTGGCATGTGTTTGTTGGCCATTTGAGTATCTTCTTTGGAGAAATGTCTTTTCAAACATCTGGCCCATATTTTTTAAAGCTCGTTTATTTATTTTGAGAGAGAGAGAGAGACAGAGGAGGTGGAGGGGCAGAGAAAGAATCCTGAGCAGGCTCTACACTGTCAGCATGGAACCTCATGCGAGGCTCGAACCCGCAAACCATGAGATCATGACCTGAGCTGAAACCAAGGGTCAGATGCCTAACCAACTGAGCCACCCAGGTGCCCCAACCCTTGGTCCATTTTTAAATGGGGTTAGTTGTTTTCTTCTTCTTGAGTTGTAATCATTGTCTTTTGGGGTTTTGTTTTGTTTTGTTTTTTGTTTTTGAATATTCTGGGTATCAGAGCCATAGCAAATGTACGATTTGCAAATATTTTCTCCTATTCTGTGGGTTGTCTTTTGACTCTCCTGACAGTGTGCTCTCATGCACAAACGTTTTCAGGTTTGATAAATAGGAAATTATTGATTATTGTTGCTATTAATCTGTTTTTGTTGCTGCTTGGGCTTCTGTGCCACGGATAAGAAACCATGGCCAATTCCAGATCATGAAGACTTGCCTCTAGGTTTTTGTCTAAGTATTTTATAGTTTCAACTCTTATATTTAGGTTGTTGATCCATTTTGAGTTAGTTTTGGTAAATAATGTTTGTTCAAGATCCAGCTTCTGTCTTTTGCGTGTGTGTAAACAAGGTGAGTTCAAGGTCCAGCTTCCGTCTTTTGCGTGAGGATGTCCAGTTGTTCCATGATCATTTTGTGGAACAGATTGTTCTTTCCCCCAATGAATGGTCTTGGCACTCTTGTCAAAATCCATGAACCGTGGACATACAGGCTTATTTCTAGAATCTTGACTCTATTCCATTCATCTACAAGTGTATCCTTATGCTGCTATCAAACTGTTTGGGTATTGTGGCTTCGTAGTAAAGTTTTTTATTTTTATTATTTTTTTTTAACGTTTGTTTATTTTTGAGAGAGAGACAGAGAGTGAGTGGGGTCAGGGCAGAGAGAGAGGGAGACACAGAATCCGGAGCAGGCTCCAGGTTCTGAGCTGTCAGCACAGAGCCTGACACGGGGCCTAAACTCATGAGCCATGAGATCATGACCTGAGCTGAAGTCGGACGCTTAACTGACTGAGCCACCCAGGTGCCCCTTCGTAGTGAGGTTTAAACCATGAAGTTGAGTTTTCCAACTTTGGTCTTTCCCAAGATTCTCTTGGCATTTCAGGGTCCCTTAAAATACCATACAAATTTTAGATTTGGCTTTTTCGTGTCTGCTAAAAAGGACAGTGGGATTTTTATAGGGAGTGCATGAAATCAGTAGATTGCTTTTGTATACTGTTGCCATTTTAATACTATTAAGTCTTCTGGTCCATAAACACACAAAAGACCTATTTATTTAGGTCTTCTTGAGTTTCTTTCAGCAACGATTTGTAGTTTAGGAGGCCAAGTGTCAGACAACTCGGGATGGCCTCTATACCTGAGAGCCCACTGACACTATTCAAACTAGCCAATCCAAAACCTGTTTACTCTGCCTCTCCCATTTCCTCCCTCTGAAACTCCAACAAAGGGTCTTTCTTGCCCATGGGTACCCCTTATCCTGACTGACCCAGGCCTTCTCTGCGTGCTCCCTACCCCATGATATGGCATATCCCTCTCTTGGCATCTGTGGGTGTAATAAACTATCTTTTCTTTTTTTACTAAAAATCTTTTTTAAATGTTTACTTTTGAAGGACGGAGAGACAGAGTGCGGGGTGGGGGCGCAGAGATAGAGGGAGACACAGAATCCGAACCAGGCTCCAGGCTCCGAGCCGGCAGCACAGAGCCTGATGCGGACCTCAAACCCACGAGTCGTAAGATCATGACCCAATCCAAAGTCGGATGCTCAATGGACAGAGCCACCCAGGCGCCCCAATAAACTTTTCTTCAATGGCAGTCCTCTCAGGATCTGTTGGCCTCATCATACCCGAATAATAATAAAGCCTGCACTATAAAATTTCAAGGGCAATGTTGACCAGAATTAGCAAAAGTAGACATTCTTGTCTCGTTCCCAATCTTAGGGGGAAAGCTTTAAGTCTCCCACTACTGCATATGAGAAGGGTTTTTCTTATATGCCCCTTATGATGTTAACGTAGTTCCCTTCCAGTTGTGGAGTATTCTGATCATGAAAGGGTGTTGGATTTTATCAGACGCTTTTTTTTCTGCCTCGCCTGAGATGTTCATGTGGTTTTTCTCCCCTTCCATTCTATTGACGTGATGTTTTTGAGTGGGATGTTGCATATATGCCTGTTAGGTCTAATTACTTTGGAGTGTTGTTCAAGTTGTCTCTCTCCTTGTTCGTTTACTTATTTATTAAAAACTTTTTTTAAATGTTTATTTTTTCTTTTTGAGAGAGATACAGAATACAAGCAGGGGAGGGGCAGAGAGAGAAGGAGGCACAGAATCCAAAGCAGGCTCCAGGCTCTGAGCTGTCAGCACAGAGCCCAACATGGGCCTTGAACCCATGCACCGCAAGATCACAACCTGAGTTGAAGTCAGATGCTCAACTGACTGAGCCATCCAGGCACCAGTGCCCCTCTCCTTGTTTATTTTTTATCTAGCAGTTCTATCCATTATTGAAAGTAGGGTGTTGTAGTTTCCAACTATTATTGTTGAACCATTTCTCCTTCAACTCTGACAGTTGTTATTTCATATATTTCAGAGTATATATAGATTAATCTTTGTGACATATTCTTAATGGATTTACCCTTTTATCATTACATAATGTCCTTTGTCTCTTGTAACAGTTTCTTATTAAAGTCTATTTTTCTTTCTCTCTCTTTTTTTTTTTAAGATTTTACTTTTAAGTAACCTCTACACCTAATGTGGGGCTCAAACTTACAACCCCGGGATCAAGAGTTGCATGCTTCACTGACTGAGCCAGCCAGGTGCCCCTAAAGTCTACTTTTCTGCTATCAGTGTAACCATTGTTTACAATGGATTATCTTTTTCTATCCTTTGTCTTTCAGTCTGTTTATGTCTTTGGATCTCTTTTGAGGGTAATGTTGGTTCCTATTATTTTACTACTCTGTCAACTTGCTCCTTAACTGCAGTTTAGTCCCCTTGCATTGAACGCGATTACTGGTAAGATTTACTTCGGTTTTGCTATTTGTTTTCTCTGTGTCATTATCTTTTTTGTTCCTCAGTTCCCCCATTACTGCCTACTTTTTTATTAGATAGAGGTTGTCTAGTATGCCATTTTGATTCCTATATCTCTTGTACTATATATTTTTCAGTTATGTTCTGAGAGTTTGCCCTGGAAACTACAATTAACATCTTAATTTAAAACAAGCTGGTTAGAATGAGTACCAACTTAGCTTCAGTAATGTATAAAAATCTTACTCCTACCCAAGCTTCAGTTTCCTCACCTGAACAGGGAGGGTCAAATCAGAAGAGAAGTTACATCTAACACTCAGGGGAGTGCTTGGTGACCAATCAGTGGCAGCTGATTATTGTGGTTATTATTATTGGTGGTGCCACCAATGGGCAAATTATCAATCTACATTTGCCTCTGCTTCCTGACCTAGAGAGCTGGGATATTGATATACAGAACTTGCCTACAGGATTGTTAAGAGGATCAGACAGAGTAGAAAGTGTTTTGAATGCTGCTGGGCATATGTAAGTACACAACACACATTAGTTATTACTGTTATTTATTCTTTGTCACTATGTTTTACACACAAGGAACTACTTAGAACAGCTTGAATATGCTCCATTGTTTGCAGCTCCCATGCGATTTTCTTTGCTGTGCCTTCTGCCTAGGACGCCACCCTCCCCCCCATTTCCCTAGGTCAAAACCCCAATTGTGTCTTCTCTGGCCCCAACAGCACTGTCGCCGGTGTCGGTGAAACGTTCCCTCATCCCCTCATTGGGATTTTATTGATCCGTCTTGCGATACTTATTTCTGGCTTTGTGCAAAAATCTATTTGTCTCCTGTCCTCTCGAAGGAGCCTCTCTCTCTACTTCAGGTAACATGTAAACCAGAGCAGACCCCCATTAGACACCTGTTACCCTAAAGAGGCCGGGGCCATTTTTAGAAGGAACCAGATAAGGCCTGCTTGGAGTCAGGGAAAGCAAGCAACTGATCCCTTTGGTGACTCCCATCTGTCTGTTGCCAAGACACAGAATAAATGCACTGATAGGGACAAATTCTTGTGGTTCAAGGAGTTGCTGATTAGTAACCTCCTGTCTAGGGGAGAGACATTACCACACCAGTGGCTTCATCATTGCCTACTGGGGGAAGCCCTGTGGGGCTTTATCAAGGACAAAGCTGAGGAACCTCCCCACGCAGTTAAACTGACGGAAACACAATGGACCCATTGCTACAAAGGAAGGCAAACAAACAGCCGGCCCAGGCAGGGACCTTTCCCTCAGTTGAGATGTTTGAATTCCTTTCTGGGAAGTGGATAAGACAGCCACCAGAGCTCAAGGCCTCCCACTCTTCATTTGCAAACTGAAATGCTTTGGGGCATCTTCCTTAGACAAGAGTGTTATGAACTCTTGTTAATTTTGGGACTAAAATGAACAACAGTCCTTGCAAGGCCTGCTGGTTGCCAGACCCACCAAAGGTGTTATCCCCGCAAATTCCCCCTTCCAATGAAGGAAGGAGGCACCTGGCTGACTCAGTGGAACATCGGCTCTTGATCTCTGGGTTGTGAGTTCAAGCCCCACGTTGGGTGTGGAGCCTACTTTAAAAAAAATTTTTTTTAACTTCAAAAAAAATTATAAAAAGAATGACCGGAAGGGGCAGGTTCCCCCTGAGGTTTCGAGTCCTTACTTTCCCAGTGAAACCTACCCCAGCCACCCTCCTGGAAATTGCATCCTGCCTCCACCCGCACCCCACATTCCCAAGTTCCCAAAGCAGCCCTCACCACCCTCTAACGTGCTATATGATTTAAGTTATTACATATGTTTGTTAATTGTCTGACGCTCCCCCACACTCCCCCAGGGCCACGTCCTCAAAGGTGGGGTTATCACTCACAATATATCAATCCTGTATCATCATCCACTTAACCAGTCCCCCGATGGGCACTTAAGTTGTTGCCAAACTTTTGCAATTATAAACATACTGTGGCGAACACCCCTGGGCACATGTCTGTGCATATCTGCGTGTTTATACTGTGAACAGATTCTTCCGTACAGAATTGCTAAGTCAAAGTACCAAGAGTCTAAATATTGACAGATACTGTGAACAGCTCTTCCAAAGAGACCATCCATTTAGGCTCCCACCCATGGTGTATGAGAGGGCTCAGTAAGGATTGGGCAAACTGGGGCTACTGGTGGGGAGGGTCCCACCTCCTTATACTGATGAACTGGTCAAGTTTACAGCTGTAGACTCTTCAGGTCCAAGGGACATAAAAGTTCACCTTGCTCTCATCCAAATCTCCTCCCAAGACAGCAAGCCTCTCCAACAGAGCCTTATTTTGAATTCTCCTCTTATCAGCGGCTGGGGTCAGACTCCGCATCTACGGTCTTCAGGAGAAATTGCCACTGCCAGAGGTCTTGTTAGTTCCAGTAAGTTCATTGTATCACTGGATCAAAATCTACTTCTCTGAAACCCCACCGCACCTACCCTAGCTCCGTTCTTGGGAACAATTCAAACAAGGCTAGTCCTTTTCCACGTGGCAGCCCTTAAGATATTTGGAGACTGTAAAATCTCTTCTAACTCTTCTCCTCCTGGAGTAAACCTGCCTGACTCCAGCCAGACTCATCCCCTCGGTATGAGCATGCTTGATCCAGACGTCCTTGAGCTTGGTGGCCAAGAATGAGCTTGAGGGGCCTCCAGGCCTGGGTTCAAGTCCCTGTTCCCACACTTCCCAGCTGTCTGACTTTGGCCAAGGGAGCTTCCTCCCTTGGAATATTTTTATAACAATAGTACCCACCTGGTAGGGTTTCCAGTTGGGCTGCTTTCCTGCATAAAAAGCAATCTAACACGATATTTTATGATTGTGTTGGCATAAAGACAAATACAATAAAGGCAGGGCCCTATTTATCATTTTCTTTTGATTCTAAATAGTTAAACTATTTTTCACGGGGCCCTAAAAGTAAGTATCATGGCTTAGGCGCTCTGCCTTCTGTCACTGGATGAGTACATCATGGGCTCTGGTTCCTGGGAGAAGAAGAGAAAACAGGTATAGTATATAAAATACTTAGCATAGCACAACTTAATAAATGATGATCAAAAATTCTATTTGAAAATATATGCATATGGTAAAAAAAAAAAAATTCACACAGTTCAAAAGAGTGAAAAGCAAGACTCCCTCCTATACCCAACGAGTACCTAAGAAAAAGATCCAGGGGCACCTGGGTGGCTTAGTCGGTTAAGCATTCAACTCTTGGTTTCAGCCCAGGTCATGATCTCATAGTTCGTGAGTTCTAGCCCCACATCATGAGGCCTTCTTGGGATTCTCTCTCTCCTCCACTCTCTGCCCGTCCCCTGCTTACTCTCTCTGTCTCTCTCTCTCTCAAAATAAATAAATAAACTTTAAAAAGTTTAGTCTCACAGAAGAGGTACTAAACCTCTTTGAAATATTGTAGAAAAAAATTTTTGAGAGACATTAAAGAAGACCGAAATCAATGAAGAGTTATATACCATGTTAATTGATTAGGAGATTCAAGATTTAAAGGTGTTAACTCTCCCTGATAATGATTATGGATCAAATGCAACCCCGATCAAAAGTTCAGCTTTTTTTTTTTTTTTTTTTCTCCAGAACTTGACAATCTGATTCCAAAACTTACACGGGAATGGAAAGAGGCAAAAATCGCGAGACACTCTTGGTTGGGGGGGAAACCAAAGTGAAAGATTTGCTTTATTGGATATCAAGACTTACCATAAGACTTAAATAAAACACAGAGATCACTAGCAATAAGGAAATAGGTTAATAAATTCAACTGAACTGAATTTAGAAACTCTTGCTCGAAAGAAACTTCTTCAAAAACAGGTTAGGAAAAAACCCACAGGGGAGTTGAAGATATTTGTCACATACATAAATGACAAAGAACTTGTCCCCAGACCAGAGAACTCCTTCAGACCTCTGAGAAAAAGACAGACAATTGGTAGAAAAATGGCAAAAGACTTTAACATGCCCTTGGCAATAGTAAGAAATCCATACGGCCAATAACCTAGAAATGAGTCCTTGTAATCAAGGCTTACAAATGCAAATTTAGATCACAATGAGATACCACTATACAGTCTACATATATTATGCACTTTTTCCATATGCATGTTGTATTTTACCCTGAGCATGTGTTTGAAACATGTATACGTGCACAAAGCGAAAAAAATGCAAACAGACAAATATACAAACAGTAGGTCTTTCTACCCCCCTGACCTCCAAACCCCTCCCTCCAAATATCCTGTGGCTACCAGGGGCTCGTAAGGCCTTTCAGAGATGTCCTACGCTCGCAGTAGTGTTAATGAATACGTATGTGGCCACCTTTCCCTGGATAATCAGTACCAACCTTACATCAATTAGGTTTTGACTGGGGAAGCAGAATCAGTGTGAGTCCTTACTACTCATAATAAGGGGTCTGTTCTGAGAATTAAATCTTACACGATCGTGGGAGCTGGTGGAGAATTCAGTAGACAGTTGCTGTGTCTTTATTGGATGGTGGACCTCAAGTTGCTGTGGTATCAGCAACGCCAGCAGTTGGGGGACAAAAGAGCTAGACATGATGTTGTTGAGGAGAAGGAAGAGAAACCGGAAACCGCGTCCATTTTTGATGCTGCCTTTTCTATTACATCCATTCCAGAACATACAGTGTGGTATCTCGTTGTGGTTTGATGAAATATTCTGAGATAAGTTACAGAAGTCATGAGTTCACGTTCATGCGACTCCCAGTCACATCTACAAAACATGATCATGTCCCTCAGCTCTGAAAAGTTTTCCTTCATATTATTTCTTTGATAAATTTCTCTCCTTTGTTTTTCCAGTTTTATTTTTGAGAAATTGTGATTCTTTAGATGTTAGGCCTTCTGTTGTGAGCTTCTAATGTCCTCTTTTCTCTCTGGAAGACGTCCTCAGTTTTTTCTTCCCCTTGTTTCACTGAATATTTTTTACTTTTTGATTTCTTCTTTCTCAGAGCCTTTTTTTTGTTGTTGTTCCCTGAATGTTCCTTTTGAAAGATACCTTGTTCATGTTTTAGGTATGATATATCATCTGTTATCTCTCTACAATGTTTACGGTAGCTTTTCGGAACTTGATTACCCTCATTGTTTCTCCAAATCCCTTTTTGCTAATTGTTTTGGATTTGTCTTTCATAATAACAGCTTTTCTCAGATGTCTGGACTCTTTGGCTGCCTGTTCACGTTTTAGAGTGAGACACGAAAAGCTTCTGGAAAGGTCTGCAGTGAAGAGAGGTTTGTAGACCAGTCAGTTCCATTGTAGGGAGATGTGAGGGATACAGGCTTATCACTGGAGAGCTTATCAAATCTTATCAGTATCTATAGATCTTCCTCTCGGACCACTCAGTTTCCTGGAGAAGAATTCTGCAATTTCCTCCATGAAGGTTGTGGTAGTTATTGGTTTTATTTACCAAGTATTTTTTTTGTCTCCCTCCTTTCAATCACATCTGAACCCTTGAAGTTGGCCTGGACCGCATGAATAGTTCTAACCAATGGCTAAGTGATGTTTTACAAAGGTACCAACATCAATCGTTGAGGGAAAGAACAGTCTTTTCAATGAATGGTCCTGGGACAACCAGATATGTGTGTGCAAAAGAGTGAATTTGGACCCCTACCTCACGCCATAAACAAAAGTTAATTCAAAATGGATCAGTGATCTAAATATAAGAGCTGAAACTATAACACTCTTAGAAAACATTGAGGTGAATCCTCATGATCATGGACTTGCTGATGGACTCTTAGGACACCAAAAGCCCAGACAACAACAAAAAAATAGAAAAATTGGACTTTCACAAATTAAAAACTTCTGTGCATTAAAGGACATTATCTAGAAAATGAAAAGACAACCAACAAAATGGGAAAAAGTATTTGCAAATCATATATCTGATAAAGACCTAGAATCCAGAATATATGCAGAACACTTAACCCAATGACAAAAAAAGCAGACAACCCAATGAAAACACGGGCAACAGACTTAGAATAGACACGCCAAAGAAGATATGCAAATGGTCAGCCAGTACATAACAAAACGCTCCACATCATTAGTCATCAAGGAAATGCACATACACCCAGGAGGTTACCTACAATGAAAACAAACAATCCAACAGAAAATAACAAGTGTTAGTGAGGGTGGGACGAAATCGAAACCCTCATACATTGCTAGTGGGAATGTAAAATGGTTCAGCTGCTGTGGAAAACATTGATTCCTCAAAAACTTAAAACACAGAGTTACCCACGACCCAGCAATTCCACTCCTAGGTAGCCACCTAAAATACTAAAAACAGGTACTCAAACAAATATGCATGGACACCCGTGTTGATAGCAGCACTGTTCGCAAGAGCTGAAAGATGGAGACAGTACAGATGTCCATCAGCTAATGAACCGAACAAAACATGGTGTATACACACAATGGAGTATCATCCAGCCATTGAAATGATGAAGTTCTGACACATGTTATGACATGGACGAACATCAAAAACATTATGCTAAGTGAAAGGAGCCAGAACAAAGGTCACAGAGTATATGATTCCATTTATAGTTGATCCTCAATATTCATGGTGGTAATGCTCAATAAAGCATTACACTGAATTAGCAGGTACTGAGCTGTTGTTCCTAGGGGAAATACAGTTCCTAGGGGAAATGTGAGCCTCTGGCCACAACATGTTTATGAACTAATGAATACATAACCCCTTGATTTATGTGTGTTTCTTTTTAAAGAAATCATTTTGGGGCACATGGGTAGCTCAGTCGGTTAAGCATCTGACTTTGGCTCAGGTCACGATCTTGCAGTTTGTGAGTTCAAGCCCTGCACTGGGCTATGTGCTGACAGCTCGGGGCCTGGAGCCTTCTTCCGATTCTGTGTCTCCCTCTCTCTCTGCTCCTTCCCTGCTCGCGTTCTGTCTCTTTCTCTAAGAAATAAATAAACATTTTTTCAAAAAAAAAGGAAATCACATTGAGGGACGCCTGGGTGGCTGAGTCGGTTAAGCGTCAGACTCTCGATTTTGGCTCAGGTCATAAATCTCACAGTTCCTGGGTTCAAGCCCCACAGTGGGCTCTGAGCTGACAGCTCAGAGACTGGTTGGGATTCTGTCTCCCTCTCTCTCTGCCCCTCCCCTGCTTGTGCTCTTGCTCTCTCTCTTTCTCTCTCTCTCAAAATAAGTAAATAACCATAAAAAAAAAGAAATTATATTGTATATATATTTTTAACTCATTAACATTGAAGTCACAGCCAGTAGATAATAACCCATGCTTGAACAAAGCTTATCTAACCCACATACTTTCATAGCACAGGAGACAGCACTCCAGCACTATGCTTGAGACCATTTTTATTTGTTTGTTTGTTTGTTTGTTTAAAAGTTTATTTATTGGGGTGTGTGGGTGGCTCAGTCAGTTGAGCGTCTGACTTCAGCTCAGGCCATGATCTCGCAGTTTGTGGGTTCGAGCCCTGTGTCGGGCTCTGTGCTGATAGCTCAGAGCCTAGAGCCTGTTTCAGATTCTGTATCCCCCTCTCTCTACACCCACCCCTTCTTGTGCTCTCTCTCTGTCTTTCAAAAATGAATAAACATTAGGGGCGCCTGGGTGGCTCAGTCGGTTAAGCGTCCGACTTCGGCTCAGGTCATGATCTCATAGTTCGTGAGTTCGAGCCCCGCGTTGGGCTCTGTGCTGACAGCTCAGAGCCTGGAGCCTGCTTCAGATTCTGTGTCTCCCTCTTTGTCTGCCCCTCCCTTGCTCATGCTTTGTCTCTCTCTGTCTCAAAAATAAATAAACATTAAAAAAAAAATTAAAAAAAAAAAAAAAAAGGGGGCGCCTGGGTGGCTCAGTCGGTTAAGCGTCCGACTTCAGCTCAGGTCACGATCTCGCGGTACGTGAGTTCGAGCCCCGCATCAGGCTCTGGGCTGACGGCTCAGAGCCTGGAGCCTGCTTCCGATTCTGTGTCTCCCTCTCTCTCTGCCCCTCCCCCGTTCATGCTGTCTCTCTCTCTCTCTCTGTCTCAAAAATAAACGTTAAAAAAGAAAATTTCTTTTACAAAAATGAATAAACATTAAACAAAAATTAGAGCTTATCTCTTTAAAAAAATAAAAATAAATAAAAGTTTATTTATTTATTCTGGGAGATAGAGAGTGCATGTGCGTGAGCAATGGAGGGGCAGAGAAAGAGAGAGAGGGAGAGAGACAATCCCAAGCAGGTTCCTCGCTGTCAGCACAGAGCCCTACGTGGGGCTCCATCTCAGAAACCATGAGATCATGACCCGACCAGAAACCAAGAGGCAGAAGCTTAAACGACTGAGCCATCCAGGCACCTCTGGACCATTTCAAACAGTGAAATCACCGACAAAAAGTGCCAATAAAAATGCAAAATACATGGCACCAAATATACCACAAGAAGGACACTTGTTTAGAGTGTGAGAGCTGAAGGAAAAGGACCACTGCATTGTTTGACCTCAGTTGAGAACATGCGTGTTAAGCAACTCAAATTTTTTGCTAGTCTGTACATTTCCGTGAATGACCGTGAAAGCAGCCGCAAGTATTGATTGTGAGATTACAAATAAATTTTAGAGAGTAGGCAAATTCAGAAACATGAAATCCACAAGTAATGAGGGTTAATATCTGTAAAAGATCGGGAACAGGTCAATCCAGAGATATAATGCCGTAAATGGATGTCTGCTGGAGGCCGGGTGGGGAGGGGCCTGGGGAACAACCGTTCATGGGCACGGGATTCTTTCTCGGGTGATCACAGTGTTTCGAACTAAAGAAGGTGATGATTACAGAATATTGTGAAAGTACTAAATACCAGCAAATCGTTTGTTCTGTTTTGTTTTTTAAGATTTAAACATTTTAAGTAATCTCTGCACCCAATGTGGGGCTTGAACTCATACCCCCAAGATCAAGAGTCATGTGCTCTTCTGACTGAGCCAGCCAGGTGCCCCAAGAATTGTGCATTTTTTTGATTAAAAAATTTATTTTACTGTTTATTTATTTTTGAAAGAGAGAGGACAGAGCATGAGCAGGGGCGGGGCAGAGAGAGAGGGAGACACAGAATCCGAAGCAGGCTCCAGGCTCTGAGCAGTCAGTGCAGAGTCCGATGTGGGGCTCGACCCCCCGAACTGTGAGATCACGACCGGAGCTGAATTGGACACTTAACTCGCTGAGCCACCCAGGTGCCCCAAAGTGTTCATTTTTAAGTGGTGAATTTGGGGGGCGCTCGGGTGGCTCAGTTGGTAGAGTGTCCAGTGCTTGATTTTGGCTCAGGTCACAATCCCAGGGTCGTGGGATAGAGTCCCATGTCCAGCTCTGTGCTGACCATGGGGTCCGCTTAAGATTCTTTCCTTCCCTCTGCCCCACTGTTCCTCCTCCCCATTCACATGCTCTCTCTCTCTAAAAAAATAAAAATAAAAATCAATAAACAAATTTTACACTCTGAATTTCATCTAAAAAATGGCATGTGTCGCTTCAAGCTAGAGCATTTAATGACCACTGTGGGACCCTCTGAACCCCTCTTTTCCCTTTGGCGTGGTGATCATCCACCTGTGAGACCACGACTGCTCTAACAGACTGAGTAAACATAACCCACAAGGACACGAAGCTTGAACAAAAGTAATGGACCTTAGTTGTTTTGAACTACTGGGTTTCAGGTGTTTTTTGTTACCGCAGCATGACTTAGCCAATCTTGACTTTTCAGAGGTCTTGGCCTGCCTGTCATCATCATGGGAGCAGAATGGGGGTGGGGGCTTGGGGCTCCCCCCCGCTTTCCCAGGTACACTCTCCCTGAATCCTTCTGTCTTGAGTTCTACCACCCACTCTTTCCCACGCCCTGCCCCTTCCCACATACAGGCTCGCTAATACCTTCTGTCTTATGCTGTGGCTGGGGAAGATGTCACCTGCTCTGTGGGGCGGGAGGAATCCAGCCTTTCCTTGTGCTGACTTCCATGCAGCCCTTCAGGTCTCAGCCTCCACGTGTAACTGTTTCTCAGACTCCTCTGGCCTCTAGGGTAGGGATTAGCTTAGTTCTTGCCGGCCTCCATGCTTGTAGTTCGCTCACTGGCTCACCACTTTTTTTCCATCTGCTAGCATCGTGTGCCCATTCCTCATCTCAGGTTGTTTCGTCTCCTGTTCTCCTTGTCCTCATCAATCGAAACCTTTCTTGTCCCTTGATGGTCGTTTCAGAGAGGTTACGAGAGGCAGCAGAGATAAAATGTGTTCACTGCGCCGTGTCTCGCTGGGGTCAGGAGTGTTTTCCTGTTCATTCATCGGGCGTAGACCAGCATCACCATTTCTGGTGGCAGGGTAATGTGCCTTTCTAGGGATATATCCCCCCAGAGGGGTAACTGGCAATGTCTGGAGACATTTTTGGTCATCACAACTAGGAATGGGGTAGGCTGCTATTAGCATTCAATGAGTAGAGGACAGGGATGCTTCCAAACATCCTGAACTGCTCAGGACAGCCCCGCACAACAAAGACTTATCTGGACTAAATGTCAATAGGGTGGAGGTTGAAAAACTCTGCTCTAAGGGATTTCTACCGTCTTGAGAATAAAATTCAGACTCTCTAGTACAGTCTGCAAGTCCCCAGCCTAGCTTTTCACCACTCCCCTTGGGACACTCTACTCCAGCCACAAGCATCTTCTTTTCGTTCCTGGAACATACCAAGCTTGTTCCTGCCACAGGACCTTTGTACTTGCTGTTTCCTAAGCGTGAAGCGCTCTTCCCCAGATTTTCTGGTTGCTGACACCCTTTTCATTCAGGTCTCAGTTCAAATATCACCTCCCCTGTGAGATTTACCTTGACCAACTCATCTGCCCCTCTGGCCTCAACACTCAACCCTCCCCCTCCCAACCCAAGGAACTTTCTGTAAACAACTGTGGTGGTCTGGGAGGCCCTACCTGATCTGGCCTCTGAGGACCCAGCAGGATTTTTTGGTTCCCAAATTTGACTGTCTCTGTTGGAACTACTCAGCTCTGAGGTTGTAGGGATACAGCAGCCATAAAAATAGGCATAAAGAAATGTATGGGACTGAGTTCCAATAAGACTTCATTTACAAAAACAAAGGGCTGGTGGTTGTTTGCTGGCTCCTGGCCAGGACACTGCCTGATGCTCCATAAATATTTGTTGAGTGAGTTCGTGAAGGAAGACAAGGGCATGTTTTTCATCTAGGAGGAGAGAAGAGCCAATTAAGCGTTTTCAGGTAGTGTTAAATGCTAGCATGAAAATAAAGCAGGTGATGAGTTAGAGGGAGTGGGGTTACTCAGCGTAAGTTAATTAGGGAAAGCCTCTGGGAGGAGGTGACTTTTGAGCCCTGAGGGGAAGCAAGGGTCACTTGAAGATCTGGGGGAAGAAGGCTCCAGGCAGAGGGCTTAGCAGGAGTTGAAGGCAGGAGGTGGGAATGAGCTTGGCGTGTTCAAGAGACAGAAAGCCCTCCATGTGGCTGCTGAACAGGGACTGAGGACAAAGAGGTATAAGATGACGTTGGAGATGGCCAGGGGCTTGGTCACACGGGGCCTCGTAGGATTTTTTTTTTAACTGCTCTATTTTGCTTCTTTTATTCTAATTTCTTTTATTGTGGCAAAATACACACAACAAAATACTTATTTATTTTTGAGAGAGAGACAGAGTGGGCGAGGGGCAGAGAGACAGGGAGACACAGAATCCGAAGCAGGCTCCAGGCTCTGAGCCGTCAGCACAGAGCCCCACATGGGGCTGGAACTCACGAACTTGCAGATCATGACCTGAGCCACAATCGGATGCTCAAGCAGCTGAGCCACCCAGGTGACCCCAAGCATCTTAAGCGTTTTTTAAGGGGACGTTTCTGTGGCATTAAGCACGTCCACACTGTTGGGCAGATCTTACCACGTCCATCCCCAGTGTGCTCTCCTCTTGCAGAACTCCAAGTTCACATCCATTAAACACGACCTCCCCACTTCTCCCCTCCCCGCAGCCCCTGCCAACCGCCATTCTACTCTTCATCCCCATGAATTTGAATACTCTGAGAACTCACACCACATCGGCCCTTCTTTGACTGCCTTATCTCATTTAGCACAGCATCTTCAAGGCTCAGAGTTTGTAGCCTGTGTCAAAATTTCTTTCGTTTTTAAGGCTGAGCCATTTTCCATCGTATGCAGAGGCCACATTTGCTTTATTCATCAGGGGGCAGACACTCGGATGGCTTCCATTGCTTGGCTCTCGGGAATAATGATGCTATCAACTTAGGGTGCAAATATCTGTTTGGGTCCCTGCGTTCAATTCTTGTGGGTGCCGACCCAGAAACGGAATTGCTGGATCGTATCTGGTCGGGTTGTGGACTAAGCATGGTGGGGAGGCCATTGCAGGTTCTGTGCGGGGGGGGGGGGGGGCGGTGTGTAGCTGCCTTGCTTTTAACAGGACCCCTCTGGCTGCTGATGGCAGTGGGAAGGGGCAGGCACAGGACACCAGGAAGGAGGCTGGTGTAGCAGTTCCCGAGAGCGACAGCAATGGCTGGTACCTTCCAGTGTGGCTGGGGAGGCCTCCGTGGAGCAAATGAGTAATTAAATGGTTGCAAATAGTGACAAGTCCTGTAAAATAAACCGACAGGAACAGGGTGCTAGGATTCAGGGAGAACTAAAAAGGATCTCTTGGGCATTCTTGTCGGCTGGATTCACTGAATCACGTACTAGCAAAGGGGCTGGTGCTTGAAATCTCCATCCTGCATTTTCATCACCCTTTATTTTGTAGGCTGTCCATTGGGTGGGTTTGGCTCAGGGCCCAGAGCCTCTTGGTCTAAGGTGTTTCTTAATTGTACAAGGGCTGAAGATGGGGAGGAAGGGGACAGAGAAGAGAAGGGAAGGCCTTCGGGTCTGTGGCTGCAGGAGAAGCACGGGGAGGGCCTTGGCAGGTCAGATCAGGGCTGGGCCTTGTCTTTGCCACATCCCAGCTATGGGACCTTGACCATTACCTTGCCTGTTCCTGGAAAGTGGTATGCTCGTTATTTATTACTCATATTTAGCATTTATTCATTCTCTATTTAAAATTTCTGCATGAGGTGTAACTTTTCTAGAGCAAAGTACAACCACCTTGAGTGTCCAGCTCAGCGAATTTTAAAATGTGTATATGTAAACCATGTAACTACCACCAAATCCAGTTACAGAACTTTACCAGCTACTGAGGAGTTTCTCTTGTATCCCTTCCTAATCAATACCCCCTTCACACGTAACCATTATTCTGACTCTAATCAAAATCTATTAGTTGTGGGGCGCCTGGGTGGCCCAGTCAGTTGCGTGTCCGACTTCGGCTTAGGCCATGATCTCACGGTTCGTGGGTTCGAGCCCCCCATCAGGCTTCCTGCCATCAGCACAGAGTCTGCTTCAGAGTCTCTGTCCCCCTCTCTCTCTGCCCCTCCCCTGCTCATGCTCTCTCAAAGATAAAAATAAACATTAAAAAAAAAAACATTTAAAATCTATTAGCGGTGACTGTGTTTGATCCTCCTATAAATGGTGTTGTGAACAAATGTACTCTTTTGTGCCTAGCCTTTTCTGCTCCTTCCTGCGTTTGGTGAGATTCCATTCTTTCTTTATGTTATATGTGTTAGCAGTTTGATTCTTTTCTAATTTTTAAGATTTTTGAAGTTTATTTATTTATTTTGAGAAAGAGAGAAAGCCAGGGAAGGGCAGAGAGAGAGGGAGAGAGAGAGAGAATCAGGGAGAGAGAGTTCGGGGCTCGAACCCATGAACTGGGAGATCATGACCCCAGCTGAAATGAAGAGTCAGATGCTTAACCAACTGAGCCACCCAGGCACCCCAGCTGTCTGATTCTTTTTTTTTTTTTTTTTTTTTTTGGCTGTGTAGTGATCTATTGTGTGCGTAGGCCACAATTCATTCACCCTTTTGACTACGGATGGGCCACTCAGTGACAGCTAGTTTTGGGCTTTTTGAACAAAGCTCTTATGAACATTTTTTATAGATGTTTTTCAGTGAACATAAGCACTCCCATCTCCCAGAAAGCAGTGGAGTTGCTGTGCCCCTGTGTAATCCTACGTTTAGCTTCAGCAGAAATTATCTAGCAGCTTTCCAAAGTGGTTGAACCAATGTCCATCCCCGCTAACAGAGGAGTTTTACTTCCGTATCTTTGCTGAAGCTTGGTATTTTCATTTCTGTCACTCTGATAAATTGTAATGGCTGGGTTTGGGTTTGTTTTGTTTCTTGTTTTTTGGGTTTTTTTTTTGCATTTCCCTGATGATGTTAAGAACCGTTTCATATGTTTGCTTAATCAACATTTGTTGAAAGAATTAATGAACAAAACGTTCGTACAAAAAAGGAAAATGTCCGTCTTGCCCCACTTGAAACCAACAGTGGCTCCCCATTGCTCTTAGGGCCAAGCTGAACCCCCCCCCCCCCCCCCCCGGTTGACCAAAAAGATCCTGCAAGCCTTCTGATCTGTCTTGCCCCAGATGGGTCCCATCTGCTTCACTCTCTGGATTCCTGCCACCCAGACCGTCTTCTAGTTCTACTGAGGGCCTGCTCTGTCCTGTTCCATGGCTTTTGCATAAGCTGTTTTCTGCAGCCTGGAACACAATCCAGGCCCAAGACCGGACTCATGGCTTGCATGTCGGTGCATAAACTCCTTCCCCCCAGAAGCCTTCCTTGACTTCCACTGCCAGCAGGCCGGGGCCCTCGTTGGCCTTCTTCCACTTTTTCTTCCCAGCTTCTACCAAAGCTGTAAATAGCCTTTGCTGTATGTGATTATTTAATTAACCTGCCCTCCTACCATAAAAAATACTTTAAAAAACCCCCAACACTTTGGGGGCACTCTGAGACTCAGTGAGTAGAGCATCTGACTCTTGATCTTGGGGTCATGAATTCGAGCCCCATGTTGGGTTTAAAGATAAAAAAATCAAACAACAACAACAAAAAACCCAACCCTAAGACTGCGAACTGCATAGGAACAGCAACTTTCTCTCGTTCCTAGCAAGCCCTGGCGTATAATAGATGCTCAATAAGTATTCGTTAGATGTATAAATCTCAAAGCAACCAGCCAAGGAGCATTATCACTTGAAAGAAATTACCCCTTAAAAACTCACCCTGAGGGGAGCCTCGGCCAATAAAAAAATCACAGAAACCAATCCTATCTCCCTAACTCCTTGGCAGGGGTGGGGGTGGGGGGGATGTCTCACATTCAAACACCATTCCTGTTTTATTTGGTGCAGCTGGTGTGTGTGTGTGTGTGTGTGTGTGTGTGTGTGTGTGTGTGTGTGTGATGGAAACTATACATCAGGCAAAGGATTAAGGGGGAGAGAAGGAAGGAAAGGCATTGCTGGTGTCACAGTGAAAGCTTAGACACTCAGGCCCCAGTCCCAGCTCCTCTGTCACTAACTACCTGTACATTAAACAGTGCTGAGGCAGTATGGCAAAATGGTCAGCGTTACGGATTCCTTCCTTCCCGGTCTGCCTGAGTTCAAAGAGTGGTTTGTAGGGGCGCCTGGGTGGCTCAGTCGGTTGAGCGTCCGACTTCGGCTCAGGTCATGATCTCACGGTCCGTGAGTTCGAGCCCCGCGTCGGGCTCTGTGTTGACAGCTCAGAGCCTGGAGCCTGTTTCAGATTCTGTGTCTCCCTCTCTCTGACCCTCCCCCGTTCATGCTCTGTCTCTCTCTGTCTCAAAAATAAATAAACGTTAAGAAAAATTAAAAAAAAAAAAAAAAAAAAAAAGAGTGGTTTGTAGCCCTACTGTCTCCGTAATCCCTGACAAATCACTCTGCCTCTCTGGGGCTCAGTTTCCTCAACCACAAAATGGGGATCATGATAATAATACTAACTTCATGGGGTTGTTGTGAGCATTTAAGTTAATTCATGTTCATTGCTAAGAACATGCCTTTAGGAAGTCCCATGACTGTGAATGCCTGTTAATTATCACTACAGGTGGTTCCAGACTTAAATGATGGCTTGACTTACAATTTTTTGATTTCACGATGGGGTGAAAACTATATGCATTCTGTAGAAACTGGACTTGGAATTTTGAATTTGGATCTTGTCCCAGGCTAGCGATATGCCCTATGATACTTTCTCACCATGCAGCAAGCTGTAGCTCCCAGTTGGTCACATAATCAAGAGCAGTTAAAATTGATTAACAACCATTCTGTTTTTCAGTTTCAGTACAATATTCAACAAATTACGGGACATATTCAACACTTTATTACAAAGTAGGCTTTGTGTTAGATCTGATTTTGCCCAGCTGTAGGCTAATGTATGTGTTCTTAGTACATTTAAGGTGGGCTAGGCTAAGCTGTGATATTCTGTACCTTAGATACACTAAATGCATTTTCTTTTTTTTTTTTAATGTTTATTTAATTTTGAGAGAGAGAGAGAGAAAGAGAGAGAGAGTACAAGCAGGGGAGGGCCGAGAGAGGGAGACAGAGGATCCAAAGCGGGCTCTGCTCTGACAGCAGAGAGCCCAATGTGGGGCTCAAACTCATGAAGCCAAGATCATGAACCGAACATCATGACAAGAGCCAAAGTTGGCCACTTAACGGACTGAACCACCCAGGTGCCCCCTAAATGCATTTTCAACATAGGATATTTTCAACTTAACATGGGTTTGCCCCATGTAACCCCCACCTGAGTTGAGGAAGATATGTCTCCAGGCCTCAGTTTACCTCTAAGAGGATCAAAAACCTGGTTATTTGAGTGCTGCTAAAGATGATGGAGAAAATGGCAAGGTGCTTTCTACCTATGTGGGGGATGACAACGGTTTGGGATGGAGACTGGAGTCTTCCCACCATGACCCCTCTGGCGCAGATGGGTCATGGGTTCAGATCCCACTTGTGCCGTTGGCAGCTGTGTGACCTTGGGCAAGTCACTTCACCTCTCTGGGCCTCAGTTTCTCCATCTGTGAAGGGTAGACCAATGAGCGTATCCACCTCCTACTGTCTCTGTCCTCTGTATCAGCTCTGGACTCAGCTGGCGGGGCTGACCCGGCGACCCTGGAGAAGTCACTCAACCTCTGGGCTCCTAGTAAGGATCCAATGAGGATACAGCTAAGCCGTTTGGCACTGTCCTGGCTGGCGGAGGGCTCAGTACCTGTTTTCTCCTGGCGGTACTATTACCGTTGCTGTCGCCGTCGCCACCGCGGGATTGGAAAACGGGTCGCAAGGTCCGGCCGCAGGGGTCCCCGCGGCTCCTGGAGGACACACACCCCCGGCCGGGTCCCGGCCGGGGTGGGCGCCGAGGAGCGCAGCGTAGCCCGCCGGCACCCCGCGGCTGGAGGCGAGCCGGGCGCAGGGGCGGGGCGGGGCGCCGCATCCCCGTGACGCGCCGGCCAACCAGGCGGCGTTGCGGCCCCGGGCCCGCTCCGCTGCCGCCTCCCGCCCTCTTGCCGCCGCCGCCGCCGCCGCCAGCAGCAGCCGCCAGCAG
>NC_064815.1:7398740-7494038 GCF_023721935.1 Panthera uncia
CGCGGCCCCCCGCGGCCCCCCGCGGCCGCCCGGTGCCGCCTCGTCCGCTCCGCAGCCGGCCCGGGGGTCCCGCGCCCGGCCCGTCGCGGGCGCCGCCGATGGGAGCGGGGCGGAGGGGCGGGGGGACCTGGGCAGCTCAGCTCCCGGGAACGGGGCAGGGGCTGTGCATGTGCCCGGCTCCGGGGCTTTAGGGGAAACGTTAGGGGCCAGAGCTTGGGGGACAGGGCTTCCTGCTTTGCGGTTGCCCCTGCAATTAAAAATAACCTTCCGCGGGAGGGGACGCCAGGGATTGGGGTGGGGGGGAGGGCGGCGGCACAGGGGGTGGTTTCCCGGCTTAAGTTCTCCCATGTCTTTTGTGGATTGGGGTCCCCCCTTTCACCAAGAACGCCCCATTCCCAAAGGGCTGAGCTGGGAAGAGGCTCGGGCTGGAGGAAGGGATGTTTGCCCCTTCCCTGGTTGTGCTGCATCAACATTACGCTCCTGTGGTTACGTATTTTTGCCATCTTTTACTTTCTGTCTGCTTAATTACTATAGGGGGGTTTGGGGAAACGGGAAGGATATGGGAAGTTTGGGGAACAGCCAGGAAAGAAGGTAGGGCTGTCCCTCGCTGCCTCACCGGGCCCTTCTGTCAGGTTTGGGGTGGAGGGCCGTCCCACCTCTGTAATGTGAGGCTCCTGTCTGTGGGGATGCACGTGGCTTTTTCCCTGGCAAGTTTTCCTCTGCATGCTCAGTGCTGGCCTGGCTCTGGCTCTGGCTCCTGAGTTCCCTTTCTGTGGTTTAATCCCCACTGTCTTGGGCTTTAGCTTCCCTCTAATGCGATTTACCTCTTTGTTCCAGGAGGGCACGTCTGTGGCACACTCTCTTGATTATTGGGAAACACAGTAGGCGAACCTGGACAGGATAGTTTTGTTTTCCCTCTTTTGTTTTGGATTCAGGAGAGAGAAACAGCCTTGGCTCTTAGGAGCTGGTGATTAGCATCCAAAAAAAGCTCCTTGTTCTGTTTTGTGGCCCTTCCCTTGCCTGCTGCCTTTGTAGTGTTGAAAAAGTCATCCTTGAGGGCCCCAGGGGAAGGCTTTGTTTGGGGGGGGGGGTGTCGTTTGGTAGAACAATCAAATACACCTTAGTACATCTCCCAGATTTCAGGCTGATAGGATGAGAGATTGACTCTAGGGCTGGGAATCTGACAGATAACTTTTGCATTCGGGGTCTGGGGGACTGGAGGACAGAGCATTTGCAAAGTAGGACTCCGTTTGGAAAACCTGTGGAATCCCTGTTCCCTCTGCCAGGTGTAACAGCCGCAAGATTATTTTTGCAAGGATCCAGAGGGAGATCTGGTCTAGTGTTGCTGTGAATTTTGGAGTGCTTCCTTGTTTATTTTCTTATCTTAGATTACACAGGGGAAAAAAAAAATAGGTTGACTGGGAATCACATTTTGCATCAGGATGGACTTTATTAGTGACAACTGGCAGTTGATGGTTAATGAGGTTTTCCAAAGCAAAGTGTGTTTGGGGGTACTCTGTTTATTTAGCTTAAGAAGTTCATCCAGGAAAACCAACTGTGTCTTTTTTTTTTTTTTCCTCTTTCTCTTTGGACTTTTTGCTACAGAAATTACCCATGGTTGTTTTGCTTGGGGCAGGCAATGTATGGCCTTGGTTGCCAGACCCTCCCTTTTTCCGAGTCTTTGCCCTTGCAGACTTTCCTCTGTCCCTTCTTCTGGATTCCTGGATGCCCCAGTTTTGGGTGGGGGAGGGAGGGTTTGGAGCTTGGAAGCAGAGTTTCAAAGCTGGCCACTGCAGCGTGAGAACTTCTAGGTAGCTGGAGAAACCAAATGTAACAGAAAGCAGGTAGTTTCTGTGTTTAAAAAAATTTTTGTTTTTAATGTGTATTCATTTTTGAGAGAGAGGGAGAGCACACGCAAGTGAGCAGGGGAGGGGCAGAGAGAGATGGAGACACAGAATTGGAAGAGGCTCCAGCCTCTGAGCTGTCAGCACAGAGCCCAATGTGGAGCCGGAACCCACAAGATGTGAGATCATGACCTGAGCCGAAGTCGGACGTTTCACCCACGGAGCCACCCAGGCACCCTACTTTCTGTGTCTTCTAGGGCGGCACACTCCAAGCTGGGAGAGGGAAGCCACTTTACTTTTCTGTGCCTCAATTTCCTCATCTGTAAAATGGGGGCAGGATCCAAAAAAGCCCCAATTCTTAGGGTTGTTTGAAAAGTAAATGAGATCATTTGTGTAGGAGGCTCAGCCTGTGCCCCGATTAGAGTCCCTTCTTTCTGAAGGTGAAGTTGTATATTTCTAGTTGCTTGTCCTTCCTGTGGATTCTCATTTTCTTCAGCTGGGGAGGGGGCAGAGGGATGGGGCTGCTGCCCGCCCCTCCCCCCGCCCCTTATACTTGGCTTCTCTGTGACCAAGGCCTTGTGTTTAGAAATTAAAGGGACTGGCCCACGTGAGACTCTTATCAGAGCTTTGTTCCTGGGCCACTGCCTGCCTCTGCCCTGTGAACTGAAAAGTCCAGAAGAACCAGAATGTGGAAATGGCCCACGGTGTGGGTTCCAGGGACTTAACCACCTTCACTTAGGCAAATGCTCTGGAGGGAGAGAAGAGGTGCTTCTTTACTCAGATAGGTGCTGGGTTTACCAGCACCAGCTTGTTTTTCCCACTAGTGCTGGTAAGAAGGGGGCTGTTTTATGGCTGGTGTTTGTATGGTGGTTGGGAATAGGAGTCTCTCCTTGTGGGTAACTTAAAATTTTTCTTAAATAAAATTTAATAAATTTATAAATTTATATTTATATATATTATAAAAATTTATAAATTTTTATAAAATTTATAAAAATTATTTAAAAATTTATATATATATTTATAAATTTAATAAAATTTAATAAAATAAAAATATTTATTTATTTTTTGAGAGAGACACACACACACACACACACACACACACACACTTGCAGAGTGCAAGTGGGGGAGGGGCAGAGAGAGAGGGAGAGACAGAATCCTAAGCAGGCTCCCGGCTCCGCACTGTCAGCACAGAGCCCGGTATGGGGCTTGAACCCACAAATTGTGAGATCATGACCTGAGCAGAAGTCAGACACTCAGCTGACTGAGCCACCCAGCTGCCCCTCCTTGTGGGTTAATTTTTTAAAAATATTTATTATGTTGCAGACCTAGCATAGAAAAATCGGAAAAATGTCAAAAAGTCGGAGAAACAAATTAGTAAGCAGTGCGCTGTGGTGCCTCAGAGCGAGTGCCTGCGTCCCCGGGCTTCAAATCCTGGCTCTGCAGTTTTGGCGAGTGATTTCTCTGCGTGCCTCGGTTTCCCCGTGTGGGAAACGGGGGACAACGCAATACTAAGCAAAGACCGGTGGCCCAAGGATCAAATGAGCAAATCCTTGGCAGTTGCATAGGGTATTGCTGTTGAGTATACAGTTAGCGTCCAGTAATTGTCAGCGGTCCACACCAGCTGGAATTCTCTAGTTAGTTTTTGCTGCTGCACTTGCTGTCGCTGAGAGTGGCTAATAGAAGTAGCAGGTCCGTGTTGCCGTTCATGGAGTCCTGCTCATATTTGGCCCCTGAGCTCCCGTTTGCCGTGGAGAACACACGAAATCCCTGACTATGTGAATAAGCAGCCAAGGGCTGGGAGAAAAGGGAATATTTTAGAAGCCGTTAGAAATTTCTCTTGGGGTGACATCTGGCCTTGGAGTGAGTGTATTTATCTCTTATAGTTCCTCCTGGGTTCACAACAGTCTTTGAACAGCCAAATTGCACCCCTAACCTCCCCACCCCCCCCCCCCCCAAGTTTTCTGTAGGTTTTCAGACCGATCCCTTTGCCTTCCTCTACCTTCCTTTGGATTGTTAGAGCCGAAAGGGACCCTGGATGGTCCTCCCCTCACCCCATCCGTTCCTGCAGGAATTCAAAGCCCAGAATGGCGGCATGATGGGCCTGAGGTAAGAAGGCAAATGGCTCTGGGAGGAGAAAGGAGGAACCTTTGAGGGGACAGGGCAGGGCAAGAGCCGATTCGGGGTTCCCGGGCCTTCCCCCAGCTGGACCGGGTCTGTTTGTGATACTCTTGGAGGTGCGTAACCTTTTGAATGTGGTGGGGGATTCAACTTTTAGGAGTAGGTATCGCCCCGCCCCGGGAGATGTCTTGTGGGTGGGTATCTCCAACCTGACGTGTCCCAAGCGGGACTTCGGACCCTCCCCATCTCAGTTACCGTCAGCCCCGTCCTCGGAGGCCCAGGCCCCAAACCCGCAGCACCCTTGACCGTCGCCTTCCCTCCCTTGCCACGCCTCCGCTGTTGACGCTTGCTTCAGAATGTTTCCAAATCTGCCAGCTTCTCACAGCCGGCCGCCACCCCCACCTCATTTGGCCGGAGCCACCGTTGCTCAGCTCACTCCAGGAGTTGAACATTCCCCCCTCACCGCTCTCCCTGCTTCGGTCCTTGACCCCCTACGGTCTAGTCTCACTTCAGCAGCTAGCAGGGTCCTGTTCAAGACGCAGGTCAGGTCTTGTCCCTCTTGTGCATGAAACCCTGCAGTGGCTCCCCACCTCCCTCAGGTAGAAGTGAAAAGGTTTAGACCTACAGGAGTCAGCAGAAGCTGGCCCCATCACCTCTCTGACCTCGTCACCTACTACTTTCTGTCTCGTTTTGCTCCTGCCACAGTGGTTTCTAGCCTGCCTCAGGGCCTTTGCACTTGTTTCCTTGCCTGGAATGTTCCTTTACCTTCAAATGTTTGGTCACATGTCACCTCAGGCAGCTTTTCTCTAACTCCCTGCCACTTCCTTGTGCCCCCAGTCCTTCTCTGCACTCTGTCCTGTACACGTCCCCACACCCCCTTGAACTAATCTAATACATCAGATATTTTACTTACTTTGTTTATTTTCTGTAAACTCCCACAAACAGGTCAACTCCACAGGGGCAGGTTTTTGTTTTTTGTGGGTTTTTTTTTTTTTTGGCCTGTGTTTATCTCCACGGTACAATGGTGCCTGGGATATAGTAGGAGCCCAGTAAATATTTGTGAAAGGAATAAATGACACGAAGACTGGAATGGTTCTTGAGCTGGGTTGCAGCGTCTTCCCAGACATCTCTTAGGACAGAATAGTCACTCACCTGTCTGGATTGGATACCCACGGAGACCAAGCCCTCTAGCTTCCACCAATGATGGCATAGACTCTACCTTGCAAGGGTCAGCACTGAGTCTTGCCCCTCCCTCTTGTCCCAGGACTCAGCACCTCAAACATAAGTAGGCTCAGTCAGCATTTAAATATGAGCGGGCACCTTGGTGGCTCAGTCGGTTCAGCGTCAAGCTACGATCTAATGGTTCTCGAGTTCGAGCCCTGTATCGGGCTCTCTGCTGTCCGCACAGAGCCTGCGTTGGATCCTCTGTCCCTTTCGTACTCTTCTCTTACCCCATTTGCTCACATGCACTCGCTCTCTCGCAAAAGTAAACATTAAAAATAAATAAGAGTGTCTGAGGTACGGGTTTCAAACAGGGGATCAGATCTAGTCCACCAGTGTGCTGCTTTGGCCTTATTTTAATTGTGGATTACTTGTAATCGCTACTGTTTACTGATTGAAAGAGTTCACGGAAAAATGTGGATTCCTGACTTCTGACAAATCAGGAGATCTGATAAACGGGAAGGGGGGGAGGGGGCATTTGTACATGGTAGTGGTCACTGGGGGCGGTGGGGAGAGGGCAGGCTGCCCTCCCTGGAACAGACCTCTGCTGGCCCCCGTTTGCTGCAAGCCCTCCTCCTCCTTGAGCCCAGCGTCCGTCCCCGGCTGTTTTTCATTGTGTTTCCTCACCCTGTCTGCTTCCTTCACTGAGAGAACTCACCTGGCACCGGTAGCCTTGCAGCCCAAGCTCTTGGTGAAATGCCTGGGGTCCATCTGATTGGTTATTTAATGGTGCAGAGACCCCTGGCTTTATCAAGGTCATGTCTGCTGGAGGGGGGCAGATAAACTCATTGCCATTGATGCCCGAGGCATTTGAAACCAGCCTCTCGTGTTGTACGTTGGCTCTAGATTCTCATGGTGGGATGAGGTCTAGCTGTTATTATCATATCTTAATGGTTAGTAAACCTCTAGCCCATCAAAACTTGTCTGAACATTTTGCAAAGAGAAAGTGCTAATAAAAGGATTTGGAAGAATGACAAGGACTCGAACATCCTGAGGCAGGTGTTTCCCCCAGCCTGGCGTGGAAACTGGGACAGCGTCTCCCGATGGCGGTAGTGAACCTGTACTTAGCTCTGGAGGGCTGGGGGTTGACGGGGACCCTTTGAGGAAGCCGGTTTGGGGAGGTGGAGGCACAGCACAGTTTCTCAGCCTGGGCACTTTGACATTTGGGGCCAGATAATCCTCTGCCGTGAGGGCTCCCCTGTGCACTGCGGGATGTCCAGCGGTCTCCTTGGTGTCTACCTCCCCGTGTTGTGACAGCACCTTCCCCTCCAGACGCTGCCACATGTCCCTTTGGTGGTGAAGTCACACAGCCATTGGCGTGGAGGAATATGAAGAATAAATTGGGGGCAAGCCTTGCCCTCGCCCTTGCGTTTTCCCCAGAGATTTTAGGCTGTTGTACGCCTCATGTAATTGGCTTACAGGGGTTGCCTTGGAGAAGGTTAATGAGACGTTAAGAAGGTTCACCTCCAATTACGCGACGAAGGAGGTTGCAGCCTTTTCCGTGCCGTTTGCCTGTTTCCACTGAGGGCTCTGCTTTTCCACAGGAATCCTTTCCCTTCTGGTCCTAGTGTGTGTGATGGTGCAGTCCCAGGGCGAAAACACCTCTCTGTCGAGGTTGGCTTTGAAGCTTTGCTCCCTCTTTTTAAACTGCCTCGGGAATAGATGGGCAGTCACCAAGTTGAGGCTCCACTTAAGTATCCCTTTAGGGGTGCCTGGGTGGCGCAGTCGGTTAAGCGTCCGACTTCAGCCAGGTCACGATCTCGCGGTCCGTGAGTTTGAGCCCCGCGTCAGGCTCTGGGCTGATGGCTCGGAGCCTGGAGCCTGTTTCCGATTCTGTGTCTCCCTCTCTCTCTCCCCCTCCCCCGTTCATGCTCTGTCTCTCTCGGCCCAAAAAAAAATTAAAAAAAAAAAAAAAAAAAAAGTATCCCTTTAGCTTAATTGTGGGATTCATGTCCTGGGGGAGGTTGCCAAGTCCTGGAAAATGGGTCTAGATGACTGGGGAGGTAGTAATTGAGGTTTTATGGGGCTTTTCCCTTCCTTTGAGAATCTCTGTTTACCTTTTATTGATTTACCTTTTATTGGCCTCGTAGGTGGCTACTTGATTGGAGACGCCCTCCTCTTTGCAGAGCATTTATGAAAGTTTTCCTGGTATGCAGAGCTTGAGAGTGGTCTTTTAAAACACTGGATTTGATTTCTGTTTTTTTTTTTTTTTTCTTTCAGTGTTTTGTTTTTGAGATAGAAAGAAAATGAATGAGTGGGGGAGGGGTAGAGAGAGCGAGGGAGACACAGAATCCAAAGCAGGCTCCAGGCCCTGAGCTGTCAGCACAGAGCCTGACTTGGGGCTCGAACCCAGAAACCGTGAGATCATGACCTGAGCCGAAGTTGGACGCTTAACCGACTGAGCCCCCAGGGTGTCCCAACCCTGGATTTCATCTCTTGTTCCTCCTACAACTGTTCATCGATTTAGTCTTGTTAACTGAACATCTGTGTGCCTGCGGCCCTGTTGTGGGGAGGGCGCTCGAAGTGCAGCCACAAAGAAAGGAGATGAGGTGCATATGCTCACGGAGCTTACACTAGGAATGACCACAATAATTCTGGGGCGTGGTAAGTGCCACACGGACATAAACCAGAGGACCTGGCATGGCGTGCGAGCTGTGATAGAGGGATACCCAGGGACAGCCTTGCAGAGGAGGTAACATTTGACCTGTGATCTGAACGGCAAAGCTGGCCATGAAAGGACTAGGGGGAGGAAGTATTAGGTAACAAGAACTCCAAGTGCAAAGACCCTGGGGTGCCTGGAGTGGTCAGAGTATTGCAGAGTTTAACTCCACAGAACTACAGAGCCCATCTCATAAAACTCTTGGCCGCAGCATTCTGCAAAAAGGCATAAAGCACCAATAAAATGGCTTGGGCTAATAATTAGGGCCTGAAAATTCCAAAGAGGAAGCTTGGCGAGGAAACAGCAATACTTGCAGAGGCATGAGCCTCTGATCCATTTAGGTGGGAACGAGTCTCAGGTTTTTATAGTGAAATTCAGTGTATACTTTTTATGAGTCTCCTGTTTCCGAAGCACAGTTGAAAACCCTTCAGGGTCAGACCGAGTTGGGATTCCCCACTCCCAGCTGCCCTTGATTCTCTTCCAAAGGCGTTTCCTGACCAGTTAAGATGACTCTCTTTAAATTGCTAAGAAACTCTTATTCTTTTTCCTTTATTTATTTATTTATTTTTTTTTCAGTTTTATTTCTAAGTAATTTCTGCACCGCCATGGGGCTGGAACTCACAACCCTGAGATCAAGAGTTGCATGCTTTTCCACCTGAGGCAGCTAGGCGCCCCAAGGAAAACTCTTTTAAAACTAGATGTTCAATTGATCTGGCTGATAGCTTGAAGATCTTGGGTGGTAACTGTTTTGATTGTGCTATTATTTTTAAAAATGTGAATAGTCTCTACAGCAGGAAAGCAGATGTTTTTAGTTCTTCCCCCTCCTTCTTTGGTGGCCATTGATGATAGAGTTTCTTGGGAGTCCTAGAAAAAATGCCAAGCACATGCAAATATGTATGAAAGGGTGAGGGAGTATGGATATCTTTTGTTCCTCCCTAGGTGGGTTTGTATTCTAACTAATGTTCTGTATTTTGCTCCCTTTACTTAAAAGCCAAAATTGGGGCGCCTGGGTGGCTCAGTCAGTTAAGTGTGAGTCCTGATTTCAGCTCAGGTCGTGATCTCACATACGTGAGAGCGAGCCCTGCATGGGGCTCTGTGTTGACCACAAGGACCCTGCTTGGGATTCTCTCTCTCCCTGCCTTTCTCAAAATAAATTAAATAACGATTAAAAAAAAAATAACAGTGGGGCGCCTGGGTGGCCCAGTCGGTTGAGCGGCCGGCTTCGGCTCAGGTCATGATCTCACGGTCGGTGAGTTCGAGCCCCGCCTCGGGCTTTGTGCTGACAGCTTAGAGCCTGGAGCCTGTTTCAGATTCTGTGTCTCCCTCTCTCTGACCCTCCCCCGTTCATGCTCTGTCTCTCTCTGTCTCAAAAATAAATTAAAAACGTTGAAAAAAAATTTTTTTAAAAGAATCGGAACTGTAGAATCTGCTTTATTACCAGCAAAAATGTAAAACAGCCAAGAATAGTTACTACCTAATTGAATCGTTTTGAAAGGCCAAAGGAGGGGCGCCTGGGTGGCTCGGTCGGTTAAGCGTCCGACTTCGGCTAAGGGCATGATCTCACGGTCCGTGGGTTCTAGCCCCGCGTCGGGCTCTGTGCTGACAGCTTAGAGCCTGGAGCCTGTTTCAGATTCTGTGTCTCCCTCTCTCTGACCCTCCCCCGTTCATGCTCTGTCTGTCTCAAAAATAAATAAACGTTGGGGCGCCTGGGTGGCTGTCGGTTGAGCGTCCGACTTCAGCCCAGGTCATGATCTCGCGTTCCGTGAGTTCGAGCCCCGTGTCGGGCTCTGTGCTGACAGCTCGGAGCCCGGAGCCTGTTTCAGATTCTGTGTCTCCCTCTCTCTCTGACCCTCCCCTGTTCATGCTCTGTCTCCCTCTGTCTCAAAAATAAATAAACATTAAAAACAAATTTAAAAATAAATAAATAAATAAATAAATAAACGTTAAAAAAAATTAAAAATAAATAGCAGTGTCAATTTTTTTTTCCACATTAAGTCCCTGCAGATGGAAAGAAAAAGGAAATATCACTTCTTTTCAAGCCATACATTTTTCCGTCACATGACTGTGCCATGTACTCACCTCCGCCCCACCTTTGTCTCTGTGGGTCTTCGTTCCAGAATTTTGGCACGATAAACAGTCCTGCCTGGAGCATTCCCCGGGCACTCATCTTTGCATGCGAGTAGATGTAAATGACTCAGCAGAATAAGTTCCTCCCTGAGGAATGGCTGGGACGAGGGGACCTGCGCTTTGAAAATTTGATAGTTCTGATCGCCTAGTGGCCGCTGTGCACTCATGGACCCACCACCCAGCAGCATTTATTAAGCACCCGTCGTGTTGCCGGCCTGATGAGGCAGGGAAGCAAGCTGGACCTTGACCAGGTTCACGTTGCTTCCCTCCTACAGGAGAGGGTTTTTGTCCAGCTGCGTTAAACCGTACATTCTAAGGAGTTCTGTCTGGAGAGTGCTTGGTTTTGCTCCCATTAAAGAAATATATATGGTTGAATTTTAAAATTCTTTGCCTTCTCTGTCATTTCAAAAGTGCATTTATGTCAACAGTTGAACGACATGTAAAGTTTGAGAATCCCATCATGCTGATGCAACTCGATTTAATTTTTTACACGTAAGCTTTCTGGTTTCGTCCGTTGCATGAATTATAAGAGCGACACTTTTTGTTACAACGCAGTCATCATAGGGATTTTTATTTTATTGTTTATTTAAAAGATTTTTTCAGGTGGGCTCCATGCCCAACGTGGGGCGTAAGCTCACGACCCTGAGATCAAGAGTCACATGTACTACTCAACCACCCAGACGCCTCACTCTGCTTTTTAATTCTATTTAACATGATACATGTCAATACATAGAATTTATATAATACTCTTTACGTATTACATAATATATTTTTTAAATATTATTTTTGAGAGAATGTGTGCAGGTGCAGGAGCTGGGGAGGCGCGGGGGGTGGGCAGGAGAGAATCTCAGGCAGGTTCCACGTTGTGTGTGTAGAGCGCGATGTGGGACTTGAACCCACAAACAGATCATGACCTGAGCCGAAGTCAAGAGTCAGACACTTAACTGACTGAGCTACCCAGGCACCCCTAACATAATGATATTTAATATAATATATAATATTCATAATTATTTAATATTCCAACTTGCAGATTTGTTATAATTAACTCAGTCACTTCCCTATCAGTAACCACTGCTTGCATGATTTTCCATTTTTCTTTCCTGTGAACAGTGCTCCAGTAAGCATCCTTGTACATGGGTCGGAATTCTGTAAAATTTTTAATTTTTTTTTTAACATTTATTCATTTTTGAGACAGAGACAGAGCATGAATGGGGGAAGGTCAGAGAGAGAGGGAGACACAGAATCTGAAACAGGCTCCAGGCTCTGAGCTGTCAGCACAGAGCCTGATGCGGGGCTCAAACTCACAGAGTATGAGATCATGACCTGAGCTGAAGTCGGACGCTTAACTGACTGAGCCACCCAGGCACCCCCTGTAAAATTTTTAAAATAGGTATCAGCTGGTTATTTTCCAGAAAGGAAAATGTAGCAAGTCCATTGCCACTGACGGTGAATGAGAATTCCCCTTTCTTTGCATCATCCCAAGCACTGGGCGTAAACAAGTTTGTTAGTGTGATGGGTTAAAAAATGCCTTATTGGTGTTTGCATTTCACTTTAGGTTAGAAGCTGAGCATCCAGCAATATATTTCCCAGTGATAGGCGTGTTCTTTTCCGTGAGTGTGTTTTTGGTCTTTTTCCTGTTGATTTGCAGGAGCTCTTGATATATTGGGAGTTTGCCCCTTAGTCAGGTGAGCCACAGGTATTTTCCCACAGGCCACTGTTTGTTTACTGGTGGGTTACCATCTGATTCTCATCCAGGTTTGTGTGCAGTTTCCAAGGTCGCATGTGGCCAGTGCGTATTATTTTCAGTCTTATGTTTTTCATTTACTGTTGTCAGGATTTTCCCACGGTCCTGTGTAACTTTTTAAATTATACAATGTGGAAGCAGTTGTTCCTTGTATTGGTGAACTATAATTTATATAATTACTACCTGTGGTTTGACATTTAGATTGCTGTCTCTCTCTCTCTCTCTTTTTTTTTTCTTTTAAAGAAAACATTGTAACAGTGTCTCGTGGATTGTGCCTGTTGACTTTTAGAACATATTCTCAGGGGTGGAGTGAGTATCTTAGAACATTTGAAAAGATTTCACTGTAGCTAGAGACTTTTTTTTAAATGTTTATTTCTTTATTTTGAGAGAGAGGGAGAAAGTACGTACAGGCAGGGGAGGGGCAGAGACAGAGGGAGAGAGAATCTCAAGCAGGCTCTGCGACTGTCAGCAGGGAGCCTGGTGTGGGACTCAGTGTCACAAACTGTGAGATCATGACCTGAGCTGAGATGAAGAGACGCTTAACTGACTGAGCCACCCAGGTGCTCCTAGAGCCTTGTTTTTTAAAAGGGGTTGAGGGGCGCCTGGGTGGCTCGGTCGGTTAAGCGTCCGACTTCAGCTCAGGTCATGATCTCACGGTCCGTGAGTTTGAGCCCCGTGTCAGGCTCTGTGCTGACAGCTCAGAGCCCGGCGCCTGTTTCGGATTCTGTGTCTCCCTCTCTCTCTGCCCCTCCCCTGTTCATGCTCTGTCTCTCTCTGTCTCAAAAACAAATAAACGTTAAAAAAAAAAATTTAAAAAAAAAATAAATAAAAGGGGTTGAGTTAATTTGCCATTCTAGCAGGGTCTAACCATCCCCATTATTGTTGTTATTACTATGGGCAGATGATAGCTACGCATAAGTGACAGTGTCTTCTCTGGTCCCTCCAGTCAACCTGATAGACTGGAGGCCAGTGGCCCAGGCAGAATTTGGAGTTGCCGATGCTAGGAAGGTGACTAAGCAATTTGGTTGGTAATCAACTAAATAAATAACTAAATAACTTGGTTAGATTATCTAGGAGCCCTTTGATAAGCCATCTTCCTCAAGATCATTAAGTAACTAAGTCAAGGTCAAGGAAAAAAGACACAAGGTAGATGATCAGCCCTGAGTCAGAGCCTCTTTCTTTTCAAAGGGGGTACTGGGCGGGGAGGGACGAGCATTGGCGGCTGAAGGCATGGGGCTGCTTCGGACAAGAAAGTGCAGTTCCAGAGAAAGCGAGGGAAGAACATGGGTGGGGTCAGGAGGCCAGATTCAGGAGCCTGAGTTTGAAAATCCGTCCTGCCACTGCCCAGCATGTGACAGTTCCTTAACTTCTGGGAGCCTCAGTTTCCCCAGCTGTAAAGTGGGGATCGCGATCACGTTGCCTATCTGACACCGTTGTGAGGAGGAGGTGCCGTGTACAGAGCGCTTAGCAGAGGGCGAGCAGACACCAGCTGTGGTTGTGGAGGAGGCGGCTGGACGATAGGGGACAGTGGTAGACCATGGAGGGCAGTGGAGGGGGGATTTCGGGTGTGGTGATTCTCTTCTGGTTGATCATCTCCTTGTGGCCTCCGGCCCCACACAGGCCTTGGCAGAGTTGGAACAGAGCCCAGCCTGACCCCAGGGATTCAGACACCTGCCCCCAGCGTCTGAGACAATTCAAGTTAATTGGCCCAGTTGTTACAGGGTGTCTGGGGGGCAGGGTGGGTTCCCAGGTCTGGGAGAGGCAAGCCGAGGTGTCCCGTATCAGCTAATGTGTGGGGAAATTCATTTTTCCCACGGTTTTCTCTATAGGTTAGGAATCAGAAGATGTGCTTGAGTATTTAAATCACTGATGAACAAGGGAAGGCAGGTTGAGATGACTGAGTGCAGCTGACATTCACATACTTGGACAGTTCCAGGTTTTCTGCAAACATGGCAGTGATTGGATTATTTAAAGGGACTTTTTCTTTTCCTCTCTTCTTGGTCTGATATTATAAGAGATACAGTATAAAATGAAACAGTTCAGAGACGAGTACAGTCAAAAGAAAATCTTCCATAACTGCACTCTGGAGATAATCTCATATTGGTAGATTGGCGTTTTAACTTTCAAATCAGTCTGTTTTCTCCACGGATGCTAAACATATATAGTATCTTTTGAACACAAGGAAGCGGGGGGGGGGGCACCTGGGTGGCTCAGTTGATCAAGCATCCAACTTCAGCTCAAGTCATGATCTCATAGTTCTTGGATTCGAGCCCTGCGTCAGGCTCTTTGCTGACAGCTGGAAGCCTGGAGCCTGCTTCGGATTCTCTCCCCCTCTCCTGCTCGTGCTCTGTCTCTCTCTCTCTCTCAAAATAAATAAAATTAAAAAATAAAAAAGGATGATCTGTAAAAACACATTCTTTTTTGTTTTCACTCACGAGTACATCTTGGATGTGACCCATTTTTAATGAGCATATTTTACTTGATGAAATGCCATCATGAACCTAATTAAGTAATTTGCCAGTAATTGTTGCCTCTTGAGGCAGTTGGTCCTGGCGTTGTTTTTTAGCCTCTCTACCGGGAGCTCCTGGGGAAAATGCAAAGCCAGCCTTGAGTGGGTGGGTGTTGGAGGGGCACGTCTTGGACCCTCTTAGGCACCCCGTGCAGGAGACAGAACCTCTGAAGTTCAGTGCTTTTGGGGCTGGACTCTCACCCCTGGCCTGGCCCCATTGAGTCGACGGTCTCTGAGGGTTTCCTGGATGTCCTTGCCCTGGGCTTGGCCGCTTCTTGGTGCAAGGTGGATGGGGAAAGTGAGCATTTGGTTTTTCAGTCTTTTAGTGGGAGAAGGGAGTTGGGAGAGGCAGTAAGTAAGCCCACCAGTAGCGTCTGCCCTGTGCTTAATGACTTCTTTCCTTTAAACTAATTCATTTTTTTTAAGCCAAATAAATCCATCCTAAATTCAAGCTGCCTATATTTTATTATACATGTGAAGTCACAGGGTGGCCATGGTCACATATTTACCAAATGGCTCTTAACTAGGTCATTACTCATAGGAAAGAGTAGGGTGTTCTGCAAACTGCCTACACCCGCAGTTCTTGCCTCCTGGTGATTTTACCCCATGAGGGACATTTATCAACATCTGGAAACATTTTTGGTTGTTCTAACTGGAGGGAGGGCATCTGGCATCTAGTGGGTAGACACTGCTGATGTTATACCATGTACAGGGAAGGCCCTCCTCTCCTTATAACAAAGAACCATCGGGACCCAGATGTCACTAGTGCTGGGGTTGAGAAGCCCTCGCCTTGGCTCAGTCCACATGCTGCCAGCTTTTGGGTACAGCAGCGGTTTGCTAGTCTCCTAACTCTGTGCAGTGCTTCTTCTGGATGACTGGGGACTGTGACAGTTTCTAGTTGTAGCCTGCTAGTGATTTTCAGGTCTGTGCCCACACCTAATGTCGGATCTCCAATAAAAATAGCTGTGCTGTAGTTTATCTGTGGATGTGAATTCAGGATACTATTGCCTAACACCCCCTCCCAGCACCTTACAGAAATTGGGGAGAAGGGGGTGCCCGGGTGGTTCCGTCGGTTGAGCATCCAACTTAGGCTCAGGTCATGATCTCGCGGTCCGTGAGTTCAAGCCCCGCATCAGGCTCTGTGCTGACAGCTCGGAGCCTGGAACCTGCTTCAGATTCTGTGTCTCCCTCTCTGAGCAGGGGAGGCCCTGCTCATGCTCCGTCTCTCTCTCTCTCTCTCTCTCAAAAGCAAATAATTAAAAAAAAAAGAAACTGGGGAGAAGGGAGCCTGTGGACCCTGAGGTGCTTGAAATTATAACCGTTTCGCCAGGCAAATCCTACTCGAGTGCCGTGTTTCGGGAAGAATACTCTGCTTGCAAGAGGATTTCTCTTATGGGGCCTGTTGGTGACCATGCCCCATTGGAAAGGGCTGTGGTTTGTCAGATTGGTTTTACTGCCTCCCCTCTGCCCGGGTTTGGCACAGACAGCCTGGCCTGGGGAAGGAACTGGAGACAGGCAGGCAGCTGGCAGGTGGGCATGGTCGGATCAGCGGTTGGCACCTTTGCCCCAGCTGGCCCGGCTGGGTAGCTCGACAATTACGCCCCCTCCGTGAGAGTTAATGGCGTTGTTGTGGAGCAGTAGTGAGGTGGTGGGGCCGGGCTGACTGCCTGCTCTCCCTTAGGGTGCACTTGGCCAAGCAGTAAGGGTGTTTTTCATTTTTCCTCCTCCTCCTCCTCCTCCTCCTCCTCCTCCTCCTCCTCCTCCTTCTTCTTCTTTTTAATAGTTATTTCTTTTTGAGAGACGGAGTCAGACAGAGCATGAGTGACAGGGAGGACACAGAATCCAAAGCAGGGTCTAGCCTCTGAGCTGTCAGCACAGAGCCCGACACGGGGCTTGAACTCCGGGATCGTGAGATCATGACCCAAGCCGAAGTTGGACACTAAACAGACTGAGCCACCCAGGCACCCCCATTTTTCCTTCTTTATTTCTCGGAACTTAGGGAGAAGCCTCTTGCCATCCCTAAAGATGAGTTAGATTAGAAAAGGGTCCGGGCTGCGCCACATGTCATCGAATCCAAAAGATCGGCAGCGGTGACAAGGATCCCCATTTCAGAGATGCCTTGCTGTGAAGACACGGCCGGCAGAGGTTGAAGGGGGCACCGAGCGTTAGAAACGGGTATCACAGTAAAGTGTGAAGAAATCTGGGTTTTACTTTATTATTTAAAAAAAAATTTTTTTTTATGTTTTATTTTTGGGAGAGCGTAAATGGGGGAGGAGTTGAGATGGGGGACAGAGGATCCTAAGCAGGCTCTGCACTGACAGCAGTGAGCCCCATGTAAGGCTCGAACTCACGGTCCACGAGATCATGAGCTGAGCCAAAGTTGGACGCTCAAGCGACTGAGCCATCCAGGCGCCCCTGAAACCTGGGTTTTAGAATCGATGCATTATGATAACTTCCAGTACCTCCCTCCCTTCCTCCCTCTTGTGTGTATTAATCCCTCTATTGCCGTAGGTCTGATGCCCGGGAATATGTATGTGGTAAATGAAACACGCAGCCTCCCTGTCTCACGGAGGCCACAGATGTGAAGATGTCTAGAGGGAGAGAACAGTGCAGGTTGCCAGTGTGGCTTCCACTTAGACCCTGGTTCTGCTGCTTGCTGTGTGACCTTGGACAGGTCGCTTCACCTCTCTGTGCTTCCGTTTTCTCATGCACAAAGTGGGGATAATAGCTGTGCTACCTTATAGCGTTGTAAAATTCAAACAATTGAAGTAGGACGAATGTGCTCCTCCCGTTACTAAGTGGTGTTATTGTTACTATTGCTGATCCGTTGTCATTGTTACCGTGGCCGTCTTCATCATTACACAGCAGTCCCTGCTCTGGTCCAAAGGGAAATCCGGAGGATCTGGGAGGACCCAGAGATGGAAGAAGTACCAGACGGTGATGTGATTCTAGGTTGACCCCTCCCCCCCCCCGCCCCCCCCCAGGTTAGCCACTGTTAACTTCTGGTTCTCTGGGTAACATGGCCTTCTTGGCTCATGTCAGGAGACCTTTATACTTTGTGCCTCAGTTGCTGCATCTGTAACACGGAGAACAGTAATGGTACCGGTGTCCTCATAGGTTTGTTTGAGGGATTAGACAAATTGAGGTGTGCCCAGTGCCCTAGGCTATGCCTGCGCTGTGTAAGGATGTGCTCTGATGGTATGTAAACCTCTCTGGCAAAAAAGATACCCCCACCCCCTTCCCCCTTTCCTTGATTGGAATCTCCCCTAACCCCTGATCCCGCTCTTAGGCATTGCGTCTGCCCTAGTTCTTGGGCAGAAAGCATGAAGCCCAGGGTGCCAGGGCTAACCCCTCTTTACTGATGGCCTCTCCAGGCTTGGGGCTGGCCCCTCGCTTTGGGTCATGACAACTGGGTCATTTTCCGCAGGATCCTCTGGCCCCCTTTGCTTAGGTCTCGCGTGCCTGGGAGCTTCCTGGTTTTGGCTGTGAACGGGCCAGCATGTACAGATTGCATCTTTTCTTGCTCTTGGAGTTACTTCCTTTGGACCCATGCCCATAGCGGGGATTATTGGGTCACAGCAGGCCACGGAGTCTCTGGGTTTTCCTCACATGTTTCTGGGTTGCTCTTCAGATAGATTCATTCACCCCTTCTTTCGTTTGTTGAACAAGCATTTGATGAGTGCCTACTCTGTGCAGGCGAATTAGGACGAGGTCCTGCTTTGGGGAGATGACAGGTAGGAGGGAAAGAGACCCTTAGAACTTACGGATGGGAAAACAAAGGCCGAGAGAAGTGAAGTCACTCAGCTAGCGGATGGCAGAACCAGATTCAAACCCGGAATCTGGCTGGCAACCTCTGCCTCATGCTACAGGAACAATAAAGACGGGGGTGCTGGGGGACATTCACGTTGCGGTTCTAGTGAGTTATGGCGGAGACGCGCACTTTGGATGGGTGAGACCTCTGTCCACCAGTTAGCAGCTGAGGCAGCCCTGACCAGACCTGGAATATTCCAGGCCCGGGACAGAGCCGGTACGGAAAAGCTGGGGGAGCTGGGGGAGCGGTGAGAGGCCTTCGCAGCCAGAGCGGCAGAGGCTGGGATGCCGCGTCACGGGCTCAAATGGAGGCCGGCCCCAGGCGCTCTTCAGATCTGGTGCTTGTCAGCCCCAGGCGCTCTTCAGAATGCTTTCCATTTAATCCTCAAAAAGCCCTGTCAGGTTTGATAGACTGATTATCGTCCAGATGAGGCACCTGAGGCCCACAGAGGTTATGTGCCTTGTTTAAGGTCACACAGCTCAGAGGTAACAGAGCCAGGATGGACCCATGGCCCTTTGGCCCAGAGTCTAGGCTCCGAGGCGTGGCACCATCCTGCGCTGTGATGGGAGTGTCCCTAGTGGCCTGTTTTAAAATAGCTATTGTGGATGCTTCCAGGTCAGCGGTAGGGTAGGACTGGGGCGGGTTGCAGAGTAGTGTCTTTTCCAACAGGCTGTGCCAGATGACCCCGGCTGATCCTGTAGCAGGACAGGATAACAGTCCCTTGGGGGTGCTTTGGCATTCTGGCATTCTGAGCTGCTGTTGTCACTTGATGATGGTGATGCGGCAGGAATAATGTGGTAGAAGTGGCAGCAGCAAACTCAGCCCCCACAGCGACCCCCTCCCCTAACATTGAGGATTGGTAATCTGGTGAGAGGTGGGCGCCCAAAAGGCAGAGAGGTGGATTGACTTCCTCACGGGCACACAGCCAGGAAGTGGTGGTGTAGGTCTCGAGCCCGGGGCTCTGCACCAGAGCCCGTGCTCGTGACCCCCGTGTCGTGGTCCTCCTTCAACACTGCCTGCTCCCTGGGACCCATCTCCACCGTGACGCTGTCTGCCACAGACCAGGAGCACGTAGCTTGGATTTGTGTGTGGAGTTGAGGGACCTTGGGATAGGCAGGTGGGCCAGCTCACGTACTCTGGGGCGGGGGGGGTGGGCAGGGGGGCCGGGGCCGGAGTGGCTCCAGGGCAGTTTTGGGGGATGACGGCGGCTTCGCCAGTTTCCTGTTTGGGGGCTGCACTTGAGACTTGGGCTCTCGGTTTCATGGTTTCACAATGTCTGGGAGCTTTTGCAACACGTAGGTGACGCAGCACTTTCTTGGTGGGAATCCCGAACGGAGCTTTGGTTTTTCCTTTGAGTCCCTCGCTCAGTCCTTGGCCTGTCCTCTGAGCCCTTTCGGTTGCCCAGTCCCCTCCTGGTGCTTTGTTCTATTAGTTGATGGGCATGCCCACCTGAAGCTTGTCCGGTGACTCTCTTGGATGCTGCTCTGTGCCCCCCTGAAACACCGGCGCCCCGTCTCCACAGTGGCCTGTTTCTTGGCATGTTTGCCCCCTTAGGTTTTCCCTCCTTCAGGAAACCCGCTCTGAGCTCCCAAGGGGAAACAACAGTGACACTAACTTCCACTAATAGACTGGTCACCAGGTGCCCGTTTATTGTCCCCATGCTTGACTTCTCAAGGAGGCAGCACGTGCGGCCATGAGCCCGCCTGCCTGTGTTGACATCTGCTATTTTCACCTGCAGGCTGTGCTACCTTGGGCAAGTTGCTTTGCCTCTCTGTGCCTCAGTTGCTTTCTCTACAAAATGGGAGCAAGAGTACCCATTTGGGGATGAAAGTGAAATCAGGCAATGTGTAGATTTAATGTTCACAATGACTCTCAGAGGCAGGTGTGGTCCCTGCTGTGAGCATGAGGAAGCTGAGTTTTCTTCCTCTTTGCTTTGTGAATTAACCCCTCTCTCTGCTCCAGAGGTCTCGTGTCATTTATGTGCACCTCTTCAGTGACACTCAGTGCTTTTAAAATCTTTTGTCACAGCTATTTATGTACCCACCCTACTTCGATAAGATTCTAAGCTACTTGAGGGCAGGATACAAAGGTGGGTGTTGTGGTTCAACTCCTGTTACGAAGCAGGCTCAGTATGTGTTGAATGAATGGACAGGCAGGTGGATGGTCTTTGGAGTCAGTAGGTATTGGTGGCGGGGGTGGGGCCCTCTGGAAACACTGTTAAGACAATGGGTCTCCACTGGAGTGATCGTGCCCCCCTCCCTCAAGTGGACACTGACAACTTCTAGAGAGTTTTTGTTGTCCTGGTTTGTGGGGGGAGGATGCTCCTGGCATCTGGGGAGTCGAGGCCAGGGATGCGGCCGGACCTCCCACCATGCACAGGACAGCCTCACAGCAGAATTAGCCGGCTCCAGAGGTGAGCTGTGCCAAGGGTGAGAAATCTCAGGTTAAGGGCACATGTAATCTAGTTAGAAGCAGCATAGCAGTGGGAAGTCACATTGCATTCAGATATATATATTTTTAACAAATGCGAACGAGTCCCATCTAGATGACGTGTCTTCTTAGTGAGGTGATGAAGTCGGGTCTGTGTGTCCTTAGTAGTTTCTGAGGGGGGTGTTAGGTTCTAAAGACACCATATGAAGTGGAAATGACATAGTTAAAATGACCCTGGGTCTTCCTCATATATATATATATATATATTTTTTTTTTAACAGCTTTATGGAGATACGGTTCACATACCATATGATTCATGCATTTATTTATTTATTTATTTATTTATTATTATTTTTTTTAATGTTTATTTATTGTTGGGACAGAGAGAGACAGAGCATGAATGGGGGAGGGGCAGAGAGAGAGGGAGACACAGAATCGGAAGCAGGCTCCAGGCTCTGAGCCATCAACCCAGAGCCTGACGCAGGGCTCGAACTCATGGACCATGAGATCGTGACCTGAGCTGAAGTCAGATGCTTAACCGACTGAGCCACCCAGGCGCCCCATGATTCATGCATTTAAAGCACACAATTTGGTGGCTTCTAGGACAGCCACAGAGGTGTGCATCCATCATCACGGTTGATTTTTGGAACATTATTTATCTTTGTTTCCTTCAGACCCAGCCTGGTGGGGGCTGCTGTGATGGCTCAAATGCTGGCCGCATCCAGTGTACGGTTTTTAAAAAAAAAATTCTACGTTTGTTTCCAGAGAGAGTGTGTGTGAGCGGGAGAGGGGCAGAGAGAGAGGGAAAGGGAGAACCCCAAGCAGGCTCCGCGTCGAGCACAGAGCCTGACGCGGGGCTCCATCCATGAACCTTGAGATCGTGACCTGAGCGGAAATCAAGAGTCAGACACTTAACCTACTGAGCTGCCTGGGCATCCCCTCTTAACTTGCAGTTTGCTGAGACTCACTCTGGCGTCTGGTTCATAGACTCCTTGGGTGCTTCTGAGCACCTGCCATGTGTCTGGGCCTGGGGCAGGTCGGCGGTGAAAAGTCCAGGGCTGCTACCTGGGCATTCACTGTCCCCACAGACCTGACAGCCTAAGGGGAGGGCAGGATCTGGCAAAGTAATGTTTGGAGTAAGTAGCATCAGATCCTAGGAAATTGCCGACCTTTGGTGTTTTTTTTTTTTTCAACTTTTTTTTTTAATTTATTTTTGGTACAGAGAGAGACAGAGCATGAACGGGGGAGGGGCAGAGAGAGGGAGACACAGAATCGGAAACAGGCTCCAGGCTCCGAGCCGTCAGCCCAGAGCCTGACGCGGGGCTCGAACTCACGGACCGCGAGATCGTGACCTGGCTGAAGTCGGACGCTTAACCGACTGCGCCACCCAGGCGCCCCAACCTTTGGTGTTTTTTGACCTACCTCCTGAGTTGGCAAACTTTTTCTGGAAAGAGCCAGGTGGTAAAGAAGTTAGGCTTTGTGGGCCAAGGCAAAATCAAATGACTGCTCTTAGCAGCAGGCAACCCATCTGGTTTTGTTTGTTTTTTTTTAATAAAAATGAAAAAAAAAATTTTTTTAATAAAAATTAAAAAAAATTTTTTTTTTTAATTTTTATTTTTTTTTATTTTTTTTTTGAGACAGAGAGAGACAGAGCATGAGCAGGGGAGGGGCAGAGAGGGAGGGAGACAGGATCCGAAACAGGCTCCAGGCTCTGAGCTGTCAGCACAGAGCCCTAAGCGGGGCTTGAACCCACAAACCGTGAGATCATGACCTGAGCTGAAGTCAGACGCTTAACCGACTGAGCCACCCAGGTGCCCCAGCAACCTATCTGTTTTACGTTTCATATTTAAAAATGTGAAATCCTTTCCTAGTTTGGGGACGAAGCCGGCAGAGGGTCAGATTTGGTACACGGGCTGTAGTTTGCCAACTCCTGACCTGTGCAAACGGCAATTTGTATGTTTTTTCGTAGTTACGTGTATTACATGTAATGTATTGTATACTATATTGCATACTCCATAACACATATCACATACGGTGTTAAGTAAGATGGTAAGTAGAACATCAAATAAATAATATCCGAAAGAAATATTTAGTGACTGTAGGGTGGGTGCTCTACAGGAAATGTACAGAGTTCCATTAGGAAGTTAAATGAAGGATTTGATGTGATTGACAGGGCATGGGCAGGAAGGACGGAGGGCAGCTTCTGCTGAGGCCTGAAGGCTGCCTCTGAGTTGAAGCCAGGGCAGCGAGGGGAGAAGAGCTCCAGGCCAGGGGAACAGACCGTGCAAAGGTCCTGAGGCATAGGGTGGCCATAGGCATAGTGAGGAGCTTCAGGTAGAGTGTGTCAGGATCTGGTTACAGTTTGAAGCTATCCCTTTGGCTGTGGGGTGAAGGGTGGCCCGGAAGGGTGGCCAGCAACCAGTTAGGAGCCTAGGTAAGTAAATACTTGCCAGGTGTGGAATGAATTGAACAAATCCCCTATATTCTATTGTTTGGACCAGCACCATACGATAGAAAAAGAATGCAGGCCATGTATGGAGTTTTGTCTGGTTGCCACGTTACAAAAAAATAATAAAAAACAGGTGAAATGATTTTAAGTATATATTTTATTTAACTCCATATATGCAACATGTTGGAATTTCAACATGTAACTAATGAGGTATTTTGCATTTTGTTTGTACTGAGTCTTTTTTTTTTTTTTTTAATTTTTTTTTTGAGGGGGGGGGGGGGGGGGGGGGGGGACAGAGAGAGAGAGAGAGAGGGAGAGGAGGTAGAGAGAATCCCAAGCAGGTTTTATGCTGTGAGTGCAGAGCCCAATGTGGGGCTCGATCTCATGAACTGTGAGATCATGACCTGAGCTGAAACCAAGAGTCAGACGCTTAACCTGAGCCACCCATGTGCTCCCATACTAAGTCTTTTAGTTTTATAGCACATCCCAGTTTGGTCTAGCCTCATTTCAAGTGCTCAGTAGCCCCGTGAGGCTGCTAGTTAGTGTATTGGACGCTGTGGTTTCTGTTACTTTGTTAAAAATCAGACATTATATAATATTTGTAGAGCTATAAGCCGCCAGGAATGCACACTCCTGCATTTAGTGATTCCCCCCCACCCCAGCTTTATTGAGGTATCGATGTGTAACATATGTAAAGCTCAGGTGTATAGGACAGGATGGTTTGCTAAACGTGTGTGTTGTAAAGTGATTATACAGTTAGGTTAGTTAGCACCTCCATTCCCTCCCATTATTACCTTGACCTCCACCTATAATTCCTGAGATCTACTCTCCTGACCGCTTTCAAGTATGCAACACAGTTATTTGCTAACTGTGATCACCATGCTGTACATTAGGTTCCCGGAGCTAATTCGTCATCTTATAACTGGAAGTTTGTGCCCTTTGACCCACAGTTCCCCGTTTCCCCTACCCCCTAGTCCTTTTAATTTCTATTTTTTAAAGCTTATTTTAATTTTATTTTTTTGGTAATCTCGACACCCGACGGAGGCTCAAACTCATGACCCCCAAGATTAAGAGTCACGCGCTCCACCGACTGAGCCAGCCAGGAGCCCTCAGTTCAGTTTTTTTAGATTCCGCACGTAAAATGAGAACATACAGTATTTGTTGTTCTCTGCTTCATTTCACTTGGCATAATGCCTTCGAGGTCCATCCATGTTGTCGCACATGGCAAGATTTCCTTTTTTTTTTTTTTTTGTTAGTGGTTTTCTTTTCTTTCTTCCTTTTTTTTTTAATACAATTTATTGTCAAGTTGGCTATATAAAAAAACATATTTTTTAATATAATTTATTGTCAAGAGTATACAGTGTGCTCTTGGTTTTGGGGGTAGATTCCCGTGATTCATCGCTTAACATACAACACCAGGGCTCATGCCAACAAGTGCCCTCCTCAGTGCCCATCACCCCTTTTCCCCCCTTCCCCACTCCCCCCACCCCCATCAACCCTGAGTTTGTTCTCTGTATTTAAGAGTCTCTTATGGTTTGCCTCCCTCCCTCTCTGAATTCCCTTCTTTTTTTAATGTCTGGATGATATTTCCATTGCATATGTATATACCACCTTCCTTTATCCCTTCATCCACCGGTGAGCTTTGAGGTTGTTTCCATGTCTTGGCTGTTGTGAGTGATGCTCTAGTGAATGTGACACGCCCATCTCTCTCGAGGATCAGAATTGCGTTTACGTTGGATTTACTTTGTGATGTTTTACAGATTGAATTCCCATGGGGATGACCAGGTCAACGTTTGTCATCATTTTTTAATTCTCATTGTGTAGCTGCAGGTTATCATACTTAAACCTGTGTCAATTTGTGTTCTGCCCGTGAGGCTCAGTAGCAATTAAGCGAAGCCATTGGCCTTCGGGTCAGGCCTTCTGTATTTTCTTCACTTGAGTATCTTCTAAGGGGAGCCCTTGTGTCATTGTTTGGGAGAGCAAAAGATCAGCAACCCGAGAGGTGGGCAGTAGGGGCCTGAGTAAATATGCTGTGTCCCACCCATTCAGTGGAGGGGTGGGGATGCTTCTAGAAGAAAGTAAAAGGTGAGGACAAGGCCAGTTTCCAAGATTCAGATTTTTTTTTTTTTTTAATGAAAACATCAAGATACACTTGTCATATTTGGTATGATACTTCTTAGGTACAAAAAAGGACAAATAAGAATGTATATTTGTAGGGTGCCTCGGCTCATCCAACCAAGCATCCAACTCTTGGTTTCGGCTCAGGTCATGATCTCATGGTTTGTGGGTTCGAGCCCTACGTCGGGCTCTGTGCTGACAGCACGGAGCCTGCTTGGGATTCTCTCTCTCCCTCTCTCTCTCTGCCCCTCCCCTGCTCGCTCACTCGCTCTCTCCCAAAATAAATAATAAAAAAAAAAAGAACATGTTGTATTTGCTTGTATTTGCCTGAAGAATTTCAGGAGGGTACACAGGAACTCACGCGTATGGTTGGATTTGTATACGGGGAGGGGTGTATGGGGCTGTGAAGACGGGATGGGATGGGGCTTGTGGGGGAGATGGAAGCAAGAGTAACTTTTTGCCATTTGACACGCATGCACACACATATTTAAATTTGAGTCACATACTACTTGTTTTTTAAAAAAAGTTTTTAATGTTTATTTTGGAGAGAGAGAGAGAGGAGAGAGAGAGAGACAGTGCCAGTGCCAGCAGGGGAGGGGCAGAGAGAGAGGGAGACACAGAATCCGAAACAGGCTCCAGGCTCCAAGCTGTCAGCACACAGCCCGATGTGGGGCTCGAACCCACGAACAGTGAGATCACAACTTGAGCCGAAATCAGACGCTTAACTGGCTGAGCCACCCAGGCCACCCCACGTACTGCCTATTAAAATCAATTACAGGGGCGTCTGGGTGGCTCAGTCGGTTAAGCGGCCGGCTTCGGCTCACGTCATGATCTCGCGATCCGTGAGTTCGAGCCCCGCATCAGGCTCTGTGCTGACAGCTCAGAGCCTGGAGCCTGTTTCAGATTCTGTGTCTCCCTCTCTCTGACCCTCCCCCGTTCATGCTCTGTCTCTCTCTGTCTCAAAAACAAATAAAATGTTAAAAAAAAACAATTTAAAATCAATTACAAAAGAAGTTAGTATTTTCTGTTGTTCTCAGCTTCGTTTAAAGGCATTTTCTCAGCACCTCCCCCATGGGAGAGGCAGGGATCGTCCTTCAGAAAGCGCCCCGGGCGGGCAGAGCAGGTACTTTGGGGCTGAGCTGACTCAGGACAGCACCAGGGCAGGGTGAGGAGGCAGGGGCCACAGCCCGCACAAGGGCTGGAGGCTCGAAGGAGAGGCGGCTCGGTGGGGGCACAACCAGCCCTTGCTTCCTGCTGGCCCCGTCTGTGTTGCCTGCTGTATGCGGTAACATGCAGATGCTCGATGTTGAAATGGTGGTATTTTGCATTTAACTGGTGGAAATGTGGAAGGGTTGAGGCAGGGGGTGGATCTGGACGCAGTCCCTGTAGTAGCGGTGACATTTATTGAGTGCCTACTAGGTGCTCCGGCTTGTGCTTAATGACGTGCTAATTTGCTTCATTTCATGGGTATCCCCACTGTCCAGATGTGGAAGCTGAGGCCTGGTTGATTGTCACGTGGTGAGAAGCTGAAACTCTGCTTGATAAGGGGTGTTTGGAGAACAAGGAGTCTAAACTTGATAAGGGCAGGGACTGCGTTCAGCGGAGTTTCTCAGCCCCAGCACCGTTGACATTGAGGGCTCAGTGACTGTTGTGGGCCCGTCCTTGCATTGCAGATGTTCGGCAGCCCACAAGATGTCCAGAGCACGGTGACAGTAGTGACACCAGAAATGTCTCCAAACATTGTCCGATGTCCCCTGGGGGAAAGTTTACCCCGCTTGAGAACCACCGTCTGAAACAAAACAAATAAATCTGATGATGACATGAAATCCATGGTCCCCACCTCACTTGGAGTAAAAGTTAGAAATGCCTGCAGTGGCCTCTGAGTCCTCCAGTCTGTCCCTCCCTGTCCCCTAGCTTCCTCCCTGACCTTATTTCCCATTACTGTCGAGTCATATTGACCTCTCTGTTATTACTGCAGAATAGCACACGTTTTCCTACCTCAGAACCTTTGCATCAGCTGTTTTCCGTGCTGTTCCCCCAAATGGCCTTTTGGCCCATTCCCTTGTTTCTTTAGTATATTACCAAAATATGCGTTCTCAGCAAGTCCTTGCCACTTCTCCGAGTCCTTTTCATCACAATACATGCACACACGCACACTATGTGTATTTTTTATGTCTATATATTTTTTCCTTCTATCTTGTCTGTTCTGTCTCTTCTTACAAGGCTGTCCGCTCCAGGAGGGCAGGCCGTTTGCTCTGCTGTTCATCGCGGGGTCCTCAGCATCTGGAAGCATTGCTCAGTCAGTGGATGCATGCTGTCTGTCCTGCTGACTGCCGTTTCCTTAGATGTATGCCTCTGGCTGGCACATGCCTGAACCCGCTCAGGTCCCTGGAATGTGACCAAATGGAGGGTTTGGTGAAGCTCCAAAGTCTGATCAGAGGAGGGGAAGTGGCTGGGGACAAAAGTCAACAAAGACGGTCAGGGCTGGATGGAGACGGTGAGGGCAGATGTGTGCTTTGTAGGGATGGGCCCGTCCTTGGGAGCGTCGGGGTCACGGCGGGTCAGAGCAGGCTGCTGCCACCGTGGACATTTGGACACGGCTCTGTCGTCTTTTTTGGCTGTCCTTTTAAGACAGGAGTCTTGGGTTCGCGGGTGGCCCCGGTCCCTGTCTTGCTGAGATGTTCGGCTCTGCGCCTTGGGTGTTAGGATTTAGTAGGGATCTGGGGCTCTTGCCTGAGCAGGGCCGTGCCCTGCCTTCCCAGGTGCCGGGGCTAAGATCTGGATGTGGCCCTCCTACCCTCCCCCCTGCCTTAATACTTCTAGGTTTTATTCTTAGCTCTGGTGACTCAGAGAGTGAGGAAAGACTGCAGCTCAGCCTGGCAGCGGGCAGGGGACGTCACCGCCCGTGTGACCCTGGCTCCTGCTGCCCTTCTCCCGCCACAGGCAGCCCTGGCCTCGTGCTGGGTCGGGGCAGGGCAGCCTCAGACCTCCCGTGTCTCTCTGGCCGGCCTGTGCTGGGCAAGCGGAGGCCCCATGTTGTCTCTGAAAACAGGATTAATGTCCAGAAGCCCAGCAGGTCCCCACCCGACTGCTGGCCTCCCTGCAGCTCCTTTTCTCAGCTTGCTTCTGCTTAGAGCTACCCCTGTGCCGGCTGCCTGTGGCGTTTGGACCGGTTCTGGATGTGGCTTTGTCAGCCACCAGTCGCCTCGCCTCTGCCCCTCTGAGGCGGGGCCGATGCCCAGTAGTGTCCTGCACACCTCCATCCGTCCCTTTGCTAGGGCTCTGGAGCCGGCCTGTCGGGGTTCGAATCCAGGCTCCACCAGGTCCTGCCCACATACCTTCCGGCAAGTGTTCCTACCTCTGTTTGCCTCTGTGTCCCTCTGTGTGGAATGGGGTTAATGCAGGACATGCCTCACAGGGTGTGGTTCCGCTGATGGACGTTGAAGCAGGAACACGGTGCCTGCGCATGGTCAGTACTTTCCGTGGGCGATGACTTATTAGTGCTCTCATCAGCCTGAGTTTCAGTCCCGCGGGGTTTGCCCCAGCTTCGTGGCCGGCCTGCCCTGCACCCCACCGCTCCCAGCCCATGCTGCCCAGAGCTGATGAGGCGTCTCTGGGCAAGCTAAACCCGTAACCCCGCGGTCTGCGCGGCATCCATTATTAGACCTATTTGCAGGTGAAGGAGACCAGAGCCGGAGAGGTGAGCTGATTTTCTGAAGGTCAAGGGGCAGGTGAGCGGTGGCTGCTGGATTCAGACTCAGGCCTCTGGCTCCAGGGTCTCCAGTCTTTGCTGCTGTCACTTGAATTCGTTCGAGTCGTTCCCTCCCTCCCTTCTGCATTTTGAAAAGGTGGATACCCACGCAGCATCTTCCCCATGCCTTTGCCCCCGCCATCCCTCTGCCTCAGACGTGCTTCCCCTGGATCTTTGCACGGCTGGCTCTTTCTGACCCTGGCACTCTCCTCTGCTGAAATGCCCCCTTCCTGGACCCTCACCCTGACACTTCCCCTCCCTGTGTAACAAGCATTGATCTTCGCAGTTATGTTTTGTGACCTTACATCTCTTTAAAAAATATTTACTTATTTATTTTGAGAGAGAAGGCGCACAGGTGTGCGAGTGGGGGAGGGGCAGAGAGAGAGAGGCAGGGAGAGAGAATCCCAAGTAGGCTCTGCGCCGTCAGCCTGGAGCCCGACACAGGGCTCAAACTCCTGAACGGTGAGATCATGACCCGAGTTGAAAAAAAGAGGCACTGGGCGTTGAGGAGGGCACTTGTTGGCATGAGCCCTGGGTGTTGTACTCAAGCAATGAACCACGGGAATCTGCCCCCCAAACCAAGAGCACACTGTATACACTGTATGTTAGCCAACCTGACAATAAATTATATTAAAAAAAAAAGAAAAAGAAATCAAGAGCCGGACACTTAACCAACTGACTGAGCCCTCCAGGTGCCTCATGCGACCTTCTGTCTTTAGTGGACTGTGAGTCTTAAGAGGGCAGGGACTGTGCCTGATTTATTCCCACCCTCCTTGATTAGTCCAGAGCTCGGTACAGAGTAGGTACTCAATAAATATTCATTGTGTGGTGGAGACAATGAATGAATGAATGAATGAATGAGTGAATGAAACCAACCAACCCTTGGGTTTATTTTTTTTTAATTTTTTTTATTTTTTTAATATATGAAATTTATTGTCAAATTGGTTTCCATAACCCTTGGGTTAATTGATCAGTCTCTTGGCCAGGAACTAAACCTGGAACCTTTCGGGTCTGTCATTTAGCCCTCCTGGTGGTTCTCTAATCGGTGAGTTCTCTTCTCACAGATAAAGAAACCGAGGCCTGGTGAGGCCACAGCTCTGGGATGGTAGGGGCAGTTTTTTGCCTCCCCAGGGGGTCATTTGGCAAAGTCTGGAGACATCTTTGATGGTCCCCCCTGGCTGTGTATGCTTGCTCCCAGGTTATACGGGAGCTGAGTTTCTGTGTCTACAGAATGGGGTTTAGTACGTGCCTCTTAGGGTTGTCTGTCGGGATTAAATGTGATTGTGCACTTACTGGCATCTCTTGGACAGAGGTCAGAGATGCTGCTGAACATCCTCGGGTGCACAGGATGGCCCCCTCAAGGCAAAAATCTTCTGGCCCCAAATGTCACCAGTGCCGAGGCTGAGAAACCCTGCTTTTGGGTGCACATCTGTGCCGAGGTAGAGACTAGGACCCAGGCGGTCCAACCTCGTGTTTCTTAGCCATCGCCCTTACTGCGCACATTGGGTAGGTGGGTGGGGGCGGTTGTAGAATATTTCCACATCTGGGTCAGAACATTGCTTCTCCGTCCCACACAGATGAACTCGGAATCCCTGATGTCTGAGGACAGTTGGTGCCCTGCCTCAGAGAACGTTGCCTTTGAGGCTGCCCCGGGCGGGGTGGTGAGGCCATGGACCTTGGAAAGCCTCTGGAAAGCCCCTGGAGTTCTTCTAAGTACCTGGCTGAGAGGTGGTGCAGCTCGGGAGGTTGGAGCTCAGTGTCGGACCGTGTGGGTTCAGCGCCCGGCTCTGCCTCTTTCTGGCCCTGTGGCCCCGAGCAAGTTCCATAACCACTCTGGGGCCTCAGAGTCCCCTGGTCTGAGAAGGGGAAGTTTTAATAGTCCTGCCTTTGTAGGGGTTTGAATGGATTCCTGCCTGGAAAACACTTAGCACTCTGCCTGGCATTTCAGCTCTTGGGGTTATTATAGGTGCCCAGTAAATACGTGCTTTCTCTTTGTGCCCAGCTCAGCATTTAGAAATTTCTACCCTTAAGTCCCTGCTGTTGCTGTTTGTTTATTGAAAGTGCGAATTCATTTTGTTATTAGCAGTTTAGAGGTAATACCTACAGAGTGAAAAATACAAATAGAGCTAAAGATAATAAAACAAAATGAATAATGTCTTCTCGCCAGCTTCAACTCTACCCCCTGGAGGTAGTAGCTGCTAGCTTTTGTTTTTCTTGTATCTTTCTAAGAAAATTTCCCTGCCTCCAGAATCATCCATGGATCCTTTTATACTAATTTTAAATGGGAACAGTAGTACATGTCTGTGATTCAAAAACAAACAGAAGGGTGCCTGGGTGGCTCAGTCCAGTTAAACGTCCGACTTGACTCACGTCACGATCTTGTGGCTTACGAGTTTGAGCCCCACGTCAGGCTCTGTGCTGACAGCGCAGAGCCTGGAGCCTGTTTTGGACTCTGTATCTTCCTCTCCCTCTGCCCCTCTCCTGCTCGTGCTCTGTCTCTCAGTTTCTCAAAAATAAATAAACGTTAGGGGCGCCTGGGTGGCTCAGTCGGTTAAGCGTCCAAGTTCAGCTCTGGTTATGATCTCACGGTTCGTGCGTTCAAGCCCCGCATCGGGCTCTGTGCTGACAGCTGGGATCCTGGAGCCTGCTTCGGATTCTGTATCTCCCTCTCTCTGCCCCTCCCCTGCTCACGCTTTGTCTCTCTCTGTCTCTCAAAAATAAATAAATGTAAAAAAAAAAAAGAAAATTAAAAAGATAAATTTGGCAAGCCTTTAAAAAAAAATAAACGTTAAAAAAAAAAAAAAGCAAACTGAACATTTTCTTGGTGGATAGAGGCATCTACACTTGATTTAAATTCCCGGCTATGCATGCTGCTTGCAGGTTATGTCACTTGTCCTCAGTTTCTATATCTGTAAAATGGATTTAATTATAGTGCCTGCCTCCCAGAGTTGTTTGTGAGGATTAAGTGGGATATAAAGCACTTAGCTCGGTCCTGGCACATGCCGCTGAGAACCTCAGTAAGCCCTCAGTCTTTTTGTTGCTGTTAATGGAAGAAGGTGGCACATACATGTTCCCTACAGGTCTATGCTGGAATGTCCTCCCGGCCCGGAGCTCTTTTTCTGTAATAGCACCTACCACCCACCATTATTCTCTGCCCCCTTTTACTCTTCTTCAGGGCATTTGCTAACATTGGACAGGCATATAGCTGTTTATCTGTTTAGTATTTGCCTCTTCTTTTAAATTTTTTAACTTTTTTTTTTTTAATTTATTTTTTATTTTTAATTTATTTTTAAATATTTTTATTTATTTTTGAAGGAGAGAGAGACTGAGCGTGAGCAGGGGAGGAGCAGAGAGAGAGGGAGACATAGAATTTGAAGCAGGCTTCAGGCTCCAAGCCATCAGCCCAGAGCCGGACGCGGGGCTCGAACTCACGAACTGGGAGATCATGACCTGAGCCGAACTCGGACGCTTAGCTGACTGAGCCACCCACGCGCCCCTTAAAATTTATTTTTGAGAGAGAGAGAGAGAGCTGGGGAGGGGCAGAGAGAGAGAGATACACACACACACGCGGAATCTGAAGCAGGCTCCAGGCTCTGAGCTGTCAGCACAGAGCCCGACGCAGGGCTCGAACCCATGAACTGTGAGATCACGACCTCATCAGATGCTTCACCGACTGAACCACCCAGACGCCCCTGCCTCTTTTGCTAGAATGATACTCTGAGAGTAGAACCTTGACCTCCAGATGTTACTGGCACACAGTACTCTCCTGATAAATAATTGTCCACTTAGTGGTGGAAAGTGGAATGTGATACATTATTGAGCTGATCGCGTCAGGCCCCAGTGGAATGCCCATTTCAGAGTCCGTCCTTATAATTAACTAGGTCAGAGCAACCTTTACTCCCAGACTCAGGTGGGAGCATTTCAGATTCATAATTAAGTTCCCCTCTGTTGTCTCCCTGCACCCCTCCTGTTCTGGGGTCAGCTAGCAGGACCCCAGGCAAAGCTCTTTCCCTTGTCCCTGCAGGCCCCTGTCTGGTGTCCCTCCAGAAGCTGCGTTGGCCAGGCCGGAGCATCAGGATGGCGGGGAATCCCCGCGGGGCTCCGGCCGAGGAGATACCGGCACACGGTGCCTCTCTGACCAGCTTGATTGAACCGAGTGGGGCCGGCCAGCTAAGTGTGGGGTGACACTTGTCTGTGCTGGGCACGACTGGGGTGGCTTCTCGACCTGACCCAGCCAAGAGGAGTGAGGGTGAGAGAGAGCCATTGAATGGAGCTCGGGATGGACCAGAGTAAACCTGAGGGCACCTCGTGGGCTGAATAATGGCCTCTCCAAAGATGCCCGTGGCCTGGTCCGTGGAACCTGTGACTATGTGATGTGGCACAGCAGAGGGCAAGGCGGATGGCGGGTGCATTGAGGCTCAAGGTCATAGCTGACCTTGAGACGGCAGGGGTCCTGGGTTATCTGGGTGGGCCTGGGTATCACGAGGGTTTTTGTATGTGCAAGAGGGAGACACAAGAGGGTAAATTCAGAGAGGCAGCAGTGTGACTGGCACTTGGTCTGGTGTCCTTGGCTTTGAAGATGGGAGCAGAGGTGGTGAGCCACGGAATGTGGGCAGCTTCTAGAAGCTGGAAGAGGCAAGGAAACGGATTCTCCATTAGAGTCTCCTGAAGGAACGCAGCCCTGCCCGAGACCCCTTTCAGATTCCTGACCTCTGCAACTGTATGTTTGAATATTTGTGTTCCTTGAAGCCACCCAGTTTGTGGTGATTTGTAACGGCAGCCATAGGCGGTGAGTACAGGTAGGGGGTTCTGAACTTGGTGACGATTTGAGGATTCACATCTTCTTGGCCCAGATTTTTCATGGTTGCAGGCGCAGCTCCAGAGGGGCCTGCTAAAATTCATGTTACCCATCCCTGGGGGACAGCTCAGTAATCACACTTTCTAAGTTTGAGTCCCAGCCTCATCACATACAAGCTGTGTGTCTTCTCTGTCTCAATTTCCTCACCTCTCAAAGGGGCATCAAAACAAAACCTCCCTTCTAAGTAGTCATGGAGGTTAAATGAATTAATTCACTTCAAACGCATAGAAATAATGCCTGGCACGTAGTTAGTGTTGAGTTAATGCTAGGTGGTATTGTTATTATCAATAACAACATAAGATCACCATATTAAGAGTTTAACGATATAAACTTCATTTATTTCCATTACTGGTGTAAGAATTAAGGTTACTGACAGTAGTTCTCTATTGAGTGTGTAGGACCCTGTGTACATGCAATTTTATTTAATCTTGAGAATAGCTCTAGGAGATAGGTATTCTTAGCCTTAGTCAGAGATGAGGCTCAGAGAGGCTAAGTAACTTGTCTAAGGTCACACAGCAAATAGGGAAGGAAACTGTGTCTTTAAGAGACCAGGGAATAGTTTTTTGAGGAAATGGGGTAGGGTAGTGGGGAAGAATAGGAAAAGGGGAGAACAGAAGGAAAGAAGTGGGCTCTAAAAAAGTCAGCTGAAGAGGTTGTAAATAATAGTAATAATCAACATATGTATGGGTTTTTATGGGCCCCTTGGGAGAAGAAGGCAGTATCCCCACTTGGCTGGTGGACTGTTTGAGCCTCAGAGAAGATTAGTGATTTACCCAGAAAGTAAGTATACTACTGCTCGTAGTGGAATATGCCCTAAATTCATTCATGTCAAATTCTGAATCACAGTCTTGTATAAAAGTTGATTCAGTGGATCAGAACTTGTATTATTAGGATGCTTTCTGTTGTAAGTGAGAGCAAATTCATTTTAAACTTGTGTAAACAGCGTGCCTGGGTGGCTCAGTCAGTTAAGTGTCCGACTCTTGATCTCAGCTCAGGGCTTCATCTCAGGGTCGTGAGTTCAAGCCCTGCGTTGGGCTCTGTATTGGGTGTGAAGCTTACTTAAAAAAAGTTTGTGAAACAATAAAGTGGATTTATTGGAGAGGTGCTGTGGGAGGAAGGACTGCAGGTGAAGTCCAGCAGCACCTCCCCTGACCCCCCCCCCCCATGGCACCAAGAACCATTTTTCTTTCGTCTCTAACTTTTATTTTTTTAATTTTTATTTTTTTCAATATATGAAATTTGTTGTCAAATTGGTTTCCATACAACACCCAGTGCTCATCCCAAAAGGTGCCCTCCTCAGTACCCATCACCCACCCTCCCCTCCCTCCCACCCCCCATCAACCGTCAGTTTGTTCTCAGTTTTTAAGAGTCTCTTATGCTTTGGCTCTCTCCCACTCTAACCTCTTTTTTTTTTCCTTCCCCTCCCCCCATGGCTTTCTGTTAAGTTTCTCAGGACCCACATAAGAGTGAAACCATATGGTATCTGTCTTTCTCTGCATGGCTTATTTCACTTAGCATCACACTGTCCAGTTCCATCCATGTTGCTACAAAGGGCCATATTTCGTTCTTTCTCATTGCCATGTAGTACTCCATTGTGTATATAAACCACAATTTCTTTATCCATTTATCAGTTGATGGACATTTAGGCTCTTTCCATCATTTGGCTCTTGTTGAGAGTGCTGCTGTAAACATTGGGGTACAAGTGCCCCTATGCATCCGTACTCCTGTATCCCTTGGGTCAATTCCTAGCAGTGCTATTGCTGGGTCATAGGTCGTCTCTACCTTTTATAATGTCCACTTTGTTCTCAGTTCTCCATGGTGGTGACACTTCTTCTTTCCCCTCCCAACTTTTGGTGCTTGTCTCGTAAATAGCCGAGACACCTGTAAATCCCACGTCCTCACCCTGCATCACTGGGGACGAGAGAGTAGCATCTTTGCTGTGATGGGACTGATGTGGATTAGGCGGCCCTTCTAGATCTAATCGCCAGCAAGCAGGTGAAGGACTCTGCTGATTGCCTGGTTCTAACGAGGGCCTGGCCCGGGAGCTTTGCCCCGAGTGTGTGGCTGAGGGTGCAGGAGGATTTGTTTATGAACGACGGCCAGGGGCTGTTAGCAGAGGAGGGGGGATGTATGTGTGGGTTGGGGTGGGGACAACGTAGAGCCAGTGCAGCGTGGCCCTTGGGAAGGTATCTTCCTGCCTAGTGCCTCGGCTTTCTCGTCTGTGTAATGGGGCTGGTGGCAGCGTCTCTTCTGAGGACCGGCTGACGTGCCTGGTACGTCAGGTGCTCAGCTGCCTGTCGTTATTCTGCCCCGGGAGACGGATGAGAGGTGACACCACTCAGTAGAAATTTCACGAACTCCCGAAGCACGCGGGCCAAGCCCACTTGGGCTCGTGCCCCACATCCTCGAGTGTCGGCGCTAAGGGCGGGGGATGGGGCGCATAAAAGGGTGACCGAGCTGTGGAGGCGTCCTGTGGAAGAAGCCGCGGCCGGGGGAATCCGCGACGCACCTTCTGTACGAAGGGTTCCTTGGACCACATTCCCCCCCGGGCACCCTCCTGGGCCAGCGCTGGTGACTGTTTCCTGGACTGGCTTCCCCCCAGGTTGAATGTTGTCACCAGCATCGGGCCGACGGCCGCTCCGTCCGCAGAATCAGAGAGCGGAGGTCATGCCAGCCTGATTTCCGAAGCCCCCGGGATCCGGGGGGCAGGGCCGCGGGGAGGAGGAGCAGGATGGCGGCCAGCCCCAGGGTGGGGAGCCACGAGGGGCCGGCAGGCTCCCCGGGAATCGGGACCCTTCCCGAAGCCATCCAGCGGGCCCTCTGAGTCACTGTTGCCCACGAAACCCAGGATGGCGGGGTCACACTGCGGGTCTCCGGGGACGGTCAAGGTGGGGCAAGGGTCCCTTTGCACAGAAGAGTCCATCCAGCCCCGGCCAGCGAGGGCCGCGCCGGAGGCCCTGACGCTGTTGTCTGCCCTCCGGTGACGGTCGTCAGGGCCACCGTTGGCCGGCTGAGGCAGGGGGCCCGTGGCCTACTGTCTGCTTCCCACAGCAGTGCAGCGTCACGTTCAGAAGCCCATCTTCCCTCTTCCCGTGCCCCCCCTCCCCGGCCTCCCCCTCCCGCCTCTCCCTCCGGGTCAGGGTGGGCGTGTAGCAGGCGTGTGTGGCTTCGAGCGGGAAGCTGCTTCTGAAGAGCCCGCGCCTCCTTCGCTGAGCTGAGCGGTTTTCCGCCTCCCGTTGCCCGAGTCCCGTGTCCTTAGATGCTCCCTGGTTTCCTCCTGCTTACTTCCTGATTCGAGCGTTTCTCTGCGCTTTAAGCTTCCTGACTCCGGCCCGTGCTGGTGACAGTGGTGGCGATCATCAGTAATTATTAGCATCTGCTGCTGACAGTTACCGCTCGTCTCTGGACCCGGCCAGTCCCGGGCGAAGCACCTCTCGTGCCAGGCCGTTTGAAAGTGGCCGAAACCCTTCCAGGCCCTTGCATTTTCCTGACCATTTTACTGGTGAGGGGACTGAGGCTTGGACAAGTGAGGTGACCTGCACGGGTTCACACGAGGTCAGGGCCTGAGTTTCAGGCCGTAGCTAGAAAGCCGGGGATCCTAGCCAGGTTCTACTTGGATGCGTTATTTTTTTCTTAAAAGCAAAGTAGGAAATGATGTTGAGCAGGGGAGGTGGGGGGAGGCATGGCATGGGTACCCAGAAGTTACCAGGTGAGGAGGAGAGGAGCGAAGAGTAAATACACATGGTCCTGGCACTGAGGTCCTTGCATGGTCCTTGTAGGACAGAGGTGTGGCTCAGTCGGTTAGGCATCTGACTTCGGCTCCGGTCATGCTCTCATGGTTCATAAGTTTGAGCCCCATATCGGGCTCTGTGCTGACAGCCTGGAGTTGGCTTTGGATTCCGTGTCTCCCTCTCTCTTTGCCTATACCCTGGTCACACCCAGTATCTTTCTCTCTCAAAAAATAAATAAAAATTAAAAAAAAATCATTGCAAAGGTTGGGGGTGGGGAGGAAAGCTGTTTTGGAGCAGGGTTGGGGGAAAGGAAAACTTCTTAAAGGAGATATCCAAGTTGGGTTTTGAAGGGTGTGTAGGAGTTTGTTACAGCAGAAAGACATTGCAGGGAGAGCATCTAGCAAGAAGTATCCCAAAGAACCATTGATTTGACCAGCAACTGGGGATTGCCTTGAAAGCAGGAACCCTGGCCCTCTTGAATCTCAAGAGCCTTGAACAATGCCTGACATGTGCTTGGTACATGCTTCTTTGAGCGAATGCCTGGGTTGACACATTGGAGTGGGAGAAATTATAGTAGAAACAGATGGGGCTCAAATGTGGAAGGCCTCATGAGCCGTAGCAAGGATCAGCTTTTGAAGGTGATAGGGAGCCATTTGAGGTTGTTACCCAGAGGGGAGAGGACAATCAGATCTGTCCTATTTATTAACACAAATATTTAAAAAAATTTTGAGAGAGAGAGAGAGACAGAGTGCGAGTGGGGGAGGGGCAGAGAGAGAGGGAGACATAGAATCCAAAGCAGGCTCCAGGCCCTGAGCTGTCAGCACAGAGCCCGACGCGGGACTCGAACCCATGAACCCTGAGATCATGACCTGAGCTGAAGTCAGACGCTCAACTGACTGAGCCACCCAAGCCCCCCTGTTAACACAAATATTTAAGTCTGTAGATTTTCCTCTGAGCAGAAGCGTCTTACTGCTTTTAAGCACACATGGAAAGATCTTCCAATTTCACTCAACACCAAGGGAAAAGGAATTTAAGCTCCAGAGAGGTATTTTCCACCACCACGTCTGCAGAGGTCAGAAAGCTTGTAATACACGGTGTTGGGGAACTCGTCGTGCTTGTGCCTTGTTAGGTGGAGTATAAATTGATACCCCCTTGGGGGGCAATGTCTGTCTAAATTTTAAAAGCAGGCACCTTTTGTCCCAGCGGGTTCCCTTTTGGAAAGTCATCTTATAAATATGCTTGCGTGTGTGGGAAATGAGGCAGTTTCCAGGTTGTCAAATCCCTGCTGCATTGCTTGTCTCTTAGAGCAACCCAGTGCCCACTCAGCAGGAGGCTGGTCAAATAAAGTCAAGTCCATCATACAGCGGAATACCAAGCAACTGGAACAAAGAATGAGGAAACACTTTGTGTGCAGTGTAGGATGACCTTTCAGATCTGTTATTAAGTGAGAAAAGCTGGGCGCCCAGCTGGCTCAGTCGAAAGAGCATGTGACTATTGATGTCAGGGTCCTGAGTTTGAGCCCCACGTTGGGTGTAAAGAGTACTTCAATAAACTTAAAAAAAAATTCTTCAGAGAAAAAAGCAAGGGACAGAACAGTGTAAGGAGTATGTGGCCTTCCATTTGGTAACAGAAAATACGTATTTTTGTTAATATACACGCATAAAATAGTTTCTGGCAGGATGCACAAAAAAACAATAATGGTTGCTCCTAGAGACAGGACGTAGGGACTCGGGGTGGGAAGATGGCTGGTCACTTTTCCTTTTTCAAAAGAAATAAAATTAAGTTCTCAAGAATAAGACCTCTAGGGGCGCCTGGGTGGCTCAGTCAGTTGAGCATCCAGCTTCAGCTCAGGTCATGATGTCACAGTTTGTGAGTCTGAGCCCCACATCGGGCTCTGTGCTGACAGCTTAGAACCTGGAGCCTGCTTCAGATTCTGTGTCTCCCTCTCTGCCCCTCCCCTGCTCACTGTCTCTCTCTCTCTTTCTCTCTGTCAAAAATAAATAAACATTAAAAAAAAATTTAAAAAAAAGGAATAAGACCTCTATTTTATTGATTAAAATCAGTGTCCGATATTTTTTTTAAAAAGCGAGATACAGAATGGGTTATGTATTGTGCTTTCTGGGGAAACAAGATAATGTATCTGGAAGATACTTGGGTGTTAGCAATGGTAGTTTTGCCTGTGGGGAGGAATGGGGGCTGCAGATTCGGGGAGGGAGGCTTCTCTTCCGCCACATGTATGCCATTGTGTGTGGTTTGAAAAATTTTTAGCTCATAGAATTAACACAGAGAAACATGGCTGGATGCCTGGGTGGTTGGGTGCGTGGGTGGGTGGTTGATGGGTGGGCATGTGTGCATGCATGGTTGCATTTGTAGAGGATGGGTGGATGGGTGGATGCATGCATGGGCAGATGGTTCAGTGGGTAGGTGGAGGAGTTGGTGCATGGATGGGTGAGCGGGTAGCTGGCTAGATAGACTAGTGGATGGATGATGTGTGGACGGGCTCATGGATGGGGGGGTAGGTAGGTATCTGGATGCATGACTGGATGTCTAGATACGCAAGGTAACTTGGCTGCCGTGAGTGGAAGGAAGCCCTGAGGGGGGGCCTGGAGGGCTGAAGCAGGGGAATGGTTAGGAAATGACTGCGGGAGTCCAGGCAAGGAATAATTGGGGATGTCTCACACGAACCGACCTTCTGGTATACGTAAGTGCATACATTAAGGCACAGCATTGTGTTTCACTAGAAGGGCACATTCCTTTGGAATGAGCTTTTTCTGGCAACTGGTCAAGGAACGGCTCTGTATGTAACACAACCGCCAACAGTTCAATCTCGTTCGCACCACCACCTGAAGAATTACAAGGGGCGTGAAAGTAGTTAAAATAGTGGGTCTTCGACATAAATCATTCTTCTTCCTGATCACATTCTTGTTGGCAAGGCCGTCTTCCACATGCCCAAGTCCCCAGAGGCATGACTTTTGTCCTTTTTCGGGTTTCTTGGTGTCTAGAAGTTTCCCAGCTAACCCCTTTGTGTGTGGTGACCTTTTCAAGTTTCTTTTTCAATGGTTTCTTGTTCTTGGTTCTGGAAAAAACAATTGTTGATATCGTAGAATAATTACACCTCAGAAGAAGCCGTTCAGGTGCCTCGTTAATACCCAGAGCTCCCTCACTCGCTCACTCTTTTTAAAAGTGAAATCCTTTCTTTTTATTAAGCATCTTAATAACCATTTTGAAGAGTAGACTTGAGTAGCGTTAAGTATATTCACGTTGTTGTGTGTAACGAGGTCCCTTTTCTGAGAAGCTCAAAGCTTGTAGTTTGATCAGATAGTCAAATGTGCTTTTTAAGTGAAATGATCTTTCTGTTCCCATTACCTTCCTGTTTTTTCAGTGTTCTTTGATGTGGCTTTAAGGCTTGTCACGGAGCCCTAAGATTCCAGGTTCCTTGGAGTTCCTTGGTGGTGTCGCTGAACTGAATGTGTGGAGGCTGTTGGGATCGGGGATCTCTGGAGCTTTCTGGAAGGCACGTCAGCCAGTGGTGGGGAGAGATTGCTGGGTGAGAAGTAGGCTGCATGGGGCCTTGACCTTGTCCTAAGCCAGGCCGCTCCCCAGCTCCTGGAGATGGCTGTAAAACAGGATTTTGGGTTCCGTGCTGCCAGATTTTCCTGCCAGATCTAAGTTTTTTCACGAAGTTTCCCGATTTTGGATGTTGGCAGCTAAGCGAAGATGATTTTTAAAAGCGTGCGAAAACAGGAGTAACAACAAACCGTCTCTGGGCCAAATTGGCCTGAGGGCCACCTGTTTTAGACCTCTAATCTTACCTGACCTAGTCATGGTAGAAATAGGAAATTAAGACCCACGGTTGGGGAATAACTTTTCCCAAAGTCGTGTAACTGGTCAGTGGTCAAATCAGGACTCGAATTCAGTTCTTCATTATAGAAGTCCTAACTGTTGGTTGAAAGTTTTTTTCCTGGGCAGATAAACCCATTCTGTTTATTACGTGTCTGGCTACTTATCTGTTTGACATGTTTCTTTTTTAAGTTAAAAGCTTTTTATTTTAGACAGAGGGTGCAAGTGAGGGAGAGGGGCAGAGAGAGAGAGAGAGTATCTTAAGCAGCCTCCACCCTCTGCTTACAGCTCAACAGAGGGCTCCATCCCATGACCTTGGGCTCGATCCCACGACCCTGGGATCATGACCTTAGCCAAAATCCAGTCAGACATTCAACTCGCTGAGCCCCCCCGGGCGCTCCTATTTGGCATGTTTCTAATGAAATACATGTGGGTTTTTTAAAAAAAATAAAAGCAATTGAACCAAGTTTATTTCTGACGCTTGATAACTTAGTGGTTCGGTGCAGGGACTTCCGAATCAAGTTGTCTGGGTTCGAATTGGGCTTCAGATCTTACCAGCGGGGTGATGCAGGAACGAATCACCAAACCTCTGTGTGCCTTAGCTTTCCCTCGTGAAAGGGGAATGATGAAGTACTCACAGAATGAAGGGAGGCAATCCATATAAAGAACTTAGAATAGGGTCCCCTTAGCACAGAGGACTGCCGTTTGGGGGTTAGCCATGATGCCGATGCAGGTGATGCTAATGGTCGTGATGCTGGCGGTGGTGGGGCTGAAGCAGACTTTCTAAAGCCCTCAGCTGACAAGATTGCAAAGTAGAATGATTCATGACGACCAAAGGATTCCTTAGCTGACAGGAGAATACCCTTCTGGGTTCCTCCAAATGGCAGTGCCCATCTCTTGTACAATTGTGGAGCTTGCGACAGGTCCTAGGACCTAACTCTTATGTGAGACAGGGCCTACCTCGATTCCTTCTTTCTCTAACGTTTAAGTTTGTTTATTTCTTTTGAGGGCGGGAGGGGCAGAGAGAGAATCCCAAGCAGGTTACGAGCTGCCCGCGCCAAGCCCAACGCAGGGCCGAAACCCACAAAGCGGGAGGTCATGACCTGAGCCGAAGTGAAGGATTGGGGGCCCAGCCGACTGAGCCGTCCAAGCGCCCCTCTGTTTCTTATTTTTTGTTTCATAGTCTCGCTGGCTCCTGGCGTCTCCAGTTTACGTGTGCTGCCTCAGAGGGCCTCAGGTGGACGGAGGGCCTTGTCTGTTTTCCTCAACCCGTCGTATCTAGCTTTGCACTCCATGCAGACGTCTGTGGCTCTTTGGTGCAGCCTCTTGACCGTGACCCTGTGTTCCTGTCCGCAGGAGTGGAGTGTGACATGGAACACCAGCAACCCCGACTTCACCAAGTGCTTTCAGAACACCGTCCTCGTGTGGGTGCCTTGTTCTTATCTCTGGGTCTGCTTCCCTTTCTACTTCCTCTATCTCTGCCACCATGACCGGGGGTACATTCAGATGACACATCTCAACAAAACCAAAACTGTAAGTCGCTTGGGATTTCCTCCTGGTGGGGGAGGTGGGGTGTGCTCGGGTGGGGGTGGCGGCTGGTGAAGACTGACCTGCTTCTTGTACTTCAGTGGCCCTGGGTTCCTTTTTCTAGAAGGCGGACGAGTGATGTGGTGGATCAAGGCTGAGGCTCTGGGTTCAGACGTGGGTGCAGACGCTGGCTCCTCGGCTCGCTGGCCGTATGACCCGAGGCTGTCTTTTTTTATTACCCCAAAAGTGTCGTTACCTTGACAGAATTTCAAATTGCGGAAGCTCGGCAAGGAAGATCCCAGGAGCTCCCACTAGCCCTGTACACCCGCTAGTCACGGTCACAATTTCTAACACGTTTCCACCTTTGTTTTGTGCTTTGCTCTGGCACTCTCCCTGGACGCGTTTGTTTTTTCCTGAAGCATCTGAGAACCGGAACCATCCCTGCTACGTGGACCCTTGATTCTTCAGTGTGTCTTTTCTCAAAACAGGGATATTCTCTCACGTAATGGCAGTACAGTTAGTAGAGGCCATGGGCGTAATACTTTTAAAAAGAATCTACTGCCTGCGTCCGATTTTGTCACTTGTCCCAATACTGTCCTTTCCAGCGCCCCCACCCCCCTCCAACCCCAGCTCGGGATCCTGTCCAGATCCTGTACTGCTTTTAGTCACGGGGGGTCTCTTTTGGTTTTCATATTTCCCAAGACTGATTTCCATAAAAAGAGGGAAACTTGAGTGGTTTCATTGAGGCTGTCCCTTTGCCCATAGGACCCTCATCGAAACCCATCTCATTCATCCCACGTGAAACGCTGTCGATTTCCCTGTCCTCAACTAGATCCAATGTCTTTCTCTTGAACACTTTGTACTTTTTGGGGAGAGCAACGTCTCCCTTTAAAATGTTAAACAGAGGGGTGCCTAGGGGACTCAGTTGGTTAGGCATCTGACTTGATTTCGGCTCAGGTCATGATCTCACAGTTTGTGAGTTTGAGCCCCACATAGGGCTCTGTGCTGACAGTGCGGAGCCTGCTTGGGATTCTCTCTCCCTCTCTCTCTGCCCCTCCCCTGCTCGTGCTCTCTCTCTCTCTCTCTCTCTCAAAATAAATCAATAAACTTAAAAACAAAAACAGAACTGAGAAACCGTCTTTAAAAATTAAAAAAAAAAAAGTAAAACGGATTTTACCAAAAAACAAAAAAAAAGCCTTGCCTAGAAGCCCTCCAGTAGCTTCTTACCACAGGGAATAAAATGTTCACAGTGGCCCAGCTTGATCTGGCCCCAGGTTCCTCTTCAGCCATCTACCACACTCATTGCTCATTACATAGCAACCATAAGCCAGTCACGTATGTTCGTGCCTCAGGGCTTTTGCACTTGCTGTTCTCTCTGCCTAAATTGTTCTTTCCTTCAGATAGCCACGTGTGGCTCATTACCTGTATGTCACCGGATTGGAAAGGCCTTCCCTGACCACCCTGTGTCATGTGCTACCTTTTCATGTCGCTTACTCTCTCTGGTATTCTATATTTTTCCAGTTTGTTTCTTGCCCATTTCTTCCCACGAGGGTCTCAGCTCCACAAAGGCACGGATTTTTGTGTGTTTTGTTCCCTGTTGTATCCTTGGCACTTTGAAAAGTATGTGGCCCTTAGTAGGCCCCCAGTGAACTTGGGTTGGATGAATGTTGTTTAGTGAACGCTTATTATAGGAGGGGTCTTATGCAAGCATCCAGGGTAGCAGATGGAGGTCAGCCGTAGACTGAGATCTTGAGTTGTCAGGGGAAGGGAAGAGCAGTGCACAGACAACGAGAGTCATGCCTTGGGTATGAGAGGACGTTGTACTCTGGTTACAAACTGGTGTGTGATGCCGCAGAGGGTGGCTCCCCCTCCCCAGGACTTGCGCGTGTTCCAGAGGGTGTGTGGTGTGCTATGTCTAAGGAGAGCTGATGGTTGAGGGGCTTGGCTGGTCCCTCCAAGGCTGAGCTTTTGGTGGGGAGTTGTGGGGCGGGGGGTGCTCGGGAAAGTTCCAGTGCTGTCCCTTGTAAGACGTGTGTACTTCTTTTCCAGGCCTTGGGATTTTTGCTGTGGATCGTCTGCTGGGCAGACCTCTTCTACTCTTTCTGGGAAAGAAGTTGGGGCAAATTCCTGGCCCCAGTGTTTCTGGTCAGCCCAACCCTCTTGGGCATCACTATGGTAAGTAGGAGCCAGCTGTCTACCAGGCCCCGCGGAGACCAAAACTAGCGGCCAGCGTTTAGAAATTCGGGGCACCTGGGTGGCTCCGTCGGTTAAGCGTCCGGCTCAGGTCGTGATTTCATGGGTTCGTGAGTTCGAGCCTTGCCTCTGGCTCCCCACTGACCGTGCAGAGCCTGCTTGGGATTGTGTCTCTCCCTCTCTCTCTGTCCCGCCTCTGCTCATCCTCTCTCTGTTTCTCAAAGTGAATGCATAAACTGAAAAAAGAAATGAGAAGATCTCACATCTCCCAGTAAAAATCCAAAAATCTGGCTCCTCTTGAAAAAGTCACAGGTGACACCAGCAGCCTCCTAGTTTTCTCGGGCCAGGAGTTGGAGACAAGACCGACTCAGTTCCTGTCCTCATGGAGTATATGTCTGGTTGTGCGAACAGACACTCGATGAATGAGTCCCCAAAAAGGCACAAAATGTTTGCTCTTGTGCGAAGCACTGCAAGGGTAAAGTTTGGCAAATGTATGGGGTCTGGGGGCTAGGCAGGAAGGGGTGATGGAGCTGAAGCTGAAGGATGAGCAGGATGTTACAAAGTTGCATAGTCTGCAGGCAGAGGACTCTCCATTTGGAGAGAATAACACGTGCAACAGTCCTGGGGTCAGAGGAAAAAATGGAGAGTTGGCCTGTGTGGCTGAGGGAGAGGGAGTAAGAGTGGGGGAGGGCAGCTGGGACGGCAGCAAGGGCAGAGGGCTGACCTCATAGGACCTTGAGCTTCAGGTTAAGTGGGTTTGGTTTTCTTCTTCATTCCCAAACTTGGGTTGTAAAAAACTTCCTTGCGCCATGGGCCCCTTTCTCCTTGGCCAGTCAGGTCTCAGGATAATGTCCTTAACACAAACGCATAGGATCACAGAGGACACCCTTCAGGCACACACATGGATATATGTGAAGAATTTGTGATTACATTTATGTTTCCACTTGAGGTTTAACTTACATATGGTAGGACTCACTTTTTCTTCTTAAATAAGTTCCTAAGTTTTGATAAACCCACTCACACTGCCAGCTCCACAACCGGAATCTGCAGCAGTCCATCACCCCCAAAAGTTCCGTCGTGCTGCCCCCCCTCTGTGGGCAGCCCCAACCTCCACACCCCCGTCCCCTGGCAACTACTGGTGTGTTTTCTGTCCGTGTTACTTTGCCTTTTCCAGAACGTCATGTGAATGGCACTCTGCTGGCTGGGGCAGTTTGAGGCTGACTTCTCTGACCTGTTGTGTGAATCCAGAGAGGTTTTTTTTTTTGTTTTGGTTTTTTTTTTTCCCAAGCTGCTCAGTGTATTTGATGGCATGGTTTTGCCATACAGTGTTTATCCATTGTTGAGCAAAACCAGTTAGCAAAAGGGGTGCGTGTGTGGCTCAGTCAGTTAAGCATCCCAGTCTTGATGTCACGGTCATGAGACAGAGCCCCAAGACTGGCTCTGCTCTGGGCATGGAGGCTGCTTAAGATTCTCTCCCTCTCCCTCTGCCCCTCCCCCGCGCACGTTCTGTCATTCATAAATATATAAATAAATAAATGCATGCAACGAAAGATTAAGAAGCAAAATAGATATATGCATTTCAAATCAAGATCTCCCAGCGGGTAGGATGCCTCTGTAATTCCCGAGCAGTGATGACTATACGTGATAGTTGGACATGTAACGTCTTCAGTTGTATATTTTCAGATAGGATTTCTTTTCAAATTTTCTTTTTTAATGTTTCTTTTGGCGAGAGCACGAGCTGGGGAGGGGCAGAGAGAGAGAGGGAGACACAGAATCGGAAGCAGGCTCCAGGCTCTGAGCTGTCTGCACAGAGCCTGACGCGGGGCTCGAACTCATGAACTGTGAGATCATGACCTGAGCTGAAGTCGGACCGCTCAACCGACTGAGCCACCCGGGTGCCCCTTCAGGTGGGATTTCTAACGGTGACGGTGTCCCAGGTACTACTAATACTATGTGGTTAATTGCCATCACTCACAGCTGGGGATGCTGATGAGGGAAAGTGAAGCTATAGTTGTTTTCCTGTCCAAGTTCATGGATCCCTGGGTCCCAGCCACAGCCCGTCCTTGGACCCCAGGTTGAAACCCCAAGTCCTGAAGGGAGAGGTTTTGAGCGAGGGTGTGTCACGCCTGGCTCTGTGTATTGAAAAGCCGACTGTGGCCTCTGATTGGAGAGCGGATTGGATTGTTGGGGCAGAACTGGAAGCTGGGAGTCCAGTGGGGGGCCCGTGGGGTGACCCAGAGTGTTGGGAGGGAGCTGAGGCCAGGGTGAGCAGTGGCTAAAGTGAGGATCTGCCTTGATGGCAGATCTGCAAGTTTCTGATAGATTGTAGGGAGTGAGAGAGATTCCCCCCCCCCACCCCCTAGGTGCATAGATGAGGACAGACAGGCGGTTGTGTTTCTGGGGAGTAAGGGCAGGGGCCGTGGGTGACCCTTCAGCTCCTCATGACTGGCTTTGGGGACACACCTTGGGAGGCCAGCTCTGCCTGTCTGGAGAATGACCGTGGCAGTTCCTTCTGTAGAGAAAAAGTAGTTTTATCATTTGTTTTCTCTCCCTGATTGTAAAATCGGGGTGAAATGGAAGTAATAGCCTCAGGTGTCAGGAATGACATAAAATCCCATTGTCCCCCACCAGCCATCATTCTCATAAAGTCCCCTGTAGGTGACATGCATAATTGTAGGTAGATTAAAAGTAAGCTTCATTTCCTTTTGAAGGAGAACAGTTACCACTGTTGCCCAGAGGAGAAGAATTCGTCCCAGTCAGGGATGGGATTTGAACATAGGTCTTTCTACCTGTAATTAAAGGCTTGGCCCACTGCCTGTTTTTGTCAATAAAGTTTTATTGCCACTCAGCCATGCCCATTCATTCAAGAAAAAGTGGGCCTATGTCTGTTCCAAAAAACATTTTTTTAATGTTTACTTATTTTTGAGAGACAGAGACAGAGCATGAGCGGGGGAGGAGCAGAGAGAGAGAGAGAGAGAGAGAGAGAGAGAGAGAGAGGGAGACACAGAATTCGAAGCAGGCTCCAGGCTCTGAACTGTCAGCACAGAGCCCGACGTGGGGCTGGAACCCACCAACGGTGAGATCATGACCTGAGCCGAAGTCGGAGGCTTAATCGACTGAGCCACCCAGGTACCCTGCCTACATCTGTTCTAAACTGAGCTTCCCCCCCGCAACTTTTCATCCTGCCCCACATCTATTCATGATCTTCTTAAATCCCCACAACCTTCAAGTTAGATGCTATTGGCATTTCCGTTTTGCAGATGAGGCAGTGGAAGCTCAGAGAAGTTCAGTGAGTTGCTCAGGGTCACCCAGCAAGGTGAGAGCGGAGCTGGTTTTGGAGCCAGGTCCCCCCCAGGCTCTTTTTTGCACCACTGAGCTGAGGACAGCCCTGCTCCAGTCCTGACAGCTGCCGGGGTTGTGGGCGGCCGTGGGGCCCGGTCTTGTGACAACTCCTGTTGTATGCTTCTCTCTTCCAGCTGCTTGCTACCTTTTTAATTCAGCTCGAGAGAAGGAAGGGAGTCCAGTCCTCGGGGATCATGCTCACTTTCTGGCTTGTAGCCCTACTGTGCGCCCTTGCCATCTTGAGATCCAAAATCATGACTGCCTTAAAAGAGGTAAGTGGTGGCCTCGAGCGGCCCTTGGGAAAGGTGCTTATTCCTTCCAGCTTATGCGGAAATCGTGCATTGCCCTGGGATCCAGACAATAAGTAGTATACGGGCCCAGCTTCTTCCCCCAGGGATTTCGCTAACTCATTCAGCCTTCCATCTAGAACCTTCTTTCTTCAGAGCCCCATTTACTTGTGTAGCTTCAGGGGCCCATGTGGGTTCTCTAGGGGTGGGAGCCCCAGACAGGTGCACACCACCCTCTGAGCCCCAGTCAGCAGTGAACAGCAAGGCAAGTCAACTGTAGATAATCTTTAGTGTGCACCAGAGCTGAGCGGGGAGTGGTGTTCACAGAGCGGCTGCCCCCCTAGGGGGCCCGATACTTGACTAAGGTTTTTTTCCATGAAGAATCTTACCGACTGCTGACAGTTACTCTGACAGGGTTTCTGAGCCTCAGCACTAATGGACATTTTGGACCGGAGATGTCTTTGTTGTAAGAGACTGTCCTGACCTTTGTAGGATGTTTGTGGGGCATCCCTGGCCTCCGCCCATGGATTCCAGTAGCAGACCCCAAGTCAGGGTGAACAGAAATGTCTCCAGATGCTACTAGATGTTCTTTGGGAGGCAAAATCCTCTGTGATTGAGAACCACTGATCTGTTTATACATGGAGAAACTCAAGTGCACAGAGGCTGAGTGAATTGACAAAACCCCGTGGCCAGTACGAGCGGGGCCAGGCCTTGAACGTGGGCCGGTTAACTCTCAAGCCCGAGCCTCCTTTTGCCACATTGGATGCCCTCACCAGGCATCCGGGAGCACGCCGTGATGGGACTGCCTCTCTTCTGTTAGGGCAGGAAAGCTTATTACTGGGTCTGCACCTGCTCCCCGGCCTCTGCAGGCTGCTTCCAGAAAGTGACCTTCTCTTCCTCCTTCCTTGCCACACTTCTAGGGTGCTGAAATTGATGTGTTTCGCGATGTCACTTTCTACATTTACTTTTCCCTCGTGCTGATTCAGCTCGTGTTGTCCTCCTTCTCGGACCGATCGCCCCTGTTCTCTGAAACCATCCACGACCCCGTAAGTGTGATCGGAGACACGGGTGTGTGTGTGTGTGTGTGTGTGTGTGTGTGTGTGTGTGTGTGAAAAATATTATACGATGTTAGTTAACATCGATTAGACACTTGTTCTGTGACAGTATCATCCACGTGGGATCTCGTTCCATCTTCCCCCCTACCCCACCAAGGCCCAGAGAGAGAGGTAACATCCTCCTTCCCACTCTACAGATGGAAAAACTGAGGCCTCTGTGTGCCTAGGGGACTTAAGGAAGGAATCTGCTTCATACTTGTAAACGTCTGTGTCTTACAGGCCTGCCGGTTTGATCATTTGGTTGCCATAGCGATTTTAGAAAATGTCAGCAAAACATTTAAACATGAAGATATTTCCCCTTATAACAATGCAGGTTTTCTAGAATAACGAAAAGTTGTGTCACTATTCGGGCCATTGCCCCCCACAGCAGTACTTGAGCTCCGCGGAGGAGTGCGGCCCTAGTCTACACGGTGCCCAGCACTCCCTCTTGTATTACACAGTCTGCTTCCTTCTTTCGTGGTATGTCCCTGGCCCTTGAGGGATTTGAGTTTGAGACCCTGAGTCTCTTCTGTTATTTTGAGGGAAGCAGGAATCTTCTCTGGACCAGTGGGTGTGAGTGGGTGCGGTAGAAATGACCAGTCTTCCTGTTGACAGAATAAAAGGGAACATAGCCGTTGACCACTGTTGCCTCCGTTCTTCCTCCCGGCTTCCCCCTTTTCCTTCCTCTTTGCCCCTCTCCCTCCTTCTCCCTCCCTCGTTCCATCTGGTGCCAAGTGCCAGGCCCCGGTCTGGGCACAGGGCTGTGGCAGTGCCTAACACAGAGATCTTGCCCACCTCAGGCTTCTGTTGTCGTGTGGGCCGGAGGGACAGTCTGTAACCCTGGACCCAAGTGTATATCAGTCAGGTGGCAGTGAATCTTGAGGAGGAGAGGAAAGCATGGAGAAGAAATGCATGTGATGGTTGAGGGTCGTGTGCAGTTTCGAGTTGATAGGAGCCATCAGGGAAGGCCTCCCTCATGAAACCTCACTGCGGTGCGGGAGCGAGCTGAGCAAATACCAGATGAAGAGTGGTCCAGGCGGGGTTGGCAAGTGCAAAGGCCCTGGGGCAGGAGCTGCCATGGACCGTCAAGGGAGCAGCAGGAAAGGCCAGTGTGCCTGGAGCAGCATGAGGCCACAGAGGGCTAAGACATGGCGTCTCAGAGGTGGGGACCGTCGCCTGCAGTTGTGTGAGCCATTGGACTTTACTCTGAGTGGGAGGGGAACCTTTGGAGCATTTATTTGACGCTTTGTTCGTGGCTAGTCAGCTGTTAACTGGCAAAATGGCAGCAAGGGCAGTTCTCAGCTGCTGCGATTCTCTGGGGTTTGGCCTGAGCCTCATCAAAAGGCTGAGGCTGCCTTCGTGGAGGGCGAAGGCAGCTGTGGGGAATCGGCTCTGAGGAGCCGAGTTTTTACATCTAAAAAACATAGGTGTGCGTGTTTGCATATGTGCATGTTGTTGTACGTGTGCACATGCATCTGTTTTCGTTCACGTGTGCGTGTGCATATGCGCATTAGCGTGTTCTTGGGCGCGTGTGTGTGTTTGTACGTGTGCAAAGTTCACAAGGGCAGCGACGACGCCTGGGGCACCCACTGGATCCTGGCTCACGCCTGCCACAAAGGAGAGGGGCTCACATGTCTGTGGCTGCCGTGTCTCCTGCTGAGCAGGGTTTGTGCGCATGGCGGTGGGTGTTGGTCAGCAGCATGTCCCCATCAGGAAACATTTATTTATTTATTTTCAATTTATTATGTTTTTTTACATTCATTTTTGAGAGACAGAGCACGAGTGGGGGAGGGGCAGGGAGAGAAGGAGACGCAGAATCGGAAGCAGGTTCCAGGCTCCGAGCCATCAACACAGAGCCCGACGTGGGGCTCGAACTCACAGACCGCAAGATCATGACCTGAGCTGAAGTCGGACGCTTAACCGACTGAGCCAGCCAGGCACCTCGGGAGAGGGAATTTCTGATGTCTGGTTCCCTCTGGGGATCTGGATAAAAATTCCTTTTTCTTCTTTCCCCGGGTGCCCATACATTAGGGTGGTTCGTAGAGCTGGCTTTTTCCTCCATTGTGCTTTCTGTGTTCCCAGTGGCCTGGGCCTTGGGCCTGCTCTGCCACACTGGGGCAGCTGGAGGCTGGGGTGCCCAGGACTGGGACACTCTGTGTCTTGTCCCCAACCATTCAATTTTAGGAGTCTAAGCTTACAGAGATGGTTGGACCGTTAGACCCTAACTCACACCCTAAATCTGATGGTGACAGCACGAAGCCTGCTTGGGATTCTCTCCGTCTCCCTCTCTCTTTCTGTGCACTCCCACTCTCAAAATAAAAAAACTAGTAGTTTATTGTTACGTTTCATAGTCCTGGCTGTTGCCCGGGCTCAGCTGCGGTTCTCCCTCGGGGTATCCCTGGTGGTAGCAGTGGGAAGGCGGCTTCTCACTCACTGGGCTGGTGGTTAGCACCAGCCCCTGGCCGGAGCCTCAGCTAGGGTTGACGGTCCATGTCAGGGTGGCTTGGGTGATCTCACAGTGTGGTGGCCTGTGTCTGAGAATGAGTGTTCCTAGAGAGAGTGCCAGGCAGAAGCTGTGTCACCTCTTACGACCCAGTCCCAGATATCACACAGTGTCACTCCTGCCACAGTCTGTTGATGGAGGCATCCACAGAAGTCAGCCTGGGTTCGAGGGCTGGGGACACAGACCCCACTTCTAGATGGGGGAGCGGTCAGGTCTCGTTCTAAGATGAACTCATGAGATGGCAGATAATGTCTGGCCCTCTTTGGACAGTGCAGTCTGCTGTGTACCCGCAGGAAGCTTGTGGCCTCGCGGGGGACAGCCATTGAACGGGTGGGCAAACAGCCGTGTACCTGCAGTTGAGGTGCAGGCTGGGAAGGCTGGGAATCAGCTTATGGGACTTAGATTTGTGACCCCAGGCAAGTCCCTCCTCCTTTCAGGACCTCACTGTTCCCTTCTTGAAAGTGGGTTGAGCCCCATTTGGTGCTGGGATCTGAGGCCGGTGATCAGGGAGAGGAGGACACCATTAGGTGCTTTCTCTGCCTGTCTCTCCATTATCCTCAGGGCTCCCATCACAGCGGAGCCCAGAAGATGGGGAGAGCCCAGCCCCAGCTGCTGTCCTGACTTCGGAGCCGCAGTCACATGTTGTCTGTGCACACAGGGAGCAGTCAGCCTTGCCCTGGGGCGGCCAGGGGCAGGTGGGGCCTGGGTGGGAGCTGGCAGCACTGGGCTTCTCCAGGCTCGCTCCTGCTGAGTCACCAAAGTCGACCTCCTCTCCAGCTGGCCCTGTGCCCTTTGCATGACTCAGACGGCTGTGCTGGCCCTGGTTTTTCCGTGGGGCTGCTCCCCTCTGTACCTCCAGGCCCTGGGCTGCCTGGAATCTGGGAGCGGCTCATCTAGCCTTCCGGGGCTCTCTTGGGGTTCCTGTCTGGCCCTTTCTGTGATCCTTGTTGGCCCCAAGGCTACTGCTTAGAATGGGGCCCGTGAGAGGAGGGAGGTGTTTCCTTTTGCCCTTGGAGGCATCAACGGCAAATGTGGTCATATAGCGGACCCCCACTCCTCAAAGTGGGGTCTTTGGAACGACGGCACTGGCATTCCCTGGGTGCTGTTAGAAATCCAGAGTCCTGGGCCCGCTGAGCCCTGCTGGGTCATAGCCTCATTTTAGCAGGATCTACGGGTGGTGCACGGTTGAAAAGCATTGGTTTAGGACATTTAAAACACATGTAAAACTGCCCAGCTCATTTGGCATAAGAGGTAGTTTTAGTCCTGTCCATAAATATGGGAAATATTTCCCCCAGCACTTTGCTGTGAACGCGGAAAGTGAGTACCCATCCACTCTCCAGTTAGATTCTACAGTTAACATTGTGCTCAACTTGCTTTATCACGTATCTGGCCAACCAGCCAGCCAACTGGCTCATTTTTTTGGTATCTGAAACGTACTTTGAAATACTTAGTATGCGTTACCCAGACATTTGCACCATGCAAACCACTAGCCAGAGTGCAGTATCTGTATATGCTTCTGTTTTATGTTTTTCTTAAAGCAGAATTTGCATAGTGAAATTCCTGAATGTAAAAGTTACCGGTTGAGGAGTTGTGACAAATGAGTAATAGCCCAAGCCCTTATCAAGCTACAGAACACTACCAGGACCCCAGAAAGTTCCCTCCTGCCCTTCATGGTCAGTCTTGACCCCTCATACAATAGAGGCAGCCACTGAACATGGACTGCTTTGTGAATGCATCGTAAAGTCTGTTTAAAAAAAATATTTTTTAATGTGTCTTTATTTTTGAGAGAGAAAGAGCATGAGCAGGGAAGGGGTGGAGAGAGAGGGAGTCACAGAATCCGAAGGAGGCTCCAGCCTCTGAGCTGTCAGCACAGAGCCAGACACAGGGCTGGAACTCGAGAACGGCGAGATCATGACCTGAGCCGAAGTCAGACGCTTAACCGACTGAGCCACCCAGGCACCCCTCATAAAGTCTGTTCTTAAGGCTTCTCTCCTTTATGCTGTTGGTCACTAGTGGTTTGGTATTGTGCAGGGGTGCAGGGTGGAGGGGCTCTGGGTACTGAAATGAACAAACTTGACCGTTGAGGAGGGGGCACCGGGCAAATAAACCAAGAGCTGTGGACAGTGGGGCTCCGAGGCAGGAAAGTGCTGGGGGCTGAGGGGCTCGAGGAGAGGTTCCTAACTCAGCCTGAGGCTCCAGGGCCAGCGTCCAGGGGAGGGGAGGCCTGAGTCTGAGAAACGAGAGGCGTCGGCCGGGCTTGTAAGGCCGGACAGGACGGGGCTCCCGGTCGAGGAACCAGCACGTAAAAAGGTCCAGCTGTATAAAGGACCTTGTAGGTGTTTGGGGAACTGCAGTGTTCTGCTTGGTTGGTTCGGAGGGACCTAGAGCTGAGCTTGCAAAATCAAGGGTAGAGTTGCATGTCACCGTGAAGACTTGGGATTTGGCCATGTTGGAAGATTCTCAGCGTGGGGGGGGGGGGGGTGACACGCTCAGGTTGCAGGTGTTTTCGGGGACCCCTCTGGCTGAAAGTAGGAGGGTGCCTGGGACACGGAGGGGCTGGTGGCACTTAAATAGCCAGCTCAGCAGCTCAGGCGGGTCAGGAGGAGGGCGGAGCCAGTCAGTGACCCTGTGTGTTGTCTTTTTAAGTTTCTTAGTCCTCGAAGCCTCCTGATGAGGCAGGGCTGTGAGTCTCATCTTATACATGAGGTTACTGAGGGCCAGAGTGGTGAAGTGTCTTGCCTGAGTTCACCAGGCTGGATCAGAAGCTCTTCCTCAGGGTGGCACACCCGAGTGTGTATCTCTTGGAAGGCCCTGGGAGCACCCCCAGACTTTGAATCAGTAGCTCTTGGCGGGAGCCATGCCTTTGCAATTCTAACAGCTTCCCAGGCGCCGTGGATGCTGGCAGTGGGGGACCCCGTCGGAGAACCCCTGCTGTAAGCCGTATGGCTGTGTCATCCTCCCCTTACTGCTGGGCATCTGGGTGGTGCAGAGTTCGAGTAACCGGCAGGAGACTAAAAGAGTCAAAACCAGAAACGCTGAGCGGGGATCCCGAGCATTTCTGACAAAAAGGCCAGAGTGCTGAAAGACCCATTCCCCAAACTGCCTGGTGGGAGACAATGAATGACCAGCTCTTAAAGAACCAGTGCTTGGGGCTGTTGTACCAAATTGATTTAAGCCACGTGGGTTTTGGCCAAATCGCCGGGTGCCAGATACAGATGCCAAAGAATGTGGCTCTCTCTGTACGTTGCATAAATCAGACTCTCTCTCCCTCTGCCTTCATCCAGGGCTTGTCTGAATTACTCTCCTTTCTAGGTGAATGGGGGACCAGTGAATAAGCTTCCTACACGCAGGGACAGGAGTTAGCTCTGCTTCAGCCTCCAAGGCTGGGAAACCCCCTCACTGACAGCGTTGCCATTCATGAGTTACATCAGAATGTTCTGCTTGGTTTCCACTGAATGGAATGCGGTCTGGGTTCTCATCCAGCGCCCAACCCATTTCTTTTTCTTTTTTTTACATTATCGGTTCTTGGGACGCCTGGATGGCTCCATCAGTTAAGCATCTGACTCTTGGTTTTGGCTCAGGTCATGATTTCAGGGATTTGTGAGTTTGAGACCCGCGTCGGGCTCTGTACTGATGGCATAGAGGCTGCTCGGGATTCTCTCTCTCCACTCTCCCCCGCTCGTGCCGTCTCTGTCTCTCTCAAATAATAAATAAATAAACGTAAAAAAACGTAAATAATAAATAAATAAACGTAAAAAATAAATAAATGTAAAAAAGAGCTCAAGTTGTTTTTATCAAATAAAGCCTTCTATGTCAGATAGGGGCTTCCAGAAACCAGATTCCAACTTACCTGTTTCCTTTTCTGCACTGGCAGTGGGGACCTTCTGTCAGCCTGACATGACTCCTAATAATCTGAAAATCCCGGGGTGCCTGGGTGGCTCAGTTGGTTAAGTGTCCAGCTTCGACTCAGGTCATGATCTCACGGGTTGTGGATTTGAGCCCCGCGTCCAGCTCTGAGTTTTCGGATTTTGTGTCTCCCTCTCTCTCTCTCTCTCTTCCCCTCCCCACTCATGCTCTGTCTCTGTCTCTCTCTCTCTGAGAAATAAATAAACATTAAATAAACTTAAACAAAAAATAACCTGAAAATCCCTGTTTGGATTCAAAGGAGGGGGGAAGTGAATTGGACAAAGCTCTTGGAGAGTGCAAATTAGAAACTGTGAAACGTTCTTGTAAATAATGTGATCTCACTGCTTTGGCAGGGTGCATTTTCTTGCAGCAGCTGGGATTTTTACTAGCCGGGGTGAGGATTCCTCTTTTCCCTCTGGGCCATCGTTTCTTGCAGTCTCAGGGGTACGACCCCCATTTGTAGGGCGAAAAGGGAATGAACGTGCCTTCGATTATGCAGTCACAATATTGCTTCCTTCTTGTGCCACGGCTGGAGTTGCCTGATGGTGAGAGAATGCCGGGATTGGTGAGCCCCCTGTGCGCATAGATGCCTAATGCCCTGCTGTTTGCACGGTGTCTCTGTGCAAATGAGAAAAAGACATTGTACCCACTCCAGGTGGATGAGTTTGGGAACGGCCGGCCTCCTTCAGGCTGATGCAGCCCCTCAAAGGCACAAGACTCGGGGGTCTTGTTGAGCTGTGTCTCATTTCCCACCTGCCCCTCAGCTGGGCATCTCTGTATGAGGTCTGTAACCTGCACAGCTATGCTCCATGTCCTGTTGCAAGACTCAAGGAAGACTGGATTTGGAAGCAAACGGCCGTCACTTGGGCTCTGGTTTTAGGCCTTAGTAACCGCTGTCTCGGGGTGTTGTGGGCTCTGATGTAAGCAGGGCTTAGCCAGCTTATTCTGTAGAAAGCCAGATAGTAAATATTTAGGCTGTGTAGACCACGTAGTTTGAGGTGCACCTACTCAGCTATGCCATTGCAGCTCAAAAGCAGATGCAGACAGTATGTAAATGAGTGGGCGTCACCATGTACCCATCAGACTTGACTTTACCAGCAGCCAGCCTGTGGGCCTTTCTTTGGCAACCCTTATATGAAGCATCTGGTACAGTGCTTGGTGCATTGTGATGCTACGAGAAATAGAAGATGGTACTATTGTTTCTACTGTTAGTATTAATCCCATTAATCCCATTTCTCCCACAGTCACTCCGCACCAGGTACTGTTCTAAGGATGTAACATGCTTTGTCTCATTTAAGCGCATCACCAGGTCCCTTGGCCAAGGTCGTCACGGCTAGTAAGTAGGGGGCAGGGCTGGGATTCAGAGCCTCTCTCTCACCTCCTTGCTGTTTGTTGCCTCTGACCTAAGCAACCCCCCTGGCCCCCTTCTCTCCTGGGACCTTCATTGTTTTCGTCTGGTGCAGCTCTCTCTGTTTACACTTCTTTTTCTTTTTTTAAGTGTTTATTTATTTTTGAGACTAAGAGCACAAGCAGGGGAGGAGCAGAGAGAGAAAGAGACGGAGACATAGAATTGGAAGAGGCTCCAGGCTTTGAGCTGTCAGCACAGAGCCCGACATGGGGCTGGAACTCATGAACCGTGAGATCATGACCTGAGCCCAAGTCGGACGCTTAACCACCCAGCCTGGTGCCCCCCTGTGTTTATACTTCTGTATTTATTTGCATCTTGGTTTGCTTACTGTTCATCCCCCCAAGCTGGGAAGCGGTATTGGGTGGGGACCTCACTGTGTCGTGCATAGCCCTGTCCCCAGCCCGTAGCCATCTCCTGGCATATAAGCAGGCCCTCCCTAAACGTTTGCTCAAGAAATGAGTCATTGCCAGCTGTGCCCCCTCCCCCTCCCTGCCGGAACCCCGGCTTTTCCCGGTGCGTCAGAATTGGGCTACAGTTGAAGTGCATGTGAGATTCCCTGATAACTCGCTCACCACCAGCCCACAGAGCAAATACCACCACCTGTTCCATGAATAGTGTTGCCACCCCGGGTTGGAAAAGTTCCAGCTTACAACACTGTCCCACGGACACAGTTCACTTCTCCCTCCTTACAGTCCTGTGAGGAAGGCAGAGCAGCCGGCAGACCTGCTCCCATCTTTCAGATTCAGAAACTGAGGCTTTCAGGTAAAGGCACTTGCCTAAGGTCATTCAGGTACAAAATGGCAACCCTGGGATTTGAGCCCTGGTTCCACAGTTGGAACTTTCTCTGTGTTAGATGGGTCCGGAACGTAGGTCTGTGAGGCGGCAGTGTCTGATTTCCTTATTAAAACTTTTGTGAGGGGGCACCTGGACGGCTCAGTCAGTTGAGCGTCTGACTTCCGCTCAGGCCATGATCTCACGGTCATGAGTTCGAGCCCCGGGTTGGGCTGGCTCCTGTCAGCACAGAGCCTGCTTTGGATCCTTTGTCCCCCCGCCCCTCCCCTGCTTGCGCTCTCTCAAAAATAAAATTTGCATTAAAAAAAAAAAAATCTCCTGAGGCCAGGGCCCCAGCCCGAGGTCTAAGCTGGTCTGGGGTGGGACCCTGGCCCAGCGTGTTCGGTGAGCTTCCCAGGTGACGCTGGCACAGGCGGGGCTGGGACACTCCAGAAACTCCTGGTACTCCATGGCCCCGGAGTGGAGCCCAGGATGCGTGTCTGTCACTGGGGAAGCTTTTCATCTAGCTTTTCATGATGGAAACTTCCGCGTGTGCACATACGTAGCCGGCAGGGTGTCACCAACTGCCACGGACTCTTCACCCTGCACCGCGTCGTAGGTAAACATTTCAGCGTGTATCTCTGGAAGGCAGGGCTTTAAAGGTATTTAGTAACTTGTTATTTTGAAATAACTTGACTTACACAAGGTTGTAGAAATGGTAGAATGGCTGTCTGCCCTTCTCCCCAGTGAGAGTAGGTGAAAGAGAAGAGTTCTTCTTTTATTGCATTTTCTTAAAAAACACATTTTTTGGGGGCGCGTGGGTGGCTCAGTCGGTTAAGCGGCTGGCTTCGGCTCGGGTCATGATCTCGCGGTCCGTGAGTTCGAGCCCCGCGTCGGGCTCTGTGCTGACAGCTCAGAGCCTTGAGCCTGTTTTGGATTCTGTGTCTCCCTCTCTCTGCCCCTCCCCTGTTCATGCTCTGTCTCTGTCTCAAAAATAAATAAACGTTAAAAAAAAAAACACATTTTTTTAACGTTTATTTTTTTTTGAGACAGAGAGAGACAGAGCACATGCAGGGGAGGGGGTAGAGAGAGAGGGAGACACAGAATCCGAAGCAGGCTCCAGGCTTCGAGCTGTCAGCACAGAGCCCGACGCGGGGCTCGAACCCACGGACCGCGCGATCATGACCTGAGCCGAAGTCGGATGCTTAACAAAATGAGCCACACAGGTTGCTTTTAAACAGTAAACCATTGCTACTGCTATCTGGCCTGAAAGCATTAATAATAATTGTTGGATTTCGTCAAGTTTTCCAGTCACCCATTGTGGCTGCAACGCGGCACATCTTAACATTCTGTCCTTCCTTGTATATTAGCTGGACCACTTCTATGCAGAGACACTTCCCCTGTGGGGAAGTTCCTTTAGAAAAGGTGGGAAAATGCTTGTTGTCTGCCCATCTTTTCTTCTCAGAACAACGGCTTGCTTCACTTGTGTCTTTTCACGCACGAGGCCAGAGAGTTGCTCTTTTTTTTCCGCGTCCGTGTGAGATTGTGTATTTAAACATATGTGATGTTTAAATGGATGTTAAACAGATGTCTCAGTCCGTTCTACTTAGGATCCTGATTGTGACTCACACTGTCCCTTTTTGGGCTAATCGGAGTCACTTCTGGTTGCTTCTCAGGTCTTGGGGCGCCTGGGTGGCTCAGTGGGTTAAGCGTCCGACTTCAGCTCAGGTCACGATCTTGCGGTTTGTGCATTCGAGCCCCACGTTGAGCTCTGTGGTGACATCTCAGAGCCTGGAGCCTGCTTTGGACTGTGTCTCCCTCTCTCTGCCCTTCCCCTGTTTCCATGCGTGCTCTTTCTCCCTCCCTCCCTCCCTCTCTTTCTCTGTCTCTGTCAAATCTAAATAAAACATTAAAAATTTTTTTTTAATTTAAAATTTAAACTCCACCCGAATTTAGCTTGCTTGGTATCAGGCTTATCTGGTATATTTCCTGCCAAACCCCTTTGCCAAGGAGACTCTGGGAGTTAAAAACAAACAAAAACTTGATGCCCTGGTCCCACCCTCAGCCAGCTTAATCAGAATCTCTGGGAGGTGGGGACCAGGTACAGGTTTTTTTTGTGTGTTTTTTTTTTTTTAAATTGCTTGCAGCCTGGATGGAAAACCACCAAGGCACAACGTATGTTCTCACCTGGCTCTCCCGTGCTGTGTCTCTGAAAAAGGGCTAGAGACCTCATCCTTGCCTGGCGAGCGCCCTTCACCAAAATGTGTATTTCAGAATGTCGACCTCCATGTATCTGCTTGGAATGGAAAGTCGGCCCTTGCTGGTGGTCACAGAGGCTCCATGCTGACATCACTCTCCTGGTCTTTGCATTATTGTTGGATTGTGTCGGTGACTTCCCATTGCCCTTGGGATGAAGACCCAAATCCCTTACTTGGCCTCCAGTGTAGACTGGTCAGCCCCCTCTTAGTTCCTGGAATAGGGTTGTGTTCCCTTCTGCCACGGGGCCTTTGCACACACACCCTTGCTGCCAAGACTACCCTGCCTCTCCCCTTTACTTGTCATCCTCTACTCTTCAGAGCCCAGCTCAGGGATGCCTTCTTTGACCTTCGTCAGAGAGATCAGCCCCCGTCCGCTTATCCACTCTCTTGCCGTGAGCTCACTAAGATACCAGTGATCCCACCAGTAATACTGACCTATCTTCAGGAAACAATCCTCACTGCAGTTGTGGTTGAGTGCCCGCTCACAAGATCCTTTGATTAATGGCTCTTTCCGGACGCTGCTAGGGGCTCATAGTCTGTTTTCACCACTTGCCTGGCAAGGTCATCCCATCTGTCTGTTCCTCTGTGTCTTTATCTCCAAAGCGAGGATGGTGCTTTTATCTCCTTGGTAGGCTGGTTCTAAAGATGAGATGAAATCGTTTGCATAAAGTACTTGTAACACAGCTCGCTCGCAGAGAAGTTAGCAGGTGTTATTCCTACCCCTGTGCACGGTGGGCTTCTTGACGGCAGGGATTGTGTCTGCTCAGATTTGTGTGCATGGTGCTAGGCATATAGCAGGTGCTCAGAAAATACTTGTTGAACGAATGAGTGAATGAATGACTGGGGTAACTTCGGGGGACCTGGGCAGCACCACCGCCACTGGGTCGCGGTGGGGATTTAAGAGGGGGCAGGGATGTGGCACACTGTACCACCTTTGCACATAGTTTTGGGGTGCCAGTCCTCGGCGTGAGGGTGGCTGCTGGTCATTTGAGAGGAAGACTGGTCACGAGCGCCGGCCCAGATGAGAAGATTAACGGATCATTTCTCTTTTCCTCCCACCCTGTGTTTTCTCTCCGCTAGAACCCCTGCCCGGAATCCAGTGCCTCCTTCCTGTCCAGGGTCACCTTCTGGTGGATCACAGGGTAAGGCCAGGCCGGTGCTCTCCCTCCCTCACCCTTCCCCCGGGTACGAGCGTGCCTGCCGGGGGCCCGGGTCTCAGGTGCTGACCCTGCGCCCACATGCACGGACTCGAGTTGTGTGAACCACGAATGGCTTGCACCTCTGCTCACGGCTTCACCTGGGGCCCTTACAAGCCTTGTGCTCTGAGCTTTCAGATTTGGGTACTTTTTTTTTTTTTTTTATGTCAGGTATAATTACCAACATTGGCATTGTTTCAGACCCCTTGCTAGCAGAAAAGTAATACCCGTGCTCCGTAGGAAATGTAAGAACACGCATAGATCAACAATCAGAAAACACCCAGGGCAACCACTGACAGCGGTGTGATGGGCTCCCCTCTTGTCCTTTTTGGGGCACATTTTTTTCCTGCACGTCGTCAGCATCTTACCTGGGATTATTTGAATCCTTTTCCCCTCTGATAAGCCTGGTTCCTTGTCTTTATAAACTTTTCCCAAATACCTTTTTTTTTATTTATTAAGTAGCTTTCAAATTACTGTTAAGAAATAGCTTTTTAAAATTTTTTAATGTTTTATTTCTTTATTTACTTACTTACTTTTAAGTTTGTTTCTTTTGAGAGAGACCGAGAGAGCAAGCCAGGGAGGAGCAGAGAGAGGGAGAGACCGAGAATCCCAAGCAGGCTTCGCGCTGTGAGCCCAGAGCCCGACACGGGGCTCAGTCTCACAGACCTCGAGATCATGACCTGAGCTGACACCAAGAGTCAGAGCATTAATTTGAATGTGGACTGCGGGCTCTGCCATCATCGCTCAAATTTCTGATTTTGGTAACGGTGCTCTGGCTTCTGTGACAGCGTGTGGGTTTCCTTATGGGGATACACGCTATTACAACCTAGTCTGAAGTGTCTCAGAAAAGAAGTGTGTTTGTGGACGTGTGTGTTTATGGCTAGAGACCCAGAATGGCTCAGCAGATGTGGCAAGATGTAAGGAGCGGTGAAGCAGGCGGAGGGTGGACTGGGATTCTTTGTGCAATTCACGTGATTTTCCTGTGACTTTGGTATTAATTCAAAATAGCAAGTTACAGTGATAGGTTTACTTTTTATTATGCAAGTGTTCAAACACGTAGAAAGATTAGTCTAATCAGTCTCAATAAACTCATCACCCACATTTGACAATTATTAATGCTTTGCCACTTGGCCTTAAAAAATATTTTTTTTGGGGGGGCACCTGGGTGGCTCAGTCAGTTGGGCATCCAGCTCGGCGCAGGTCATGATCTTGTGGTTTGTGAGTGTGAGCCCCGTGTTGGGCTCTGTGCTGACGGCTCAGCCTGGAACCTGCTTTGGATTCTGTGTCTCGCTCTCTCTCTGCCCCTCCCGCACTCATGCTCTGTCTCTGTCTCTGTCTCTCTCTTTCAAAAATAAATAAATATTAACAAAAATTTAATTTAATTTTTTTTTAATTTTTTTTAAATGTTTATTTATTTTTGAGACAGAGAGAGACAGAGCATGAACAGGGGAGGGGCAGAGAGAGAGAGGGAGACACAGAATCAGAAGCAGGCTCCAGGCTCTGAGCCATCAGCCCAGAGCCCGACGCGGGGCTCGAACTCACAGACTGTGAGATCGTGATCCGAGCTGAAGTCGGATGCTTAACCGACTGAGCCACCCAGGCGCCCCAAAATTTTAAAATATATATATGTTTAAAAGAGTTTTTTTAAAGGTTATTTTATTTTGAGAGAGAGAGAGAGCTGGGGAAGGGCAGAGAGTGGGGGAGAGAGAGAGAATCCTAAGCAGGATCCACGCTTAGTATAGAGCCCCACACAGGGCTTGATCTCACAAACCACAAGATCATGACCGGACCTGAAATCGAGTCACACACTTAATTGACTGAGGCGCCCCCCCCCCCCCCCCCCGCTGCCCCCAAAATATTTTTTAAGCAAATCAGAGTGATTGTAATGATCTCTACCTTAAATAGTTTGTGTCTCTAAAAAATGGGGCCGTTTTGCCCTGGGCGGCCTCACAGAATTAACAGTGATCATTTAATGTGCCCGTATGTGCCATACGTATTCCACTCTTGCCAGCTGTGCACTGCCCTCGGCCGCCCTGGCATGGAGAGCGGGCTGGCATGGCAGGTGTCGGCAGCGAGGGTCACCCTCCTCTTCCTCTCCAGACTGTCATCACCTCCCCCTTGTGTTTTGGCCCCAGGTTGATGGTCCGGGGCTACCGCCAGCCCCTGGAGAGCGCTGACCTCTGGTCCCTGAATAAGGAGGACACCTCAGAGCAAGTCGTGCCCGTTTTGGTTAAGAACTGGAAAAAGGAGTGTGCCAAGTCCAGAAGGTAAGTGTGAGCCTCTCTGCGACGACCTGACCACCCCTTTGCTGCTGCCTCTCGCTGACTTCATGGTCCTGGGCAAAAGCTGCTTTACTCCTCCGAGCCAGTTTTTGCTCATCTGCAAAATGGGCACGAGTTGTACCTGTAGCGAAGGCAGTGTGAGTAGGAAAGAAGAGAGAAAAATGTGCATCGAGCAGTGATTGGTTCTGTTGGCTCAGCAGGTGTGTGCCCAGCCGCACTCCCCAAGGCCGCCCCACTTTGCCTGCCTTGCTCACGGCATCTGGCCTCCTGGGTGTTCTTGCTGTTTTACGTGTTTTTGCTTCAACACACCACGCCCATCACTTCCGCGGGTGTTCAGCCAGAGAAGCCCCCATCGAGGGTGCTTTTGACTCTGCTGGATTTATTTATTTATTTATTTATTTATTTAATGTTTTTATTCATTTTTGAGACAGAGACAGAGCATGAGCAGGAGAGGGGCAGAGAGAGAGGGAGACACAGAATCCGAAACAGGCTCCAGGCTCTGAGCTGTCAGCACAGAGCCCGATGCGGGGCTCGAACTCACGGACCGCGAGATCGTGACCTGAGCCGAAGTCGGCCACTTAACCGACTGAGCCACCCAGGCACCCCGACTGTGCTGGATTTAAAACTAAAATAGACGTTAGTTTTTCGATCCGAAGGCGCAGAGGGTTCTGTGTAGCCCCCTGTCCCTGCACCTGCACAGCTTCTGTGATTATCAGTATCCCCCACCAGGTGTATGGATGAACCTACACCTGGTGCGTCATTATCCTCCCTGAGTCTCTAGTTTGCATTATGGTTCATCCATAGCGTCCTCGATTTTCGATGCTCCTCCCACATAAGCTGCATGCCGTCTCATGACCTCTTTTCTCGGGTTATTTATTAATTTTTATGTTTATTTTTGAGAGAGGAAGAGAGACAGACAGAGTGGGAGGGGGACAGAGAGACACGGAGACAGAATCTGAAGCAGGCTCCAGGCCCTGAGCCATCAGTATGGAGCCCAACACGGGGCCCGAACTCATGAGATCATGACCTGAGCCGAAAGTTGGACGTCCCACCGACTGAGCACCCAGATGCCTCTGTTCTCAGGTTATTTTGGGAATCAGGCCAGGGCCTCCCCAGCACATTCTTTAATTTCCTCAACTCTGAGACATGTCAGTTGTATGATACATCATTACGTCACGTGTCAACAAAAAAGGAAAATGGCTGTCATACTAAGGTAGGTCGTTGGCCCTGTGCACCCTGGGTCCAGAGGAGCCGGTTGAGAAGCTGTGAGTGACTTGGGGCAGCGGCTGGTGGCTGTAGGGGCAGAACAAAAAGCGTCTGTTATCAGTCCTGTGGTTTTTATGCGGTGGACCTGTCGTTGAGTTGCACTGGCAGACGATGGGGCCAGCCTGGTGTGTTGCATCTGCCTGAGAGCAGTTGGCCCTCCCAGAGAGAAACCCTGGACTTGAGGTCTGGTTCCTCACTCCGTTGCTGGAACACCCAGCGTAAAGGTCTTGGGTCAGGCTGGACTGGTGGGTGGGAATTTGGGACGTTGGTGCCATCGGCCAGTGGGACGTCAGCAGAGGACCTTGTGACTCTGAGCTGGTGGCCTGTCCGTGGTGGCCATGGACACGGGAGAAGTTTTCTTAGGGGAGGCGTGTTGAGCGTGAGTCTCTGTGGGTGAACACGGCGAGACGGGAGGTGTTTTCTGCACATCCTGCCCCTGCTGAGTCTGGTGCCCGTGACCCGCATGAAGGTTCTCAGGCCCAGCTTCCCTCGCAAGCCCTGGCCGGTGGCATCCTTCGTGATGAGCAGGTTGCTGGAGACGGCGTGGGAGAGGTTGCCAGGGAGGCTCCGCGGAGAGAGGACTGGGCTTGCACAGGAAGCTCTGTCTACCTCCGGTCTGGCCCTTACTGGATTCGTTCAGCATATGTGATATCTGCTGATCATGTGTAGTCTTTTCAGACCCTCGGGGTTTGGAGAGGCTGTCCCTCAAGTCCCTTCGTGCCCTCCTCCCCTGTTTTGTACTCAGAGGGCTTTTGACGGTTCAGTGAGATCAGCATCATGCGATCAGCCCTGTCCTAGGCCTGGGTAAATGGCAGGCAGGTGGAACTGCACAAGTTGTCTTTATTTTGTGGGTGCGGCCACGGGCTGGGCGCTCCCATCTTGCCTGGGTGGGCGAGGCGAGAGCGGGCGCCTCAGGCTCCATCGTGGGCCACGCCCCAGGGGCGTCCCTGGCTGTTTTCATACCCTGGCCATTAGGGGTTCTCAGCACGGGGGCTCAACGCCCTGCTTCCAGAGGCATAAGCCAGATCTGGCACCTGTAACCTCTGTGGAAGTGGTGGGCGATTGGAGAGTCCTGTTCTGAGCTGGAATTTCTCGGTGTGGCCTTTTGTAGCAAGGCCTCTCCATTTCACCAGGAAACAGGATGCAGGTGGGAGGGAGAAATTATAGAGGGGCCCCAGCAGACCTTGTGGGGTGATGGATGTGTTCCCAATCTTGGCTTTGCTGACAGTTTCACAGTTGTATGTATCCCTACATGTCAAAACTGACCAAATTGTATACTCCCGTGTGTGGAGTTTATCATACAGCACTTATACTTCAGTAAAGCTAATATATTAAAAAATCAGAGTGTTTAAAGATTGGGTGGCTCAGTTGGTTGAGCTCCTGATTTCGGCTCAGGTCATGATCTCACGTTTCGTGGATTTGAGCCACGCATCAGGCTCTGTTGTTGACAGCTTGGAGCCTGGAGCCTGCTTCGGACTCTGTGTCTCTGTGTCTTTCTCTGACCGTGCCCTCCCGCCTGCGCTCACATTCTGTCTCTCTCTCTCAAAAGTAAATCTAAAAAAACATTAAATAAAGATGGGGTTGAGTATTTTGCTCAATTGTCTTTGTTTTATAAAGAAATGCAACAGAAAATACAAAAAAACAAAACAAAGCACCAACATACACATGTTGAAAAGTGGTTCTCAACCTTTCAGACTCATTGCTGCCTTGAGAACAAAAGATTTTCTAACACTGATACAGTTACTTTAAGGTAATATATCAATAGAAATAACCCACCCACACATCTAAAATTTTTTAAGTTAGCAAAATGCTTTTATTAGACTTTGTTTTTTATTTTATTTTTTTAATGTTTATTTTTGAGAGAGAGAGACAGAGTGTGAGCGGGGACAGGGGCATAGAGAGAGAGAGAAATAGAACTTGAAGCAGGCTGTAGGCTCTGAGCCATCAGCACAGAGCTCCACGGGGGTGGAGATCATGACCTGAGCCGAAGTAGGATGCTTAACGAGACTGAGCCACCCAGGCGCCCCTCTCCCTCAACACGAAAGAAAAACTGAAGTACAAGCGATTTGTAGTGAGACGGCATGTATTTCAGTGAGTAAATGCTCAGGTGCACGCTGGAAGAACAGAACGGAGAGTCACCGCTTGTCCCACTGTGGAGGATGCTCTGTGACAGCTGCTGTTCCCTCCACATCTCCAGAACCAGTGTCAGTCACCCTCACAGAAGACGTTTTACAGAGTGGTGGCCAACACTTGACAAAGTTCTGAACAAAATGCAGTGTTCCCTTAATGTCAACAATAGTTGCGTTCCTGAAAAAATTTGAGGTATATTTAAATTTGCAAACAAAACCCCATAAAACACTGCACAATGTGGATTTATGTCTAAAAACAGAGTTAGATTCCGGGCTTAGGTCATTTCAGGCAAGCTCTTCAAGCTACACCCATTGCTGTTGGGATCTTTTTTCGGGGGGTGGCGGGGGACTGAAGTTCTGTCCGTCACAGAAGGTCTGCTGTCTGGCTCCATCATTGACTGAGAATGTGGAATTTGCAAAACAACCCTCTCTTTGAGAACCTCTGGTTTTGAGGAACCGAAAGCATTCAAGAAACAGAAAACTAGAAAAGGGTAGGAGAGTAGGGGAAAGATCTTGAGTCATTTGGATTCGTAAACAACACATTTAAAATCCTGCCTGGGCTACAAGTTTCAAGGGGCTGTGCAGGTGTTTCCCACGCCCATTGTGGTTTCCAGAACTACTGTTCTGTGTAATGTTCCCTCTGAGTGAGTATGTGCATTAGGTTTGTAAAATCCGTTCCCTGCAGTTGTAGGTAAAGTCTGCCCTTCTGTGTTCGATTGGGTATTTATTACAGGTCAAACACCATGTTCAGAGTACATCCAGAAAATGTGCAAATTTTAATCGAACTAAGACTTTTTTTTTCTTTTACTGTTTATTTTTGAGAGAGAGTGAGCGAGCACGAGCGGGGGGACGGGGAGACCCAGAAGCTGAAGCAGCCTCCAGGCTCTGAGCGGTCAGCACAGAGCCCGACATGGGGCTCGAACTCACGAACTGCCAGATCATGGCTTGATCTGAAGTCCGACGCTTAACTAACTGAGCTACCCAGGAGCCCTGAGATGAGACTGTTTTAAGTTTGAGATATGGCCTCTCCTGAAGCCTTGAAGATGAATGACAAAGTCATCTGTAGCTCCTCATTGCTCTTTGGCTGATTCCAGCCCCGGTGAGGCTGCTTGCTCCCTGTCCCGTTCAGATTACCCTGAAGTTCTTGGTGTTCTGGGAAGGGCTGCCAAACCTCATTTCAAAGCCTTAGCTCCAGGCCTTGCCCATCCTCTTCTCCCCATTCTCTCATCCTGCGTGTCTGTGCTTTGACATCACCTCCGGGAAGCCCCCCGTGATAGCACCCCTCACACAGTCTTGAGAAGTCATGATTGCTAATCCTTTTTTCTCATGAGGCTCTGTGGGGCTGTCTCCAGCGGTTGGCCCAGAGCCATGTGTTTAGTTCATTAGTGGACAAGTGACTGATGGGCATCTCTACCTACATTGGAATCCGATCCACAGAGAAAGTCCCTTTTTCTTCTGAGCCTTCAGCCTCTCCACCCCTTTTGGTTCCCCTGCTCCTGGGCAGTTAGTTTTCTCCTGACTCAGACCTTTCCCTTCCAACTTTCCTTTCCCCTCCCAGCCTGAGCTCACAGATGCCCTACTTGCTTCCTCTCCCCTCCTGGGGTGCCCGCCTCCTCTGTGGGCCTCTTTTTTTGCTGGATAGTTTTCTTTCTTGGCTTGGCCTTAGCTGATCGTTCCCACTGTTCTTGACCTCTCCCACCCGGGCCTGAGCTTTCCTCCTTCTCTGCCTGCCCAAGACCTTCTCCCTGACCCTTTGGCACCTGTCTCTTGGCCTCCGGAAACAGCCCTGGGTCACCAGCAGCCCACACAGGCCCAGGGTCAGGTCCTGCTTAGGAAGTGGTGCAGAGAATGAATGGAGAGGGCCGAGCCACTCCCTTCCTGTCTGCCTGGCCCTCTTGTCTTCCTTGCCAAGGACGCCTGCGTGTGCTAAAGAAAATTCTGAAACTCCTAGCTGGAATCCCAGCTTTGGGGGCGGTCAGTAAAGGGAGCAGGAAAGACCTTGTGTGGTGACATTGACAACGGGGTTGGTGGAGGGATATATCTCCCCTGCAAAGATGTCCGTGTCCTGATCCCCAAACCCTTACCCGGCAAAGGGACTTGGCCTGATAGGATCCCCAGGGTCCTTGTAAAAGGCAGGATGTCAGGGAGAGAGAAAGAGAGGATGGTCTGTAGTTGGCTTTGAATTGGAGGAAGGGGCCACAAACCAGAGAAATCTAGGTGGCTTCTGGAAGCTGGAAAAGACCAGGCAACAGATTCTCCCCTAGAGTCTCTAGAAGGAAGGCCACCTTGTGGGCCCCCTTTAGATTTCTGACCCCCCCCACCCCTGAACCACGAGGCAATAAATTTGTATTGCGTTAAGCCACAAAGTTTGTGGTAATTGGTTACAGCAGTTTCACCAGAGTTTAGGTTTTATTCTGGGTGCAGTGGAAGCTGTCAGGGGATGATCTGTTATCAGGAAGGTCCCTCTGGCTGCTGTGCAGGGACTTGGTTGTCAGGGAACAAGAGTGGGAGGAAATGAGCGAGCAGGGAGGAGGCCCAGGGGGTGGTCGCTTGCATGGGCCAGAGGCCGTGCACATGGAAAGGGTGGATGAATGTCCGCACACATCCCAGGAGGGAGACGGACAGGACCCGCGCCTGGTCAACCCAGGAGCATGGAGGAGATTCCCGTGTTTCTGACCCTTTCCTGGGGGTTGGGGGGTGGGGAGCCAGCCAGGGCGGGTTGGAGGGCTGTGGTCTCCAGCAGAAAGCGGCAGGTGGTATAAATGGTCAGATGTGGCATAGATGTGACAAATGCAAGTCCTCTGCAGTTGAGCGCTGTTCAGTGTCCTCCCGCCATGGAAGGAGTTTGCAAATCACAAAAGTTGGGTTGGGTGAGGATGCGCCGTGTGTTTCGGGGTGGAGCTCACGTCGGGCCATTGGAATGTGTTGCCTTGACTGTAATTTGGGAGATGGGAGCTGGGGTGTGTGTCTCTCGCTGTGTAACGTATTCGCCCGTGCGTAGCAGCTGAAGATGAGAGCCAGCATTTACGATCTCACACGACTTCTCTGGGTTAAGGATCCAGCCGTGGGCTAGCAGGCTGGTTCCGGCCCAGCGTCTCTGGAGGTTGTGCTCGGCAGGTCAGCTGGGGCCACATCATCTGAAGGCTTGACTGGGGCTGTAGGCCCTGCTTTTAGTTTGCGTGTGGCTGGCAAGTCAGTGCTGGCTCTTTGCAGCGTCTCACCATGGGATCTTCCCCCATTTCCTCCTCCTGTGGTACTTGGCTTTGCCCAGAGTGAACGACACAAGAGAGGGCAAGACGGAAGCCACTGTGTTTGCTGTGACCTGATCTCGGAAGTGGCCCACACTCCACTGTTTCTACTCTGTCCTCTTCCCAGTAGAAGGGGACTCCACCGGGGCGAATGTGAGGGTTCCAGTTTCTCACATGGTTGCAGACACTCGGCATTATATGACTTTCTGATGATCCACCGAGTGGACGTGAAGTAATATCTTTCCTGTGGTTTTGGTTTGCGTTACCCGGATGACTAATGAGATCAAGCAGCAATTCATGGTCATTTGCATATCTTCTTTGTCTTTTTTGAAATTGGGTTTTTTTTTTCCTTATTGTGTAGTGAGAGTTCTTTACATGCTCTGGTTACAAGTCCTTTATCAGATATTTCCTTTGCAAGTATTTTCTCTCATTCTGTGGGTTGTCTTTTCACTTTCCTAATTGTGTCTTTTGAAGCACAACATGTTTTTGAATGTTTTATTTGAGAGGGAGAGAGAGAGAGAGTGCGTGCGCACGCGAGCGAGCATGCACGAGCACGGGAGGGGCAGAGGAAGAGGGAGAGAAAGAATTGTAAGCAGGCTCCGTGCCCATTGTGGAGCTCGATTTCACGACCCGGAGAGCATGACCCGAGCCAAAATCAAGAGTCAGACGCTCAACCAACCGAGCCACCCAGGCGCCCCCAACGTGTTTAATTTTGACCACGTCTAGTTTATCGTTTTTTTTCTTTTGCGTCTGCGTTTTGTGTCATTTTTCAGAATCCACTGCCAAATACAAGGTCATGAAGATTTTCACGTGTTTCCTTCCAAGAATTTTTATAGTCGTAGCTCTGTGTTTAGGTCTTTTTGACCCATTTCGAGTTGATTTTTGTACGTGGAATGAACTAAGGGTCCACCTTCCTTCTTTTGCGTGGCTGTCTGGTTTCTCCGTGCCACCTGTTGAAAAGATTATTCTTTTTCTGTTGAACAGTCTTGACACTGTGGATACCCTAAATCAGTCAGGTTTATTTCTGGTTCCACTGATAATGTGTGTGTCTGTGGTTCTGTGTGTGTGTGTGTGTGTGTGTGTGTGTTTATGCCTATCTTGATTAAGTTTTGAAATTGGGAAGTGTGCATTCTCCAATTTTGATTTCCTTTTTTTTTTTTTTTCAACGTTTTTTAATTTATTTTTGGGACAGAGAGAGACATAGCATGAACGGGGGAGGGGCAGAGAGAGAGGGAGACACAGAATCGGAAACAGGCTCCAGGCTCCGAGCCATCAGCCCAGAGCCTGACGCGGGGCTCGAACTCACGGACCGTGAGATCGTGACCTGGCTGAAGTCGGACGCTTAACCGACTGCGCCACCCAGGCGCCCCTTTGATTTCCTTTTTAAAGATTGTTTTGGCTGTCCTCGGTCCCTCAAGTTTTTATATGAATTTTAGAATCTGCTTGTCAGTCAACTTGGATTCTGATCAGAGATTGCATAGAATCTGTACATCACGGTAGGGCTGGCACTTTTCAGTGCCTTTCACGTATATGAACACACTGAATTTTCACAACAGCCCTGTGGGGTAGACTCGTCCCTGTGTCCCCATTTAGCAGATGAGGAAACTAAGGCCTAAAATGGTGAAGCCACTTGACCTCGAAGTCACAGAGCTGGCTGGCCAGGAGCCTGCGTCTGTACTCCTAACCAGCATGTTCAGCTGCCTTTTCGCCGTAACTGGTTTTCTTTGGCTGGGCCCCCCCGAGGGGGTGGGGTGCCCTGACCTTCCCTGCGGCTGGCCGGCCCAGTTTCAGGAAGACCCCAGAACCGCTCCACACTCCTTGTGTTCCAGGCAGCAGGCAAAGATCGCGTACTCCTCCAAGGATCCCGCCAAGCCGAAAGGGAGCTCCCAGGTGGACGTGAATGAGGAGGCCGAGGTTTTGATTGTCAAGTCCCCTCAGAAGGGCCGGGAGCCGTCTCTGTTCAAGGTGTTATACAAGACCTTCGGGCCCTACTTCCTCATGAGCTTCTTATTCAAGGCCCTCCATGACTTGATGATGTTTGCCGGCCCGGAGATCTTAAAGTAAGACCCCTTCCCTGCCCGCTGCATGAGTCTTTGTGTCCTTGACCTTTCACTTACGGTACCCTAACCTCTGCCTTGGGGTCACGTGGCCTGGCCCCGTGGGCTTGAAGCCGAGCCTCTCTGCCCTGACCCGCTTTGCCTCATGCTTTGCTCGAATACCATCCAAGCTAAGGCCACTTGGGTTGCAAGGAACAGAAACGTACCAGGCTTCCCTGAAGCCGAAAGAGGCAAGAGAGAGGATTATCTGTGGAAACCAAGGACAACAGAATGAGCCAGATCGTGTCGCACTGCAGCCTGAAAGCAGAAAGTCAGAGAGGAGCTCCCTTCTCTCCTCTCTCTGTTTGCCTGTCTCTTTCTGTCTCTTTGGGGCCACATGTCCCTTCTCTCCGCTTTGCTAACGCCGCCTCTCACAGTCTCTGTTTGGTCACCTCTGGGTGACTGTCCGGTGATGAGACTGGAGGCGCGGGGCGCCCCGTCGGGAGCAGGTTCAGGCCACCCGCGCAGCCCTGTCACCGCCCCGGGTCTGTTTTCCCAAGCGTAACACTCAGGAATATCTCCCGCCCCGCCCGGCCCGGACACGGTCGAGACGCTGAAGTCCCTGCCGCATGCGTCACGGCGTTCCTTCCTCGCCCCGCAGATTGCTCATCAACTTCGTGAACGATACGAAGGCCCCGGACTGGCAGGGCTACTTCTACACGGCGCTGCTGTTCGTCAGCGCCTGCCTCCAGACCCTTGTGCTGCACCAGTATTTCCACATCTGCTTCGTCAGCGGCATGAGGATCAAGACGGCCGTCATCGGGGCCGTCTACCGGAAGGTGGGTGAGGCCAGGCCTGGCGCACGGGCCCGGCCGTGGCCCCAGACCCTGCGGGGGCGGGTGGGGGGGGGGGCTTGGCCGGGTCGCCCCCCTCTCCCGCCCCTCCCGGGACCACCGTGGGAATGCCGAGCCCGGCTTCTGGAGCGGCAGCGTGAGGGTGGCCCCTATGACATGGCGGGGACTGACCCATCAGGCGCGAGACCTTAGCAAAGCTGATTTCAGCCGTGGGTGTGGGGCATCTGCTTGGGGCCGTGTCGGCCACGGGCAGCTGGATTTCTTGTTATTTTTCAAATTTTTTAAGTTTACTTACTTATTTTGAGAGAGACCAAAGCAACGTGGGCAGGGGAGGGGCAGAGAGAGAGAAGCTGGGAGCTGATGCGGAGCTTGAACTCACAAAACAGTGAGGTTGTGACCTGAGCCGAAACCCAGGGTCGGACGCTTAACCGACTGAGCCACCTAGGCGCCTGCGTAGCTGAATTTCTTAGGTGGCACCTGACGTGGGAAAATCCGGGTTCACATCCTGTCTCTGCTGTTGATACTCTGGGCTGCTTCTAACTCTCCATTTGCACTGAGCAGGACGTCCTTTCCCTCGATAGTGGAATACATAGGATTTGTATACATCCAGCTGGTTTTGTTTTTGTTTTTTAATTTATTGTGAGAGAGAGAGCGAGACAGTGCGCGCAAGTTGGGGAAGGACAGAGAAGAGAGAGAGAATTCCAAGTAGGCTGTGCAGTGTCAGCACAGAGCCCGATGCGGGGCTCAAACCCAGGAACTCTGAGATCATGAGCCGAGCTCATCTTGGATGCTTAACCGACAGAGCCACCCAGGCGCCCCTGTACATCCGGCTTTAAAGGAATTTCTTGGTTCCTTCATTTCTTAGCTTCTGGGGCAAAGACACTGCTTGAGCAGGGTTGACAAGAGACTGCCTAGGAGACAGTCAGGAACCGTGGACTGGTCATTGGTGCTCAGCCCTGTCTGTAAGTTAGACTCCCCTGGAGACCTTCCAAAACCCCTGGTCCCCAGGCTACACCATCAACAAACAAAATCAGGATCTCTGATTTTGGGTGGGACCTGGGCACCAATGTTTTTTAAACTCCCCAGGTAATAGTGTGAAACCATGTTTGCGAACCAGGATAATTTTATCCTTCCAGGAGATGTTTGGAAAATGTATGGAGACAATTTTGGTTCTCTTAACTGGGAGTGGGGCCATCTAGTGGGTAGAGGCCATCTAGGGGATGTGGTGAACACCCCACAGCGCACAGGTTGGTCCCACAGAGGAATACCCACCTTCAAATGTCAGTAATGCCAAAGTTGAGAAGCCCTGACCTTGACCTTGCTCCTTGAGTGTTCTCTGCAGACGAATGGCATCTGCATCATCTGGGAGCTTGTAAGAAATGCATAGCCCCAGGTTCCATCGCCGTCCTACCAAATCTGAAACCACACTGTAAGTAACTTCGCGGGTGATGTGTGTGCACCCTGAAGTGTGTGAGGCCCTGGTTGAGGCCATCTCTGGGGTCCTTTCCATGTTGAAGAAGTCAGGGCGAGGCAGTGAATGTCATTGGTAACAGCGGGAGCTTTGCGATGGGACAGACGAGGCAGCGAGGGAGGAGAAAAGAGAGTGGGCTTTCCACTCTTGAGCTGTCTTCTTCCTTCGCAGGGGCCTGGAGGGTGAGTCCCGGGCTGTCTCCTGCCGCCCTCACCTTCTTCCTCTCTCCTTTGTCCTGCAGGCCTTGGTGATCACCAATTCAGCCAGAAGGTCTTCCACGGTCGGGGAGATCGTCAACCTCATGTCCGTGGATGCCCAGAGGTTCATGGACCTGGCCACGTACATCAACATGATCTGGTCAGCCCCTCTGCAGGTCGTCCTTGCCCTCTACCTCCTGTGGCTGGTGTGTGTTTGACGTCATTCGCGTGGTGCAGAGGGAGGGACCGCCACATGTGGGCGGCGGGGGGTGAGGGAGTGGGTGTTCGTAAACAGAACCTCTGTATTCCTTGCCGTCATTCACGTTTTACTTTCTGGCCTGTTAGACAATTGGTGGATATCTTATCCCTTCCCTTGGTCACTGGGTTTATGCCCTTTTTTTTTTGGTGGCATGACAATTGTTTGCGTTTGTCTTTTTTTGACAGTGCATGTAATTAGTAACCTCACAACATACACACCGTATGTCTCCTACTGTATCCTCCCAAACACTAACCAGATTCCCTTTATTCACTAGTCCTAAATTGTGTTGGTCAAGATTCTCTGAGTTGCAAGGAAGAGAAATGGATTTTAAAACAGTCTAGGCAAATAAAGGGAATTTTGTGGGTGCATGCAACTGCAGAGTGCAGAGTACAGAGTATGGCTTCAGGCATGGATGGATCCAGGAGTTCAAGCAGTGCCATGAGGACTCAGTCTCACCCTTCTCATCATTTCTTGGCCCTATTTCCCTCTGAGTTGACTTTGTTCTCAATGGGATTTCCCTCAATGGCTTCTATCCCTTTAGGTTTATATCCTCTTTACTGAGAATGGTGTCCAAGAAAAGAGAATATTGCATTCCTCCTTGCCTCAGCCAGAGTTTCATGGAGGACTTAAGTTGATGAGATGCTCGTAGCCTAACCTCTGCCTTATTCTTTGTCACCTCTGAGCCTTTTCTTCTGCCAGGAATTCCTTTCCCTCTTTCTTTGCTAAGGATGCAGTGCTACCCATCGTTTAAGGCTGTGGCAACTGCCACATCCACTAATTCCTTTTTTTTTTTTCTTTAAATTGTTTTAATGTTTATTTTATTTTTGAGAGACAGAAAGAGAGTGAGCAGGGGAGGGGCAGAGAGAGAGGGAGACACAGAATCTGAAGCAGGCTCCGAGCTGTCAGCACAGAGCCCGACATGGGGCTTGAACTCAAGAACCATGAGATGGTGACCTGAGTTGAAGTTATTAGCGCTTTACCGACTGAGCCACCCAGGCACCCCACCACTAATTCCTTTTCGTTCTCAATGAGACTAATTTCTTCCTTTTTTTAAACCCACTAACTTTAGTATAGGAGTTCCTGTGATATTACATTCTGGAATAGTCTTTTGCTGCTCAGTGTACCAGCCCCTCCTCTCCTGATAAATGTGTCGGTTACTCACGGGCTCGGTGTCCTTCTTGTCTTATTTTTTATTTCCCACGACTGCAGTCCCACAGGGCCCTGGTGCCTAATAGGTGCACAGTGACTTATCTGTTGATATGACTATAGTTTACATTTTTTTTGGTCTGTTTATGGAGCAGATGAGGGATTATAAATTGTTTCTGGTAATGAAACTTAGAAGTAAATACCAGAATCTAAATGTCTTTTTGGGCCTACATCTTGGGGTATCCACCTCCCCAGAAAGCACAGCCCTGGGTGAAATATTTCTGGAGCACATCTTTTAGAATTGGCCTTCAGGGCTCATTTATAAAGCATGAGGAAAATGGTTTTGTTTCAGATGAGGGTTGCTGAATGTGCTATTGACATTTGGGGTCCGATCATTTTTTCTTGTTGGGGGACTAGCCTGTGGACTGCAGGATCGTCGAGCAGAGTCCCTGGCCTCTTTGCACAAAATACCAGCAACACAAATCTCTCTCCGCACCCCCACCCCCACCCCCATGCCGCTTGGGACCCAGATGTCTCCAGACATGGCCTCATGTGTCCTGGGAAAAATTCTTCCCTGGTTGGGAGTTACTAGTTTAGATAGAAAATAGGATTTCTCGGGGCTCCTGAGTGGCTCATTCGGTTGAGCATCTGACTTCGGCTCAGGTCCTGGTCTCACAGTTCGTGAGTTCGAGCCCCACGTCAGGCTCTGTGCTGACAGCTCGAAGCCTGGATCCTGCTTCAAATCGTGTCTCCCTCTCTCTCTGTCCCTCCCCTGCTCCCTCTCTGTGTCTTTTTCTCTCAAAAACAAAAAGACATTAAAAAAGAAAGAAAGAAAATAGGATTTCTCTGTTTGACCATCACAAACACTGCATAGGATAGCGATGCTGGAGTGAGCTCAGGAGTCAGACTGCTTGGGTTCAAACCTTGCCTCTTCCATCGTCAGCTTTGTGACCTTGTTACTTGATGTCACTCCTTTGGAAATTGGTGATGGTAACGGTACCTCTCATCACAGGGATGTTGGGACCAAGGAATGAATCAAAGCAGGTGATGTTCAGAGAACTGCATGGTATATAGATCTGCCCAGTGTCTTTTCATTACTATTTGCTGTCAGAGTTCATTCTGAATGCTTTAGGTGGGGGGTAGAAATCACCTTCATTCTCAGAGGTGGATTAATCGTCCCTGGACGGAGATATGTCACAAACCGTCTGGAGCAACAGCAGCATTTTTGGGGAGAGTAGGACTGTTGTCCCTGAGGGTGATTACCTGGAAGAGACTAACGCTCCTGGTTTTCCAAATGCCGAATGGGAAAAAAAAAATCACATCACCCTCTGGCTCCACCTGTGTGTAGCTGCTGAGTACATGTGCACTGGGCCAGTTTCTCAAGCTGTTTCTTTTTAGGTGTAGAAGGTACAAGATGTAGATCTGTGGCTTATCCTGACCTCTTAATCTGGCTGTCGATCCCTTATCTGCAATTGTGATAACAGAACAAGTCTGCCGCCTCTTATCTACAAATCCCCAAATCCAGAAGCTCTGAAAGTTTTCCTTAATTCATTTGGTGCCAAAACCTTACTTGAACTGATGTGAAGTACTTATGATCTTGATGATCTCTCTCAGTGTGAATACTCTGGCTTTGATGCTGGAAAAATCACTGTATTTGATTATGGAGGGCACTGCCAGGGCCCCAGTGGGCATGTAGGGACACGCGGGTGTCAGCGGTCACCAAGACCCTGCCAGGCTGACGAGTAGCTAGGAAGACTCATGGCCCTGATTTGTACAGCAGGATGAGCAGAGGGTAAAGGCACAGGGGGCGGAGTCTGGGGGAAGCAGGTACAGACTTCCAAGAGTCCTGTCCCATCAGAGTTACACAGGATGCACTCAGTTCCCCAGCAGCAAGTTCTGACAACATGTGAAATGTTACCAGCCAGGGAGGCTTGATAGAGACCGGACGCCCAGGGTTTTTATCGGGGGCTGGTCACATAGGCAGACTCTGCCTGGCACAAACTTGCAGAAGGCAAGGGGCGGGGGGTTCCACGTAAACCATATCGTTTGTACTAAGAGTTGAGGCCCGGTGAGCCCCTCTTACCAGTCCTGAGAATGGTGGCAACCCTCCCCAGATCCCAGCTCCCAGATCCCAGCCAGGGGCCAAATTTGTAAAGCAGGCCTTTAAGCAAGATAAAGCGCCGGGCTGGCTGTGTTAACTCTCTTCTGCTTAACGTCTCAATACCTTCCTAAAGTTCTAATTTGCGAAGCTCCTCTGGACCCCAGGGTTTCAGATAAGGGGCCTGCATGCTCTTAAAGGGGTTGTGGGACCCCAAGAGATGCTCAGGAATAAATCTGAAAGTTCCTAACAGCCCGTCACAGGGTAAAAGTGACGCAGCTGTCCTGAATGCACTGGGCCAGGTCTGCGGAGTCCCTGTGGAGGGGCTCAGCTGGAAAGCCCTGTGTTGAAGGCCTGTGTTCTCTTCCGTCCTTAGAATCTGGGCCCCTCCGTCCTGGCTGGAGTGGCTGTGATGATCTTCATGGTTCCCGTCAACGCCGTGATGGCCATGAAAACCAAGACCTACCAGGTAGGGTGTCTGCCTCCATAGGGCCCCACGCGGAGGCCCTTGCTGGACGCCTTTCCATTTGGATTTTAGCCGAGTTCTTTCTGCCCAGGCCCAGGGGTTCTCAGCCTCACATCCCTGCTGGGATCCCCCGAGGAGTTCTCGCAAATGCTGATGCCTGGGCTCTTTTTCCGGGATTCTGATTCACCTAATATGGATAAGGCCTGGGCATCACTTCTTGAAGCTTCCATAGTGATGACAACGGACAGCCAAGGTTGAGAACTCCCAAAGTAGTTAGGCCTCACAGGCCAGTGACAAAAATCACATCCGTGGGCCTCCGAGAATTCCTTATTTCCCACGGAATTTAGTCATTTATGTGTTTTATGTGCATTTTCAAGAGTGGAATAAAAACTAACCTTGACTCCCCGCCGCCCATTACCTTATGCTAGCCCTTCCACTGTTTTCAGAAATGCTTTTTAACTTTTAAAACCTCCAAGTAACAACAGCGCATGCCTTTTCCTTATAAAAGATGTTCAGTGGATACACAGTGTGTAGATTAAAAGGGAATGCCCCCTTCCCTGCTCCCTCAGTCCCGGTGAACACACCAAAGCAAAGCCTTCTAGAACTTTACATGTATTTATAGAGAGATCTCATTATCTAGTTGGGTCTGGTGTGTTTTTTGTGTGTGTGTGTTTTGTGCTATTACCATCATATATGTTTATACACCGACCCATTTGGCCAGCACGGTTTTAGCATTTGTCACCGCGTCTCAGGGATCCTTCTGTGGCGTAGTGTGGAGCCTGACTTCATTCTCTTGAGCTGGTGCGAGATGGTCCGAAACAGAGAGGGGTCGAGGTTTTTGTCTCTCATCCCCTATTGATGGCTATTTATGATGTGCCTGTGGGATTTCAGCTGAGAGCGCTTGGCCACATCAATGACGCAGTAGGAGAGACGCGTCCCAGGACCTGGGTCCTGTTGGAAAGAGGCCTCAGCAGGTGCGGGTGGGAATAAGGTAAACAGTGAAGGGGCTCTGTCCCTACGGCCCTCCCTTGAAACCACTTCGGTCACTGGCTTCTGCTTCACGTGACAAAAAAAAGAAGCGTCCTCATCTGTGACCCAGGAGTGACCACGGCACTTGTGATAGGTTCTCGAGAGCCTTCAATGACTAGGTGCATGTCAGATGCATCTGGAAAATGCCAGATGGTATTAGCAGCATTTAACAGTGGTATGGCCCAGTAAAGAAGCTAAAAAAATGGAGGGGAAAATAAGTCCAGCATCATTATCTGTCTTGTGTTTGGATCAGCAGAGTAGGACCCCTGCCTTTCTTCTTTCCTGGACACCTGCTTCGCAAATCTAAATCTAATTGGTGTCTCTACGTCCAGCGTCCAGCGGAAGGGATCCAAAGCAGTTTTTTCTCTGGTGTAAAAGAGAGTAGCATACATAAGGATTGCAGGGTTGATTCCCCACCCTTCTGGGATGGCCTGGGGCCAGGGCCAGAAGTGAGCCCCTTGCTGTGGTGTTGATTGCTCCTGTCTCCAAAGGTGGCCCACATGAAGAGCAAAGACAATCGGATTAAGCTGATGAATGAGATTCTCAACGGGATCAAAGTGCTAAAGCTGTACGCGTGGGAACTGGCCTTCAAAGACAAGGTGCTGGCCATCAGGCAGGAGGAGCTGAAGGTGCTGAAGAAATCGGCCTACCTGGCAGCCGTGGGGACCTTCACCTGGGTCTGCACACCTTTCCTGGTGAGTGAGGCCAACCTGATCCCGGCCCCCCTCGCTTTATGTTTTGTTGTGTTTGCAAACCTACATATTTTTAAAAGGTCACGAGTTAGCAGGGCCCTCTCCTCCCACTCCCTTCACAAAGTGCTCCCTCCCCACAAATTTATGTTATTCAACAGCACTCAGTAGCTTCCAGCCCAGGGACACCCCAAAGTAGCCAGTTCAGGAACTGCTTGCTGGGCTCACGAGATAAGAAATTTGTGCCAGAATGTCAGTCAGGCTCCCTGCTTCCTTCCCTGAGAGTGTCTTCCTAAGAAAGCAGACCAGCTGAACCCAGTGGTGTTCTTGGTGCCACAGTTGGGCTACATTACAGTGTCAGCTTCTGATCTCTTGCCGGCTGGTCACAAACCGTGGAGGTGGCAGAGCCAGACGCATTGCACAATGTCCTTGTTTACTGTCTGTCTGTCTCCACTAGAATGTCAGCTCTGGGAAGGTAGGGACTGTGTCTTCTCTGTTTATTGCTACACCCTCAGTGCATACAATCGTGCATAGTAGGTGCTCGACACATACTGGTCATTCACTGTAAAAACAACAACAGGTGAAACGATTCAGAAAGTCCGAAGATGAAAATATATTGTCTTCCCTTCCATCTGTCCCTTTCCTCCAAAGCGACAGTTTCATGTATCTTTTTAGAAAAGAAATATTTGTGGATGTAGTTGGTAAAAAAAAAAAATATTTTTAATATATTCAAATAGAGTCATACATACTTAGTGTTCTATACCTCTTTTGTACTTTGAGATATGACCATTTTGTGCATTCACATCTGCTTCATCTGTTTATTTATTTTGGAAGAGAGAGCGCACATGAACAGGGGAGGGACAGAGTAGGAGGGAGGGAGGGGGTGGGAATCCCAAGCAGGCTCTACAACGTCAGCACAGAGCCCGATGCAGGGCTTAAACTGATGTACTGTGCGATCATGACCTGAGCTGAAATCGAGAGTCGGACGCGTAACCGACGGAGCCACCCAGGCGCCCTGCTTCGTCTGTTTTAATGAAGCGTGGATGTTCAGTGCATGAATGTGCCAGAGTGGACTTAAGCGATCTCTTATTGCTGACTTTTTAGGATAGTCCCTGTTCTTTGCTATTATGATCCGTGTTGCATTGAATGTTCCGATATGCAAGTCTTTAATCCTTTAATGGGTCTTTCCCTGGCTGGCCAACTTTGAAAGTTTAGAGACAAAGTTTCTACCCCTAGACCACGAGACCATATAAAGATGGGCTGTGGAAACCCCTTAGGCACAGTGCACTGTTACGAATAGTTAAGAATAGGGGCACCTGGGTGGCTCAGTCGGTTGAGCGTCCGACTTCGGCTCAGGTCATGATCTCACGGTTCATGAGTTCGAGTCCCACGTCGGGCTCTGTGCTGACAGTGCAGAGCCTGCTTGGGATTCTTTCTCCCTCTCTCTCTGCCTCTCCCCCACTCACACTGTCTCTGTCTCTCTCAAAATAAATAAACTTAAAAAATATATAGTTAAGAATCATGCCCCCGGGTTCATTTTTTTTGTGTCTTTATATTTTTAATTATATCATGATTATCTTAATGCTGTCCTAATAATGACTGTTATTTCTCAGCCCTGTTGGCGAATATATATTCTTACGGGAGGTTTCTGTGAACTGTAGTCACACGTTTTCATAAATGGGAAGCTTTTCTATTACAGTATTATCAGCTTCATTCGAGTCACAGGTGGAATGTTTAAGGAAAGTCTTGCATTTTCAGGGTGTGTCAAAGTGTGTTCCTTCTGACGCTGGGTTTTTCATCAGGCTCGACTTCATGTCTCCCAGAGTCTGAACTCGCCCAGGAGGCAGTGGGGTGGAAAGCAGTGAGGATCCAACTCGAGCCCACATCAGAATCACCTGGGAGGCTTGTTGAAACAAGATCCAGTAGGTCTGGGTGGGGCGTGAGTATTTGCATTGCTGACGGGTTCCCTGGCGTTACCGATTGCCCTTGGTTGGGGTCCACACTTTGAGGAGTGGAGTAGATGCCCACTGTTGACAGTGTGGTCGAGGCCCAGTAGCATCAGCATCGCCAAGTCGCTTATTAGACATGGAGACTCAGGCCCTACTGCAGACCGGCCTAAAACAGGATCTGAATTTACTGAACACCTCCGCCCCGCACCCAGGTGGTGGGTACACACGTTGAAGTTTGAGAAACGCTGGCAAAAAGCAGAAGTGAGCAAACCTTTTCTGCAAAGGAGCAGTTCGTGAACGTTGTAGACATTCTGAGCCATCCAGCGTCTGCCCCAACTCTTGTCGTCTGCCAGCGTGGCCGTGCATAATACCTCCATAAACGGACGTGGCTGTGTTCCTGTAAAAATGTATTTATAGACCCTGAGATTTGAATTTCATGTCATCTTCCTGGGTCATAAAATACTATTATTTTGATATTTAAAAAAAAAATGAATCGTGTAAAATGGTTTAAGCGCGTGGGCCAGACAAAAACAGGTGTGGAACCCTGGCTTGGAGTCTGGATGCCTGCTGAATTTTACTGCCAGCTCACGGTGTGCCCTGAGGCCGGTCAGTCTACCTCCTTGCCTCTGGGTTTTTGCAAAAGAAACACGAAGGGGTTAGGCCACAGGGCTTGTCACGTGTGGGCCCCTGCTTGCCCCCCGCTCCCATGCCCACCCTGGACATCCCCAGCCAGTCATGGGGTTCTCTCCCAGGCGGCCCGCCAGGTGATTGCTGTCAGCTGACTACAGTTGGCACACGAAGTGACATCTTTTAGCTGTTCTGGGACTCCAAGTTCTGTTCGATCCTTTCTGGCTCACGTGCGCCAGCCTTCTGGGCTAGAAGGTTCTGCCAGCTCATTCTTTCAGAACACTCGGTCTCCCTAACTTTCTCCAGGTCTCTGACAGCTTTCTTTGGTTTTTAGAAGTAAAAAGTATTCAAAGACTGGATGGTGGTTATAGAGGGTGTGCTTTTGATTATTTTTCCTTTAAACTGTTAAATAGTTTCTGTGTGTTTGTAACTATTAAATATTCTCCTTTGCACAGGTGATACTCATTTTTTTTTTAATTTTGGTTTTGCCTATTTTGAGAGAGAGAGAAAAAGAATGCAAGCAGAGGAGGGGCAGAGAGGGAGGGAGACAAAATCCCAAGCAGGCTCTGCGCTGTCAGCTCGAACCACGACATCATGACTGAGCCAAAATCAAGAGTTGGACGTGGGACCCCTGGGTGGCTCAGTCAGTTAAGCGTCCAACTCTTGGGTTCAGCTCAGGCCATGATCTCACAGTTTGTGAGATAGCGTCAGGCTCTGTGCAATGTGACCATCACAGGTGTCTCCAGACTTTGTCAGGTATCCCTCCAGTTGAGAACTGCTGGTCTGCAAGGAAAGGCACAGCCTTTTTCCTCTTCAGCCCTAGTCACTCAGCTTCTTTTTTTTTTTTTTTTTTTGAGTGCACAGAAAGCCTGTGCATAAATCAGCATAGCAGTGACTATACATAATAAATGTAATTAAACCTATGCATCTCTTTTATTTACTTTGCTTTCTTACAAGTGATGGCAAATCATAAAGAAATCCAAGGCGTTTTGAATTGTACTTTTTGTTTTTTTTCTAATAGGTAAAGATCTGCAGCCAGGGGGAGTAAGTGACAGGGTTTTTTTAATCTGTGGGTTTGGTTAGACTTCGGCTGGGGAAGCCTTTTCCCATGACCCTTGGTTCTGGTCCTCTGGTCCTCAGGTCCTCTGACCCAGTGTATTCTTTCTAGCTTGTCCCCTGTATGTACTGACTTTTCACTTTACGTCTCCTGCCCTAGCCTCCGCCAGAAAGCCATGGCCCAGGAGATGCTTAAGAGGGGGACTGGCTTTTCTGGACCGTGAATTTGCCACTCACTACGGGGGAGTGGGGATGGGGAAAGGCAGGGGCAGCGGGCTTCCAGAGGCGGAGTCCATTAAGTTGCTGGGCATGAAACCGATGAGCCTGGGTGTCACTTGGGGACCGTGGCCCCAGCCCAGACACCTAAGCCTCTGACTACATTAGGATGAAATATGTAGCGTTTGGTTCTCTTGGAAGGTGTTGGCCTATTCTTTCCACTGGCGAATTCCTGTGCTTCAAGAATGATGAGGTGTTTACCCCCCAGTAGGGTTGATGGAAGACAGAGGCCTAGGGAGGTCAGACAGGAGCAGGGCTGACATTGTGGCGGGATTAATGGGCCTGTTTTTCTGAAATGCAGAGCCTGGCATCTATCATGTACGCTTAATGCACTTTGCTAAAATAGTAGCCCCAGGCAGCCATCAATATTTAGCATTTTCTGTCTTAGAAGATTTATGAGCTTTTCGCCTTCTACTTACCCTGTATCTCCCTTCGTTAGGACGATTATCATTCCATATGGCAATTATTCTCTGCTGATCAGATCATCCATGGACCTTATCCTTTTTTTGTTTCCTCCTGCTTGTATCTCTGGGCACGTGGTACACATTCATTAAATGTAATGTGGAGGAAAACCTGAATGAGTAAAAGATTTGAATAAGCCATGTTAGGAACTATTTTTCAATTGGCAGAAACCTAACTCCAACTGACTAAAGTTAAAAAAAAAAAAAGTGGGATTTTGAAGTCACAAAATTGAAAAGTATAGGAAAGTGCTGGTTTTGACCATGACTGGGGTTTCAGGAATGGCTGGATCTAGGTATTTCAAAGGGAATGACCCCCTCTCTGTCTCTCAGCTCTGCATTCTCCATGGGGTTTTCTTTCGGGCAGTTCATTTATGGCCAAAGTCACGTCCTGATACTCGGAGAAATTTTGTTTCCCAAAAAAAAATTGCAGTATTGTAACCAGAAGCAGGAATGGATGCTGGGCAGACAAAAAGAACACAGGTCCACACACACAAGAGGAGTTGGGCTGGAGTAGATGGGCTCACCTGTGAGCTGCATTTCTCAATGTGGAGGCACTCTTAGCTCTTGGAGCGGCACCCTTGTTCTTCATTGCTTGCAGAAAACTCCTCACCTCCTTGACTTTCACCCATTACAAGGCTGTGGCACACTCCAGCCCCCAGCTCGCCTACAGCCCCAGTCTTTGCGCTGACCTCACTCGCCTCCGCACACGTCCAGATACCCCGCTGCTGGAGAGGACTCCGTTGACACCTGCTTCCCCCAGACTGTGAGTCTCAGGAACGCCCAGCCTGCCTCGCCCCTCGCCACACAGTGCCGGTACACAGCAGGTGCTCAATTAGTCGTTGAGGAAGAATGAACTCCACTTCCTGGAGAAGCCAGGGCTGTGGAACTGATGGGCCACATGTGGTTGCTCCCTGTCTTCGTGCGGATAGTAAATACACCATATAGCACGCTAATCCGTGGGGCTACGGAAAAGAAAAAGATGCGAGACAGAGCAGTAGGGAGGGCTTGTGGTTTTAAAAAGGGTGGTTGAGCACCTCACTGAGGAGGTGACGCTTGAGTAAAGGCCCGGTGGAAGTGAGGGCCCCCACCAAGGAGAGGGAAAAGCACATGCAAAGGCCCTGTGGCAGGACTGTGCCCACCCCATAGAGGGAATAGTCACGGAGGCCACGGAGGATAGGAGAGGAGGTCAGGCAAGTTACAGGGAAAGGATTTTACAAACCAGACAAGCCCTGGGGCCTGAGTCAAGACTTGGCTTCTCCACTAAGTAAAGCAGACTGACTTTAGGAGGTGGTTTTTTTGTTCTTAGTTTTTTTTGTTTGTTTGTTTGTTTTTGCTGAAATATAATTCACTGTGTTAAAGCATACAACCCAGTGGTGTTTAATATGTTCACGAGGTTGTGCAACCATCAGCACTGTCTAGTTCCAGAACATTTCTAACAGCCCAGAAGGGAACCCTGTAGTCACTGATAGTCCCTCCCTACTCTTCCAGCTCTACCTACCACACGTTAACCTACTTTTTTTTTTTTTTTAATGTTTATTTATCTATTTTGAGAAAGAGAAAACAAGCAGAGAAGGGTCAGAGAGAGGGAGAGAAAGAATCCCAAGCAGGCTCCGTGCTGCCAGTGTGGAGCTGAACATGGGGCTCGAACCCCCGAACCGTGGGATCATGACCTGAGCCAAAATCTAGAGTTGGACGCCTGACCCACTGAGCCACCCAGGCGCCCCACTCATCTCCTTTCTGTCTCTGTAGTTTGCCTCTTGTGGACGTTTCCTATCCCTGGAATCACATAAGACACGGTCTTTGATGCTCGTTCTGGCTTCTCTTTGATGTAGCATCGTGTCTTCACGGGTCATCCATATTGTAGCACGTGTCAGCACTTCATTCCTTTTTATGGCTGAATACTGTTCCTTTGTGTGGATCTATCGGGCATTTTGAGTGAGAGTGTCTTCAGCTGAGAGGCTAGTGCGTCATGTAGCTTGTTGATGTCTCAGAGCCAGAACAGCAACCAGCTCCAGCTCTCCTTTGCAGTGCCTTGCCCTTGGGGCCCGGTGAATAGATTCTTCGGAAGAGTGGACCAAGGAGTTTGGACTGGGTCCTGTAACCAGAAATAAAAACAGCTGCCATATATTGCGTTTTACCGTGTCCCGGGCAGTGTGCTAAGCACTTTGCTTAAATGCCTGCTTTGTCGCGGCCAGCAGCCCTGTGCACGTGGAGCCAGATTCCCTTATTTTGTAGATAGGAAAGCAGAGGCTTGCTTGGAGTAGGGAGGTGACACAGGGTCACACAGCTGATTCCCGGCAAAGCTGTTGGTTTTCATTTTTAAGCTGTGTTACCCTCCAGTAGTAGCAAAGAAATGGGGCAGCAGACACCCTGAAAATGCCCTGGACCACTGCCGCACCAGGGACAGGGCTCAAACTCAGACATCCTGGCTCCCGGCAGCCTGCTCTGAGCTTAGGAAAGCAGAGGCCTGGGCAGTTTATTTCCCACAGGGAAAGCCTTTAATGGCTCTGTGATCCTGGGGCTGATGTGGGGGGCAGGGACTTGTGTCCGTCTGTCGGGGTCCAGGGTTGTCCAGATTGCTTCTGATAGCGTGTCCTGGGTGATCTTGTGGGACACCTCTTATTGGCCTCGCCCGGCAACACCTGGCAATTCTGTGTCGCCAGCAGTAAAGGGAGAGGCACAGAAATCCCCCTGGTGATCTCATGCCTCCCTCCCCAGCTGAGCAGCCCGGCCCTGGATTATTGAGGGCATCCTCCCTTTCTCCTGGTCAGGGAGGTAATGTGCTGCTGTCTCAGACAACTGAACCCCCATCCTGGTCGGCCTGCAGCCTGGGTAGTAAAATCCCAGGAGGCACCCCAGGGCTTAATGCAAGTCTGACTTCTGGGAAAAGTGGTACCTTTGGCCATTATTTTTGTTTTCCCTTTTGTTTTTTATTTTTTTTTTTTATATATTTATTTTTGAGAGAGAGGGAGAGAGACAAAGGGTGAGCAGGGGAGGGGCAGAGAGAGAGGGAGACACAGAATCCAAAGCAGGCTCCAGGCTCTGAGTCGTCAGCACAGAGCCCGACATGGGGCTCAAACCCATGAACCATGAGATCATGACCTGAGCCAAAGTTGGACACTTAACTGACTGAGCCACCCAGGTGCCCCTCTTTTTTTTTTTTTTTTTTTTAATGTTTTACTTAGTTTTGAGAGAGCGCAGGCAGGGAACGGGCAGAGAGAGAGAGGAACAGAGGATCCAAAGTGGGCTCCACGCTGACAGCACAGAACCTGACGTGGGGCTCGAACCTCAAGATCATGACCTGAGCCGAAGTCGGATGCTCAGTCCACTGAGCCACCCAGGTGCCCTGATCCCTCCCCTCCCCCCTTTTTTTTTAAATGTTCCTTTCCCGGGGATATAAAATCATAAATTCTGTGAGCTGGAAGGAACTTGAAATAGTGGCATTCCCTGTCGCCTCCACACCCATTTCACGGATCAGGCATGTGAGGCATGGCGAGAGGAGGTATCCTGCCTGGGGATTGTCCTAGGTACCGAGAATGCTGCCCTGTACAAAGCACACGCCTGACTTGGTGGAGTTTATGTTGTAGTGCAAGAGACTGACAACAAATACCTACAGTCCTGCAGTAAAAGGTAGCAGTAGGTGCTGTGATATGCGGGAGGTACAGTAGGTGCAGTCACAGGGTTGTTTCAGGCAGAGGGGGGTGGGGTGGCCTCTCCGAGGGTCAGCGGGAGGAGCCAGGCCACTGTCTGGATGGAAGGTCGTTTCCAGCAGAGAAGGTTGCAAGGGCAACGGCCCAGAGGTGGGATTCCACTACTGAGGAATTCTCTGAATATCTTTACGGTGTGCTTTGGAGAAGGTTGGTACAGAGGCCAGGACTTCCAGCTCCTGGTCACTCACTTATCTAGTTCTTTGAGTGTTTACTGAGTGCTTGCCGTGTTCTAGACACCGTCTTAGGCGTTTTCACCTGCGTCTGGCGGCCTGTCACGGGGCAAGTCTGACCACACTGCCCAGGGGACACAAGTCAGTAAAGGACGCTCTGTTTGCAGGTGGCCCTGTCTACATTTGCCGTCTACGTGACTGTCGACAAGAACAACATCCTGGATGCCCAGAAAGCTTTCGTGTCCTTGGCCTTGTTCAACATCCTCCGGTTTCCCCTGAATATTCTCCCCATGGTCATCAGCAGCATCGTGCAGGTACAGGCGAGGCTGGGGTGGGGGTGGGGGGTCAGGGAGGGATTCTCTGGGGACATGAAGCAGGAGGGGAAATGATGCAAATCCCCCTCTGTACCACTCCCTCTGTGTGACCCGTCCCACCGTGCCCGGTTGGCTTGATGAGGCCCCCACGGGGGGCTTTCGTGCTGTTTTGCTCATAGCCCAAAGAAAGGAATCCGTTTTACCTCTTGGCAAGGAACTCACATTTGAGCATACAAAGCAAATATTGAATGCAGCCAGGTGCTCTGTAAGATTCTGAAATATTTTATCCTGTTCTGATCTGGTCTGTTCCACCCTGCCCTATCTTCACCTGCTTTTTCAAAGAATGCACGTCTCGACTTACTAAATTGATTTCACAACCCAGTGATGGGCCTTGACCCACCATTGGAAAAACCCCAACCCAGACCCACCCAGAGTTAATAAGGTCCACACAGTGACCCTGTAAAGAGAGGAAACCGGCCACTTAGTCGCTCTGTGACGCTCCCACCACTTTCCTGCCGGTAGTATTTTTCGTGTTTTTCTCACCAGCATTGAACGCGTTCATGTTGAAAACCCCATTTTCAGCCACAGATCAGCCTTAAGATTGGGTTGTAGAGCTCTGTTGGTATGCTTTATTAAAAAAAATAAAATAACGAAATGGGGGCTTCTGGGTGGCTCAGTCGGGTAAGCATCTGACTTCGACTCAGGTCATGATCTCATAGTTCGTGGGTTAAAGCCCTGTGTTGGGCTCCGTGCTGGCCATGTGGAGCCTCCTTGAGATTCTCTCCCTCCCTCTCTCTCTCTTTGCCCTTCCCCCACTTGTGCTTTCTCCCTCTCTTCCAATAAATAAATAAACTTAAAAAAAAAAAAATAAGCCAGCAAATAAAACCCCCTTTTATTATGAATAAATTCAGACGTACACACAGGTAGGGAGAGAACAGTATAATAATAATGAACTGTGTGTAGCACTCCCCCAGATTCAACATTTTGCCACACTTGGTTCGTCTAAATCTTCTTGTCTCCTCTCCTGCCCCACTTCCTTCCTTTCTTTCTCTGCTGAAGAAACTTATTTATTTATTTATGTATTTATGTATTTATGTATTTATTTTTCTAAGATTTTATTTAAAAAAATTTTTTTTTTAACGTTTATTTTATTTTTGAGACAGAGCATGAACAAGGGAGGGGCAGAGAGAGAGGGAGACACAGAATCGGAAGCAGGCTCCAGGCTCTGAGCCATCAGCCCAGAGCCCGACTCGGGGCTTGAACTCACGGACCGTGAGATCGTGACCTGAGCTGAAGTTGGACGCTTAACCGACTGAGCCACCCAGGCACCCCTAAGATTTTATTTTTAAGTAAGCTCTACACCCAACTCAGGGCTTGAACTCACAGCCCTGAGATCAAGAGTCGCATGCTTCACAGACTTAACCAGCCAGGTGCCCCTGAAGAATTTCAAAGCAAATCCCAGACCTCTTGACATTTCACCCATAAATGCTTCAGCATAAATTTCTTCTGCTTTTTTTTTTTTTTTCAACTTATCTTTAGTGAGATAGAGTTGATAAGTACCGTTGCTTAAATTCAAGGTACACACAGCGTGTTGATTTCATATGCTGGCGTATTGCAATGGCGTTACCTCTGGCATGTTACCTAACACCTCTGTCACATCACATAATTTTCGTTTCCTTTTTCTGGTGGCAACCAATAAGATGCCAACTTGAAGTTCATAAACAGTGTTGTTGACTGTGGTCACTCTGCATTGTATCTCAGGGACTTAGTTATCCACTGGTAGCAAGTTTTTTTAATTTTTTAATTATTATTTTTTTTAATCTTTATCTACTTTTGAGAGAGAGACAGAGTGCGAGTGGAGGAGGGACAGAGAGAGAGGGAGATGCAGAATCTGGAGCAGGCTGCAGGCCCTGAGCTGTCAGCATAGAGTCTTAGACGGGTCTCAAACCCACGGACTGTGAGATCATGACGTGAGCTGAAGTCGGACGCTTAACCGACTGAGCCACCCAGGTGCCCCCACTGGTAGCAAGTTTTTAACCCTTACACGGGACCACTGCCTTTGGTCATTGTTTCTACAAGTCCCTTGTCATCTGGGACAGTCCCCCTACCCTCTTTTTTAATACGGGTCGTGGGCTTTTAAAGGAAAACAAACAAGAACCAAAACCTGTTCTGTTTTTTATTCTAAGTCCCGCTCTTGTAGGAAACGCAGAGCCTCCAGAAATGAGGGAGGATGTGGGCCCCTCCACACCCAGAGGAAACCACTGAAAGTCGGCCTCGGTCTGTTTTCGCAAAAATGCTTTTAAAAATAACTGCACCCTGTAATTGCCTTCTCTCTAGGCGAGTGTCTCCCTCAAACGCCTCAGGATCTTTCTGTCTCACGAGGAGCTGGAGGCCGACAGCATCGAGCGGAAGCCTGGGAAAGACGGTGTGTGCATTTGGTTCCTCTGTACCTCGAAGGCTACCCTTGGCTTTGGCTGTGCCCAGAAGCCCGTCTGCGAGGCCCCAGGGAGCGGGGGCTCTGCAGAGTGGGGTGGCCTTATCTTGCACCGCCCAGGCGGCTGAACTTCAACTTGTTTCCTTGGTGTGTCCTCACCGAGAGGCAGCTGGAGGTGAGGCCTCCCGCCGAGGGACAGGATCCAGGGCTCAGATCTTGATTCTGTTCTGGGCAGATGGGCGGGCAAACCAAGGACAGATGTTGGGAGACCAGCTCCAACCTTCTAGCTCTTGTCCTTCGGCAGGTCACTTCACTGTTCTGAGTCTCAGTTTCCCCATATGGGTCATGAGGATGAAGGTGCCTTTCTCTAGCAGGGTGTTAACGTGGATTTTTATTGTTGATTGGGTTTTGTTGTTTTTTGGGGTTTTTTTTTTTTTTTTTTTTTGTAGCTTAGTAATTTATCCTTTCCTCATCAATCCCCCTGAGTGGGGATCTTACTCATGGCTATATCTCTAAGCACTTAATAATAAATATTCATAGCATTACCAGCAGTGACTGTTTTCACTTAAGTGACACTCCTGTCATGCACTTTCTGCTCTAAGGACGTGCAGACACTACCCCACCCGCTGCTCACACATCACACAGAGGAGCTGTGGAAACCCCCATTTTACAGATGAGGAAACTGGCCTAAGTGACCTGCTCACACAGCTAGTAAGAAGTAGAGTCAGAATTTGCACCCACAGCCGGCCAGTGGAATCTGTGCTCCAGTCCACTGGACAGTGTCTCCCTCACTGAGCTTTATTGAGCACCTACTATGCACCAAGCAGCACAGCTCTATGTGGTCTATCTCATTATTATCGGTCCTAGTCGACAGATGAGGAAAATGAGGCACAGAGAAGTTAAGTAACTGGCTCAAGGCTCTCCAGCTAGGACATGGCCACGCAGGGATTGGACTCAAACAGTCGGGCTCGGGAGCCCAATAAATACTGTCCGAGGCATGAATGTGTGTAGACGTTGGTTGTAAGGTACAAGTAGTGCCTGGCACCAAGTAGGCATTCAGATGTCTTCGGTGGTGTGTGCAACGCTTAGCCCGGTGCCTGCTGACCCAGTGGTTGTGGTGGCCGTTACGTCCCTAGCGTAAGAGAGGAGCGATCTGGGACATTTCCAACTCAGCCGTCTACGGCCAGGTTCCCCAGCCTCGGCACTGCTGCCAGTCAAGGCCAGATGGTCCTTTGCTGTGGGTGGCGGGGGGGGGGGTGTCCTCTGCTTTATAGGGTGCTGAGGGGCATCCCGGGCCTCCACCCACTAGATGCCAGTAGCATCCACCCCAGTTTTGACAACCAAAATTGCCTCTAGGCATTATATCCCTTGGGGGGCAAAGTTGCCCTGGTTAAGAACCACTGCTCACCGGATGCTGGAATCTTCTTCTCAACATTCCTGGCCTGTGGTTACCAGTTTCTGCCATCCTGAGGACCTAGTCTCCCCCCTCCCCTCTTCCCATCCTGAGGACCTCGCCCCCCCCCCCCCCCCCCCCCGTAAATGTTACGGTGCCATCTACTCCTGGTCACATTTCTCTGCCTAACGCAGGCCTGAAATTTGGGACAGCCCATGGAGGTTTCAGAGTAGTAAAATTGCTCACAATTACCTGCAAGTGTCCTGTTGGAAAAACCCCTAGGCCTCTGGAAAACCCCAGGCTTCCTCGTGTGGTCCGGGCCTCAGCACCCCCTTTCCACCCTAATGACAGTCTCCTAGGCTGCTTGACTTATTGAGATGTTTATCCACACTCCCTGGGTGCCAGATGGGGCCACTTTGGCCACTCCCGGCCGGGTCTGGTGGTTTTCTAGCTTGTCTGACTCAAGTGGCTTTTCTTTAAATTCCTTAAATAGCACCTTCCAGTTTCCTCCTTGGTCTGTGTTATACCTGGACGGGACGGGACAGGGAGGCCTGGGGACCGGGCTTGTTAGGTTAGGTTAACCAGTAACTTCCTCTTGCAATGGGCTTTTGTTTCTTCTCTGTGTGGGGGAATTTACTTCTTTATTTGACAGCTTGAAAACACGCCCATCTTATCTCTAGGTGGTTTTACGGAGGCTCATAATGAAGGGTCAAAAAAAAATTTTTTTTTTTTTTAAGTAAGGAGGCATAAAGTATAAAAGGGAGAGAAGGGGAGAGAAAGTAAAGGAAGAGGTGCTGGGAGCTTAGAATCCCAAGGAGCCATTATCCACAGGATGCGGACTTTGTCTTACCGCTCTTCCCTCCCCCATCCACCCTGTGATACCCCACCTCCTGTTGCACAGCCTGCTTTTTCACAGTTCATGTGCCTGCTGTTTCAGGAAGTTGGACCTGCTGCGATGGGAGCAGGGGTGGCGGGAGAAGGGATCCAGGGAGGTGCATTAGGAGGCCACCCTGCAATCTAGTAGCTCTGGGCCAAGGACCCCACTTTGAACAGAAAGCAAGGGCCTAGGGGTGGTGAGGGCCAAGGGCCAGGCCCACCTGATGGAGAGCAGTGCTTGTTCCCTGTTGACCCTGGCTTCTGCTCAGCGTCCCCAGCCAGAGCTGCCCGATCTTCCCAAGATGGGGGGACGGGGACCTCAGAGCTATGAGTAAACCCCCAGGGGCTCCCCCCACCCTGTGCGAGATGGGCATCTGGATGGTGTAACCTTCAAGGCAGAGCCCTGTTGTGGTTCCTTCTGCTTTGTGGGTCTGGTTGGGGTTCTTTAGAAACCAGAGCTAATGTAACCAGATAATGTCTAGTGCAAGTTTCTAGCACCTGCCATTGAACTTAAAAAAAGATAAGAGAAAAAAAAAAAAAAGAGAGAGAGCCTCCTGCTCGTGCTCAGTCCCCAGGCTTCATCTGTGCCTGACCTGTTGTGTCTGGTGCTTTTCAGGTGGGGGCACAAACAGCATCACCGTGAAGAATGCCACGTTCACATGGGCCAGGAGTGACCCTCCAACGCTGAATGGGTAAGCCAGGACGTGGAGGGAGCCAGGAGGCTCTGGTCAAATGTGGATTCCAGCCACACTCTAGCTCTTTGACCCTGAATAAGCCACTGTGCCTTTCTGAGCCTCAATTTACCCGTCGGGGAAATAGGTCTAGTCCTACCTGTTAGGGCTGCAGGAAGGAGCAGATGAGAGTGTGCTGGCACAGAGGGTTCCCTTGGATTGTAAAAGACAGAAACCATGCACAGATGGGTTTAGGCAACAGTTTTTGGCTTGCATAACTCAGAGCCACTGTCAGGTACAGCATGATCCAGGGACTCTGTGCCATCAGGATTCTCTCCATCTTGTCTTTGTTTGGTTTCCCTGTGTGCTGCTTCCTTCTCAAGCTGCCTCCCCACTCATGATGGGAAATAGCCCCCGTCAGCTCCCATTGTGCCTCTTACTTCGGTGGGAGACCCAGCTGGCTCTTATTGGTCCAGGTTGGGTCATGTGCCCCTCA
>NC_064815.1:7494048-7507882 GCF_023721935.1 Panthera uncia
GCTGGGTCTAAGGCTGTGATGTTACAGGTTGCAGGCAGGCTTGGGTCTGCTGAAAGGAATTTTTTTCAGAAGGGATTTGTCAGGATGGAATTGTTCTGTCGTCTCCCAGGCCTACAGCTGCCGAGTCACCCTTCCTTGCCACCTCCCCATCTGGTACCAAAGCACACAGTGTCCAGGAATTGACCTGGTTCCCCAAGCAACTTGTCAAGTGTCTCTTATTTGTTTCTGAGCTGGGGAGGCCTTTCTCACTGGCTCTGTCAGGCTTCCTCAAAGGAGTCCCCAAAATACAGGGCCAGAAGGAACCTTTTTAGGGGCCAAATTTATCCCCCATGCCTCTTAACAATTACCTCCTCACTGGGTAGCCGAATTATTGCTGTATATCGACTGAGGAAGCATGGGGGACAGACTCTCTAGAGCAAAGAATCTTGGTAAAATTCTTTCTACACCTGGAAAATTCATGGTGGGGCTGCATGCTTGGGAAGTTCTTCCTTATGTCTAACTTCACTCCTGCCTGCTTCAATTTTAGCTTTTCTCTCTTGTCTGTCTCTCTTGTCTTTTTGTTCCATGCGCCTCACCCCCACTTCTGCTCTTGAACTCCCCAAACCTTTCCCCACCCAAACCTTTTCTCTCTTCACCCTATAAAAATAACCCATTCTCACCTGGACAGTCACAGGAGCCTCCTCACTGGGCGTCCTCTTCTGTTGTGGCCCCCTCATCCATTCGCCCCTCAGCACAGGAACAAAAGCATAATCGGTTCATGAGCTTTAAACAGTCAGCGATAGCAGAATCTAACGCCTGCACTAATATGTTGAAATCGTAACGGCATCCATCGAAAAGCACAGCCAGGGTGAGTAAACCCAAAGAGGCCCTGACTGCAGCCAGCGACTGGCCCGTGTCATTGGACAGGCAGTCTTGCCAGTGGAGCCTGGAGCTTACTGTCGTACTTGGGGTACCATCGTTTGTGAAAGGATGGTTTCCGTAGAGATGTGTTTCTCAGACTCGGATTCCTCCATGGCAGGTCCCCCGCTTCAAACTCCGAGGCCCCCAGCACAGCGAGCTTTGAGGTTTTCGGGCGTGCCTGCTGCCCACCCACCTCTTCAGGGCTGGCCTTACTCCCCTCTGCCTCGTCCTGTGCCGTCGACTTGTCAAGCCCCGATCACACCTGTTCGTTCACACCCTTGGGCCTTCTCTTAAGCTCTTCCCGGGTTTCTGTGTCTGGTGCTGCTTACTCTTCCTTCACAGTTCACGTTGAGGCTCCTGTCTATCCCTCAGGTCGCCTGCATGGTTAATCTGGCCCCCTGATCATGATCTGGCCGCCCCGGTGACTCCCGCTGCCTCTGCGTCTCTAAGACCCGTGCGCATCCCAGCGCCTGCCTGGAGCCTCATGTGCCCAGGCCCTCGCACGCTCCCTGAGCCAAGCTTAGCAGTAGGGGCAGCGGTGGTCATTTCCAGACTGGGAAGGCTCCTTCCAGCCCTGCCGTCCGCCTCTCTCCGCTCTGGGTACATCCAGCTCTGGTGGGTCACCACCTGTTTCAGGCAAGGGTGTGGCTGAGGCAGAGCACATTATGTCATTTCAGCATTACCTTCTCCGTTCCGGAAGGTTCCTTGGTGGCCGTGGTGGGCCAGGTGGGCTGTGGAAAGTCGTCTCTGCTCTCAGCACTCCTGGCCGAGATGGACAAGGTGGAGGGCCACGTGTCTGTCAAGGTAGGACAAGGACTGAGGGGGCTGGGGTGGGGGCGTGGCTGGCCTGAGAGGAGAGTCAAGTGCGATGCTGTGGTTTGTTTGATGGCGGCCCCTGTGCAGGAAGCGAGAGCAGCGAGGTCTGCCTCCTTCTCTCGCACTCGCCCTGCTCTTCTCTGTGCCCCCTCGAAGGCCAGAGTTGATGTCGCTTATTTCCCGCTGTGTCCTAACACAGAGAATAGTGCCCAGCAGGTAGTAGGCACTCGATAAATACTCTGTGAACACATGGATGCTCCCTGGTCCACTCACTGCCTCTAATCCTCTCCCCACCTCTGGCCCTCAGTGTGCATCTTGTGGTCTCTCTTGACACGTGAGTCCCTCTGGCTTGTTGTCTCTGTCGGTGGATCTGTGTCTGTATCTCTTTTTATAAATGTAACAAAATGTAACATTTTTGATCTGTGTCTTTGGGGTATTGTGTTGGAGAATTCTGGTTAAGAGAGCTGTTTAAATTCTGAGTGTTTCCTTGAATTCTTAATAGAAGAATGGAAGAAGGACTAGAGATTTATTGGTTTTTAAAATGCACAGGACTTGGAGCTAAGTTGGAATATTCCTCAAGAGAGAATTTAAGAGGCTGCTTCAGTGAACACATGAATCTCGCTGTAAGTCGAGAGCCTTGTTTTGCGTTTAGCTGATTCACCATGAAGGAGTTGCCCTGGAGTAGGAAGCGTCCCTCGAAGTTTCCTGGACACCAGTCCTTCAGTGTGGTCTGCTAGACTCATCCTGCGGTTGTTTGAGGAGGAGAGTTCTGGGCTCAGACAGGCTCGGGAGAGAATGCACACGCAGCTCCCCTCCCTCTTGGAGACTTAAAATAAACGTGAATAAAGTAAAGGTTCTGAGAAGTCCCACACGGAGAAGAAAACTGATTTAAGTTTGGTTAACCCAGTGTGTCCCGGGCATACTTGGCCCGTGCAAGTATTTGCATCCCCAGAACTATTGTCCCTTGGAATCTCCTCCTAGGAATGCTGGTTTATGCAGTTGTTTTTATTTCAGAGCAAAGTCCTTTTTTTGTTCTTCGGGTTTTTTGTTTTTGTTTTTTTGTTTGGTGTTTTTGTTTGTTTATATGAGGCCCTTTAGCCTGATATGCGTCGCTAGAAAAGTATACGTTATGTTAGTTGGGTCTACACTGAAGGCATTTAGCTGCGGTTTTCGGAAATATTCCGTCGCTGCTTTGAAAGTACACGTTGTAAAGTGAGCTTAATGGGCAGCATGCCCTACGTTTCTGGAAGTACGCTCCAAACTGTCCACATTGTGTTCTGCGTCGTTAATGCGTTTCCACCACCGTAGCGCTCTTGACGTGTGGGCTGGATGGTTTTCTGCTGTGGTGGGCTTGTCCTATGCTGTGTCACATCCTTAGCAGCATTCCCGCCCTCTGTCCACTAGATGCTGACAGCCGACTCCGGTTGTGATAACCAGGAGGGTCTAGATGTTGTCACATGTCCCCCAGAGAGCAACATTTTTTAAAGTAAAAAAAAAAAAAAAAAAAGGCTTTAAATGCAGAAATGATGCATCTCTTAGAAGCTGAGGGTGCACTGAGTATTTGGTTTGATGAACTGATTTCTCTGACTGGTTATTTTGCCCTGCAAAGGAGCATGCTAGAAATGTGTTTAAAATATTAATTTTCTCCAAATATTTTACTTGGGTATGCCATGTCTGAATTTTCTGTGGGTTCTGTGGTGAGACTTTGTGACATTTTGGCCTCCTGTCAGTTAGGGTATTAGTTTAGTTATTTATCTGAGAATGAAGATTGAGATTTGAAATACCTGGGTCCCTCTCCCAACCGTATCCCTCTAGAATTCCCTTATGGAAGAACCTTCACTCATAGCGGCTCCTGGGTGGCTCAGTCGGGTACGTGTCCGACTCCTGGTGGGCTTAGGTCGTGATCTCATGGTTTGTGAGTTCAGGCCCCACATCGGGGTTTGCCCTGGCAGCACAGAGCCTGCTTGGGATTCGCTCCCCCCCCCCCTTCTGCTGCTCGCACACATGCACGCTCTGTGCGCCTGCCTCTCTCTCTGTCTCTCCCTCTCTCTCTCAAAAATAGATAAACATTAAAAAAATAATAATAATCTTTGCTCCCCTTGCCCTTCCAGTAAAGCCCAGGCTCCTCACCTGGATCCCTGGCCTGGGGTGGGCCGGCCCTTGCTGCCCTCCAGCTCACTCCTACCTGTCTTCCCCTTCACACAATGTTCCAGTCATCCTGGCCTTCCTGTTCCTTGGATGTGCCAGGTTCTACTTGTCTCTGGACCTTTGTGCATGCTGTTCCCTCTGACTGGAATGCTTTTCCATTTCTCATTTGTCACACCAACTAACCCTCACCTGTTGGTCCTTTGAAACCGATGATTTGACATAGAAGTAACCTTGATTAAATTTCATCAAGGATATTTCCCCAAGGAATCCTTCCCTGATGACCCAAGCTAGGTCTCTCTTTTCAAAGGACTTTTTTTTTTTTTTTTAATTTATTTATTGAGAGAGAGACAGAGAGAGAGAGAATCCCAGGTAGGCTTCATGTTCAGCCCAGAGCCCAGTGCAGAGTTCAGTCTCACAACTGTGATATTATGACCTGAGCTGAAATCAAGAGTCAGACGCTGAACTGACTGAGTCATCCTGGCTCCCTTTTAAAGGACTTTTTATTGATGTATATATTTATTTTTATTTATTTATTCTAAAGTTTGTTTATTTGAGAGGGACAGATAGCATGAGCAGGGGAGGGGCAAAGACAGGGAGAGAGAGAGAATCCCAAGCAGGCTCTGTGCTGCCAGCACAGAGCCCAATGTGGGGCTTGAACCCACAAAGTCATGAGATAATGACCTGAGCTGAAACCAAGAGTCAGTCACTTAACCAACTGAGCTACCCAGGTGCCCCTTAAAGGACTTTCTAAAGGACTCATTTTTTTCTCTCTTAGCATTTACCCCAAACTAATCAAAGAATTTTTTTTTTTTTTTATCACATCAGGGACTTATCTTTTTTTTTAAGTTTTTTTATTTTTGGGAAACAGTGCAAGTGAGCAAGGGCAGAGAGATTGAGAGAGAATCCGAGAATGCCACAGAGGGGCAGAGAGAGACAATCCCACACAGGCTCTCCAGTGTCATTGTAGAGCCCGAATCGGGGATACAGCTCACCCGATTTGGGGTTTGAACTCACAAACCGTGAGATCATGACCTGAGCCGAAGTCGGATGCTTAACTGACTGAGCCACCTAGGTGCCCCACTTCTTAAGAGGCAGGAGTTTTGTTCACTGCTAGAGGCATTTAGTGAATTCTTAACTAAATACAGACCTGTAATCTCACTAATGCGGATTTCCGCTCTTGAATTCCTGGTATTAGAGTCTGTGATTGACCTAGTGTGGGGTCTGATCCCAGGTCTGGCATCTGAGTCTGTCGTGACTCAGTTTTCCCCTTGCTGAGCGTCTCGGGAAGTAGAATCCTCCTGGCGAGTGGATGGGCCAGCTGCCATCTTGTTAACCGAGTCTGTCTGTCTGTCTTGCTGCCTTCTGTATTTGCTGCCTAGGGCTCAGTGGCCTACGTCCCCCAGCAGGCCTGGATTCAGAATGATTCTCTCCGAGAAAATATCCTTTTCGGACGCCCGCTCCAGGAATGGTATTACAAGGCAGTGATCGAAGCCTGTGCCCTCCTCCCAGATCTGGAGATCCTGCCCAGCGGGGACCGGACGGAGATTGGTGAGAAGGTCAGTCGGTACAGCCTCAGCATGGCACCTGTATCAGTCAGCCACAAAATCTTAGGGGCTTGTGTTAAACACTTCTTCTCCCTTTTGACTGTGGTTGGCTGACCCACACCGGGCTCAGTCAAGCAGCTCTGCTCCGTGTCACGGGCCAGCTGAGCTCGCCTGTAGGCCATGGGGTTGGCTGGGGTCTGCCCCGCATGGCTTTTTGCTGGGGCTTCGGCTGAAGGGGCGATAGCTCTACAGGGGGACACCCTTCTCGTGGTGACAGCAGAAGCCCAAGAGAGACAGAAAAACCAGATGGTGTCCCTTAAGGCATATTGTCCTTTTCACCTGGTTGAACTGAAAGATGGGAGAGCAGGAAGTGCCCTTCGCCTTTGCAGTCATGTGACTGTGGAGTCACATGACAGGGCGCTCTACAGGGAGGAGGGGTGCCAGTGATTCAGATGTCCACAGTCCCTTTCAAAGCAGCGATAATAGTAAAAATAATATGGTCGCCAGCAGCTGTTGGGCATTTGCTCTGTGCCAGGTACCGTGATAGACATTTTTATGTATTTCATCCTCATGGCAAGCCCATGAGAGGGGATTGACTGTCATTTGCATTTCATGGTTGAAGAAAGAGAGGCATAGAGGGGGCTAAGTGACTTGTCCAAACACCTTCCCACTAATGTTTGCTTATTTTTGAGAGAGAGAGAGACAGAGCGTGAGTGGGGGAGGAGCAGAGAGAGAGAGGGAAGCAGGCTTCAGGCTCTGAGCTGTCAGCACAGAGCCTGATGCGAGGCTTGAACTCACTAACTGTGAGATAATGACTTGAGCCAAAGTTGGACGGTCAACCGACTTGAGCCACCCAGGTGGCCCTGAGTTAGTTGTTTTAACGCACGTGTCTGTTTCTGCCACATGGAGACTCCTCAGCCGGTCCCGGTCTGGCTGCCAATAAAAGTCTAGAGCGAGAGAGTATGACTGGGTCTGACGTCTGCCCCGGGCCAAAGAGCTGTGGCCGGAGGGCCATCAAAAAGAACCTGGCTGCCTGAACCCCACCTGGGTGTGTAGGGAGGGCAGGCATCTCTCTCAGCAGAGACTGGGCCCCGTTAACCCGGCGGGGGTCCACTTGGACTTCCCAGCCATAGATGGAAATGACAGTCGGTAATCGATAATCTGTAGTCGGAGGGAGAGCTGTGACTGCTGCGGTGTGCTCCATGGAGCGCCCTGGTGTGAATTAGAAATCGGTGCCCTTCCTACTGGTGAGTGGGGGGGGGGGGGAACTTCGGCACCCCCAGAGTGCAGCCTGCCTTGGCTCTCTGTGGTTTCACCATGAGTGAGAGATCAGAACAAGCGTGCCAAAGTGGTAGCTATTAACCAAAGCAGCGGCAGCGGGCTCGTTACGGCATCTGCCGGTGCCTTCTGTCAGACTCCAAGATCCGGAGCCTTCCTGTTGCTTGGTGCCACGGTTGCCAAATGCCCACGCTGTGCCAGCTGTCTGCTCAGCAGCTGCCAGGGGCTCCAGTTTTCTCTTCTGCCTGTTTTAGGGTTGAGGCTGGATTCCGTGGTCGGCCTTGAGCACAGTCCGTGCAGATACAATCTCATGCCTCTGCTTCCTGCTCAGACGAGGGGAGGCGGTTCAGCCCTCCAGGGCCGCCAGCCGGGGTCTGCTGCCTCCTGAGCAGGGCTCCCTAGGAACTCCCCCCTTCTGCCGTGTCTCTTCCCAGGGCGTGAACCTCTCTGGGGGCCAGAAGCAGCGTGTGAGCCTGGCCCGGGCCGTGTACTGTGACTCTGACATCTACCTCTTCGATGACCCCTTGTCGGCGGTGGATGCCCATGTGGGAAAACACATATTTGAAAATGTGGTTGGCCCCAAGGGGATGCTGAAGAACAAGGTACCTGCCGAAGGGCCAGGGCTCGGCTCTGGCCGTCCTCGCGCATTTGTTCAGTCAAAATGTGCCCCCTTTGGGAATCCTTCACTTCCCACCTTTCAGGATTATTTTTTTATTATTATTATTATTAATGTTTATTTATTTTTGAGAGAGAGAGTAAGTGAGCATGAACGGGGGAGGGGCAGAGAGAGAGGGAGACACAGAATCTGAAGCAGGTTCCAGGCTTCCAGCTGTCCACACAGAGTCTGACACGGGGCTCAAGCTCACAAACCGTGAGACCACGACCTGAGCCGAAGTCAAATCTTTAACCGACTGAGCCACCCAGATGCCCCCCCCCCCCTTTTTTTTAATTGGACTTCAGAACATGTTTCTAATGCTTCCCTTGCATGCCTTTCTGGGACATGCTTTCTTGCTCTTGTCCTTATAGGGGGACGTCCTTGACACTGACTTGAAGTCCTTGCCTTCACGTGGCCAAAGGAGGCTCCTCTTCCCGATTTAATAATGGGCGGCTTTGCAGAGGGAAATCCTATCCCTTCTGACTGATGGGGCAGCTCTCCCTTCCCTGCTGACGTGGCTGTAGGCTGAGGGACGGAGGTTTGGAGCAGGAAAAGTGCCTATAGCGCCCGTACATGGCAGGAAATGTGTCCTCACCTGTTTATCATCATCATCATCATCATTTTTAGGGGAATTATAGGATGGTTGAGAAGGAGTACTGCTTTTCAGTTTTTTTCTTCTGGAGAAAGAAGTATTTTCCACATGTCCATGGGGAAAATAGAGAAGATTCAGAAAAACACAACAGAGTAAAAAAAAAAAGCAATTTTGCACAACCCTACCTCATGCAGATTTTCTTATTTCAAGCCTTATAAATAGGTTATCATGTCATGTGTATACATAATGGACCTCAAGCCACTTAACCTGTTGTAAGCATCATCCTGTACACACCATAAAAATTCTGGATAAACATAATTTTCAATTTAAAAAACTTCGTTATCAAAAATCTAAAAGAGTGTAAGAGTGTATACGTAAAGCAAAAAAAAAAAAAAAAAAAAAAAAAAATGGCCCTCCTTTGTCCTGCATCCTAGGCCCTGTCTCAGGAGACAGGTGTCACCAGGCCACTTGCTGTCTGTTTCTGTACCACCCTTGAGCTAAGACTGGCTAAGACTGGTCTTTACATTTCTGAAGCGGTTGGAAAAAATCTGGAGGGGAAAAAAAAAAATGTGTGACATATGCAAATTGCATTGAGTTTAAATATATTTTTATATTTATATATAACACATATACATATTTCATTTATATAATATATATTTATTGGGTCACAGACCATCTTTTTCCATCGTATGTACGACCACCTTCACGCTGTGGCAACTTCACCACCGGTTGCCATAGCAACCGGAGGATCCATAAAGCCAAAAGTATTTACCATTTGGCCCTTTAAGAAAAAGTTTGCCGACTCGTGTAGTTTGATGAACGTCCTTCCAAACCTTGACTTAACTGGATAAAATATATACAGACGTACAAGTTTTGTAGTGTCTTTTGGGAGGTGGGGGATTACTTGAAAAGAAAATGACGCCACGGCACACAGATTACTTTGTATCTGTGTCATTTTTCTGTTCTTGGACACATGCATGGTTCCCTCCCTGCCTCCCTCTCATCCTTCAGATTTCTGTTCACAGATAGGCTTCCCCATCACCCTTGTTAAAATTGCAACCTTCCACCCTCGGTCTCATACCCCCCCAGCACCCGCCGTGTTGTACTTGTATTGGTCCTTTCTCCCCCGACCCTGGAGTGTGGGGCTGGGATCTGTTTCCCTCCCTGCGGCCCCCCAGCTCCTGGCAGGTGAGTGTTGAAGGGAGGCACCCATAGATGGGGGCGTCCCCGGCGCTCAGACTCGAGCTTGGCCGCTGGGCGTAGGGGAATTGCGCTCATGCCCGGGCGCTGACTCGCGGGTCCCCGCTCTGCCCGCAGACACGGCTCCTGGTCACACACAGTATCAGCTACCTGCCCCAGGTGGATGTCATCATCGTCATGACTGGAGGCAAGATCTCCGAGATGGGCTCCTACCAGGAGCTGCTGGCCCGGGACGGGGCCTTTGCCGAGTTCCTGCGCACGTACGCCAGCACCGAGCAGGAGCAGTCCGAGCAGGATGACGGTAGGGCGCGCGGGGTGCCTCACTGGACCCCCGCTGCCTCCCGGAGGTTCCCCCACACCCCCTCCGCAGTGGCCTGTCGGCAGCGGGCCAGCCTCTACAGGGTCCCAACGCTTTGGGGCCGCATTGAGAGGGGGTCCCAGCGCTTTGCGGCGGGGGCAGCAGATCTGGGCCCAAGTCCTGCTACTTTCCTGCGATGTGGCTCTGGGCCGAGCTTCAGTGTTCTCTTGGCAGGCACAGGGACGGTGGTGAGGTTCTCAAGAGGCTGTGGGAAGCAGTGACTTTGTATGGCATGATCTAGAACAGATGTGAGGGTCGTGGGGGTTGTAGGCTGCTGGTTGGCAAGACCTCGGTTTGAGTCCCATTGCCTCTCTTTTTTTTTTTTTTTTTTTTAATGTTTATTTTTGAAAGAGAGAGGGTGGGGGCGGAGAGAGAGGGAGACACAGAATCCGAAGCAGGCTCCAGGCTCCGAGCTGTCAGCACAGAGCCCGACGTGGAGCTCGAACCCGTGAACCGTGAGATCATGACTCGAGCCGAAGTGGGATGCTTAACCGACTGAACCACCCAGGTGCCCCCCACTGCCCCTCTTACTAGGGTCCCCCAAACCCTTCTGAGCCTCAGTTTCCCCACTGATAATAACAGAACAGTCTTCTGGCACTCGGTGGAGATTTCATGTGCTGAATTCCATAGAGCCTTGGGCGTAGTGCCTGGCACACAGTGTTCGGGCCATGACAGCTGTTGTCATTACCCGCCCCAGGAAGAGTGCCCATCTCTTCACCCCATGCCCTTGGCACCTGCCAGGTCAGTGCAGACCTGCCCCCTTCCCACCTGCCACACCCACTGTGTCCTCTCGGGCCAGGACTCCAAAAGCTGGAACCTCACCCTGTCCTTATTTGAAGGCTTCTGTGGTGAGGCTTCTAAGAATCTGTCCTCTCTTCTCTGTTGGCTTAGATTTCAGGGGATTGGTTTGCCGCCTTCAGGCTGCCCTGTGTTTCATCACTCAGACTGGCATCTCAGAGGCTCCTCTCCTCCCCTCTCTGCTTGGAGCTCTGACCCCACAGAGAGGGAAGAGGTCATCTGACACCTTTGCTCCTTGGCTTGCGGCAATTGCTAAGAATGAAAACGAGAGATTGCTCTTCCGGCCCTGATCTCCCATCTCCAGGAGCAAATTACAGACTCCCCCAGCCTCCGGGGCACGTTCTTTATGTGCTTTGTCCCCAGGGAGGCCTCAGATAGACTGTCCACAGGGGCAGGGCTGCGGGACTGCCTCGTTGGGCAATTTGCACGGGTGCTTTTGTTCTCGGAACGTCTGTGATACGGATCTAAGACACAGCTGCTGCTTGCTGAGGGCTTCCCGGGGCCCCTGTTCTCTGCCGGAGTTCCCTTGTTGACCGCTTCCATCGACTCACGAGGGAGTAGAATTGTGATTCCCGGTTCACTGGTGAGGAAAGTGAGGTTTAGGGAAACTTGTCCCTTCTGTGTCAGGGACAGCTGGGTTCCTGTAGCTGTGAAATGGGGCCGGTCCCTAAGAAAGAGCTGTCTACTCTTCATCGAGGTAGTCAGATTTTTATTAAGCGTCTACTATGTGTTGAGTGCTTGTATTAAGTCCCTGGGGCTTCCTTGACAAAGTGCCACAGGCTGAGCGGCTTAAGCAACAGAAATTTAATCTCTCACAGTTTGGGAGAATGGAAGCCAAAGACCGAGGTGTTCACCAGACTGATTCTTTCCGAGGCTCTGAGGGAGGGCTGTTCCACCCCTCCCCTGGCTTCTGGAGAGCTGCTGGCGGCCATTGGCTTATAGATGCGTCACCCCCACATCTGCCTCCGTCTTTCACACAGAAACCTGACGTGTTTCTGTCTCTCAATTTCCCCTTTTTATAATGACACCAGTTATATGGGGTTAGGGCCCGCCCTAATGACCTCACCTCAACTCATTACACCCGCAGATAACCTGTCTCCAAATACGGTCACTTTCGGAGCTACTGGGGGCTAGGAATTCAGGAATTCCTAGAACAACACTATTCTAGGTTTTGGGGAGACAGAAGTGAATGACATCTAGACAGATCCCTATCCTCATGAACCTTGGAATCTGTTGGGAGAAAAGGACAAAACACAAATCAAGAAATAAATGGTTTCCTAGAGCGTTAAGTGCTATGAAGAAAAAAAAAAACCACACAGGATGATGAGCTGGGGAGTGATGTGGATGACACCTGGCCATGCAAGGTGGTCAGAGACGCCCCTTTCTGAGGAGGTGAACTTGGCATGGAAGGTTGCCAGCAAGGAGAAAATCCAGGGAACAGTGTGCTGACGCAGGGAATGGAAAGGAGGCCAGGGTGGCCAGACCACGGTGGGTGAAGGGACAGTGGTGGGAGATGGCCTTTCAGGGTGAGGAGTTTGGGGTTTGGTCTCAATGCAGGGGGCATCCAGTGAATGTCAGAGAGGGGCAGCAACTTGGCCAAGGACACACAGCGGCTGCTGGCAGGGGTGGGACCTCAAGTCTGGCCTAAGTTTCAGTCGTCTGCTCCTTCCCTTCGTGCTTTATGTGTCTGCCTGGGGTCAGGGCTCATCCATTGCCTCTGCATTAGTGTGCTTCAGGAGCCCCAGTGGTTTGTCACGTTTTATTGAGATACAGTTGGCATAGCATACGATCCTCCCATTTAAAGCATACAGTGTAGTGATGTTTAGCACGTTGAGAGTTGGGCAGCCATCACCAAAACCAACTTTAGAACATTCCGGTCACCCCTCCAGAAAACCTCGTAGCTGTTAGCAATCACTCCCCATTTTCTCCCAGCCCCCTAGGTCCCTGACACCTGCTCATCTTCCTGCCTCTAGATTTGTCTGTTCTGGGCATCTCATGTAAATGGAATTCTAGACCGTGTGGTCCTTAGTGAGCTGGTTTCTTTTGCTTCGTGTGATATTTCTGTGGCTCACCCGTGTGATAGCACATGTCTATACTTGATAACCTTTCTGTGGCTTGGTAATACACCCCATTTTGTTTATTCAGTCATCCCTTGATGACAGGTCAAGTTGTTTCCATGTTTTGGCTGTTTTAAATTATGCTGCTCTGAACCCTCTTGGTATTAAAAGTGTTTCCTTTTGCGAGCGTGAGGCAAGAAATGCCTCCAGTTTATCATTCCTGGTGGGAATGAGTTTCTACGTGTCTCTGCTCTAGGGGTCGGAAAGTTCTGTCTTAAGTCTAGCCTGCTTCCCTCCTGCTTCAGGGTTGCCTTCCTCTGATTGTCATGCCCCTGCCACATGCTGGATGAGGCATCCCCACGGCCCCTGTACGTCACAGTCCAGCTTCCTTCAGGTGAAAACAACCCTGTATGCTCTCTCAGGTGACACGTGTGCCTTTTACTGAATCTTTTTCCTCCCGAACGAGGTCTCCCTCCTTTGTATCCAGGTGCACAGGGAGCATCTTTAAACTCTGCTGACCACAGATGGGTTTTTTCACTCCCCTTCCTCCACCACCACCACCAGATCCAAAGCATTTGGTGCAGAACACGGAATACTGCCAATTACTTTTTTTTTTTTTTCTTTTTTCCTTTGGCCACGTCAGCACTTAATTTGGCAATGAAAATGCCACCCTTGCACCACTGCGGGGTCATTTTCCCAATTTAGCCCTACAGCCACCCCCAGAAGTCCTCAGCCCTGTGGGTCTGAGCTCACACTGGGCGGCGTCTTCACTTTCTCCCTCTCTCGGAGGGGCCCCCGGCACTGCAGCTTGGCATCGGGGTCCGATATTGCTCAGCTGTGGCAGGTTTCCAAGAGCCAATGACCCTGAATTTGTTTGAGCCACATTTTTGTCTTCCCCTAAAGGGAAACTTTTTTTTCCCTTGTTGGATTAATCAGATCTTTTTTAGAACACCCAGGCTGAAGGGGGAGAGTTGTTGGTTTGGGGGGATTCTTTCCCAGGGGGGTAGGGAATAGTAGAGGTAACAGGAAGTAGGCTTAGGAAGAGAAGATACTGACCAGTCCTGGCAGGGATTTATTACACTGATTTGTAGGAAACTTTTTTCTTCCTTTTTCTTTTCTTTTCTTTTCTTTTCTTTTCTTTTCTTTTCTTTTCTTTTCTTTTCCCTTTCCTTTCCTTTCCTTTCCTTTCCTTTTCTTTCCTTTCCTTTCCTTTCCTTTCGGTGGCAAAGAGAGTTACAAACTGACTCATTAACCTTTGTATCCGGAAGGTAAAGAACCTTCCTATGTACTCTGGTGTCTTTATTAGGAAGACTGCTCTAAAATTTAGAGCAGTGGTTTTTAGCGGGGGAACATCTGTGCCTCCCAGGATACTTGGCAGTGTCTGGAGACTTTTTTGGTTGTGACAACTGGGATGGAGGAGGGCGGTGCTAACACAGAGGGTGGAGACCAGAGACGCTGCTAAGCATCCTACAATGCGCAGCACTCCCC
>NC_064815.1:7507982-7508941 GCF_023721935.1 Panthera uncia
TTTTTTTTTTTTTTTTTTACTGATTAGGGAATCAATATGTGCTCATTTTAGACAGCTGGAAGCTGCAGAAAAACCCACAAAACCAGGAAAAAGAATGTCCATCCACTCACCCACCTGCCAGAGGGTTTGTCTGTGTCTGTCTTGCCTCAGCCTTACTCCCGAGCAGAGGAGTGCCCTCTGTGCATTCAGCCATCAGTTTTCCTTTCTTTCTTTCCTTAACAGTGGTAACAGTGGGTCATAAGCACCGCCCCATATTGCAAAAGTCTCTCATAAACACCGAACAGCTGCTGGAGAGTCCAGCGTCCAGATGGCACATACCTTTAGGCTGTTCTCAGTAGCCATATTTCTTCCTCCTGAGTACAAAGAACTTTCTGGGCCTAGGCTGGTGGATTGGGCCAGGCGATGCAGCCGGTCAATTCCGTTTTTGGTCAAAAACGAAGCGTTGACTGTAATGCAGCGACTTGGGATTCTTCCCTTGAGGGAGGTTTGCCTGCTGGCCCGTGCCCAAGCAGAGTTCCAGAACCTTCTTGAGAATAAACAACAGAGCTCCGAGGTGCTGGTTTTGAGGGCCGGTGGCTGGCTGGACACGGAACCCAGGCAAGGGCACTTAGGAGGTCCAAGGGCAGGGACCCTTACACCCCAAGGGTAAGGGAGAGCCCCTTACCTGGTACCTGCAAGCACTGGAAGAACATGTATTGGAGTAGAAGTTTGGTGCCTTTGCTGAAAAAAAAAAATCCTTACTATTTTATAGCACCCCCCACTCCCCCCTTTGATTTTCCACTTTCTCTGCTTTAGTTTTCTTTGTGGTACTAACCACTGCCTGACAGCCAAGTCTGGATCTGTTACTTCGTGTATTATCTCTCTCTCTGTCTCTCTCCCTTTCCCGTTCCCCTTCCTTTTCCCTTTCCCTTTCCCTTTCCCTTTCCCTTTCCCTTTCCCTTTCCCTTTCCCTTTCCCTT
>NC_064815.1:7508951-7529476 GCF_023721935.1 Panthera uncia
CCCTTTCCCTTTCCCTTTCCCTTTCCCTTTCCCTTTCCCTTTCCCTTGGAATTTAAGCTCCATGAGGGCTTTTTGGTCACTTGTATATCCCCAGGACTGGGAACAGTGCCTGGCACACAGTAGACGCTCAGTATAATGTGTTAAATAAGCAAATGGATGCATTATGCCTTGATTATTGAAGGCACATCCTACGTAAGCTTTGAACATTCACACAGCTGTCTAAAGATCCCAGATTAGAAGAAAATATGCATTGATTTTACCCATGTCTCCAGGGTTGGTTTAGAGATCAGCTTTACGGGGCGCCTGGGTGGCTTAGTCGGTTGAGCATCCGAATTTAGCTCACGTCATGATCTCGTGGTTCATGGGTTCGAGCCCCGCATTAGGCTCTGTGCTGACAGCTCAGAGCCTGGAGCCTGCTTCAGATTCTTTGTCTCCCCCTGTCTCTGCCCCTCCCCTGCTCATGCTCTGTCTCTCAAAAATAAACATTAAAAAAAAAATTAGAAGAAAGCAACCAGCTTTGTGGGTGTGGGATATGAGATGGCATCATGGTGGCCAATGGGGTGCCCATTCTGGCCCTGGAAGGTCATCTCTGCTTCACTTGGCCACTGATGTGTTAATCTGTCCATCTGCGTGTCAGGTGTATACAGAGCGCTTGGTGTGTGCCATGGGGACACCCAGTACTTGAGCCACTGTGTGGAATGGTGCCTCTTGCATTGTGCAGTGCACGGTCTGTTACACCCTACATGGCCATCCAATGTGCCTGATGATGGGAATAGAGTAGTGGAAAAGACCTCCTCTCTGTTTTCAAGAGCTCACAGTTGGATGGTGGAAACAAACACCAAATAATCAACGACGTGGTGGTGCTAACCGCAGTGATGGAGGTGAGCCTGGGGGGCTGGGGGGGGGGGCAAGATGAAATCTGAGCCAAGTCACCTTCTCTTCCCCATTTCTTGGCTCCATCTGTAGCTGGTTCAGAGTAAGGTTCCTTGTGGCCCAGACCCCTGTCATGAGCAGCGTCCAACCTCGAGGAACTGAGGGCTGTGGGCTAAGTAAGCAAGTAAGAAAATAATTTTAAATGGCCCCTTGGATTTTGAGGGCCTGCGCAGGAAGCCCAGGCCCTGGCGCCCGGTGGCCCAGAGTCAAACGGCAGTCCTGCCACCTGTGTGAATTTGGGGGAAATGACTCCCTCTCCACAAGTCAGTTTTCTTACCTGAAACGTGTGATAGAGTGGAGGCCTGTGTGCGGTCCCCCAGCTGCCACACCCACCCCACCCAGCTGTTATACTGTGACCAGTGCAGACAGAGGGTTGGCTTGCATTTTTCTAGATCTTTTTATGTTTGACATGGTTATAACTTTTAGGGAAAGGGCTGGCCCCGTGCAGTGTGCTTGTCAGGGATCTACCCAGAACATGTGGGATGGGGCCACTGAGGCACAGGGGCAGCAGGCCCCTTGAATAGCTTTGCCCCTCCTCATCCTTAGGAGATAACATCCACCCATCCCCTCTGGACATCTATTTTTTTATTTTTATTTTTATTTTTATTTTTATTTTTATTTTATTTTTATTTTTATTTTTATTTTTATTTTTATTTGAGTGCGAGATGGAAAGAGGGGCAAGTGGAGAGAGAGAATCTTAAGCAGGCCCCACGGTCAGTGCCGAGCCCAACATGGGGCTTGATCCCCTGACCCTGGGATCATTACCTGAGCTAAAATCAGGAGTCAGGCTTTCAACTGACTGAGCCACCCAGGTTGCCCCCACTCCAGGCACTTAAATTGGATAGTTTAGGGAGGGAGTTTTGCTTTGGTCCTTAACACTTTTCTGGATCTTGTGATTTCTCGGGTGGCAAAGTGGTAGCTGAGGAGGAGAAGGGCCGGTGACACCTGGGTTAGATGTAGCCATACTTGCGTGGAGAGACTGTAGGTGCACTGGTCCTGTAGCTGTGTGCTTGGAGAGAGGCCCTTGACGGTCTGCAGACCTTTATTGGACACCTACTGTGTGCCAGGCTTTCTGGTGGACCCTTGCGGATGTAGTCTGAATCCCCAGATCTACTCATCAGCTTGGTGACCTTGGTTAAGCCTGACTGTCATGTAGGTCAGATGACCATGATATGAGCATGTCTTGAAGGAGATCTTGTCTGCAAAATGCTTGGCACGTAGTGGGTGGACAGTGAATGGCCACAGTGTGGTTATTATGATCCCACACTTACCTTGCTGGGCATGGGCAGGACCTAGGCAACCCAAGGCAGAGCCAGGAGATGCCTGATGGAGTAACTGCAGGTGTCTGTGGGCGCCCAGAGGAGGGCTGTCTGTTAGCAGAATTACAGCAGGGAAGGCTGTGCTGGCTCCCTCTGGCGAGGTAAAGGCATCACCAGCCACTGGAGTGGACCCATCGCTCCTGCCTTCCTTAAACAGCAATATGTCTTAAGGGTCCAGACATAAGGGCTCTTCCGTAAGCCACAGAGGCCGACTCCGGCTGCTGAAACAAGGAAGAGAACCGGGTAGCTCAGAAATCAAAGGCCAAACCAGATGAGCAAGACTCAGGAAGTAGGAACTCCGGGAATCCTGTTCCTTTAGGACAGATCAACCCGAGCTGTCTTTAGTCCTCGTCGGGTCACTGATAGTTCAAAGTCATGGGGAAGGGGTTCCTTGGACTACGCTTCTGACCTTGGGCAGAGCCCCCGTGGCCTGCCTGTAGGAAGAGACTGTAGGAAGAGGGAGGGGCTGACGCCTTGCAAAGAAGGCAGACGGAGTGGTGGATCGACCCATGTTTACGTTGCCCCCCTAGGACTCTCAGTCTGTCTCCTTTTGGCGGAGAGTTTTCCAGCTGCCCCAGCCGCTGTATCAACCTATGGGCTAATTGGGTTGAGAAAGGGGGTCACAGGAGGCCACTGTGAGGTCTCCCATCCAGACCTTATGGCTCATACTGGGTGAGGAGCAGAAGAGGAGGCTGAAACTTGCACAGGGCAGCCTGTGCGGCCCTGAGAGTGGGGCTCTCTGAAGCCCTTGCCACAGCACAGGTGTCTCTGGGCTTGTTTTCGGGCATCCCTGTCCCTGCACAGAGAAAGACGGTCAAGGCCAGGCCGGGGCCTCCAGTGCCGGGCGCCTATGTGGCTGTCCTTGCCTGCACGGAAAATCCTTGTTATCATTCTTCTCTGTGATGTAGTTTCTTTTTTTAATTAAAAAAAAAAAAAAGATGCTGCATTAAAAAGAAACGTATAAAACAGTGTCAATCTTGGCTGCACCCCGTAATTATCTACAGAACGTGTTTCTAGGCATGAGTGCTGCTAAGTACCACCGTGGTGTCTTTCCCTTAACAAGCCCCGTGCACGGCCTCATCCATCCTCCCACTTACGAAGGTAGCTGTGACTCCCGCTTTGCAGATGTGAAAGTTGAGGCTCAAGGAGGTTTATTGCTTCCCTAGCCCACACAGCTGGGAAGTAAGAGAACCCTTCATTCCTGACTGTGCTCTCACTCAGGGTGGGCGCCTGGCCTCCCTGCATGCCATCATTGTAGGGACCGAACCTGGGCGGGGGGCATCCCCGGCGGGGGGGGGGGGGGGGGGGTGCGTCCTTCACAGCCAAGATGGAGAATCACCAGCTCAGAGCTCCCTGCCCCCAACGCAGGAATGGTTGCCTGCCCCGCTCTGCAGTGTCTCATCTGAAAGAGCCTGCCTTTTTGCATTCTGCGCCACTTAACGTTCCATCAGCATGTTCCCAGGGTCACCCTGCCCTTGCTGGCTGCGTATTTGTCCCTTTAGTAACATCTCCCCCGCATGCCCTCCCCTCCTCTTCCGGGCCAGCCCTTCGGAGTCCTACACCGTGCGTCTCTCTTGTACGCTCTCTCCTTGTCCTGGGAGCGGCGTGCAGAGTAGAGTGCAGAGTGGGGGTGATAATAACATACGACCGAGGGGTCGGGAGAATGAAGGCAGATATTGTATGTCAGCACAGCGGCCACCACTTGTTTAATAAATGTGAGCCACTGCCGTCGAGGTTACGGTGATGAGTGTGGATGCTGAGGGTGTGACTCCTGGGACAGGGGCACATGCCTGGCTGGTATTTCTCACGGTGGCCCCACCAGTCGTCAGGGAAGTTCATCACCGTGGGGGAAAAGGCACTGCTCCAGGCACCCTCTACCCTAGACGTCTGGACCTCCCCACGATCTGGCAACCGAAAACTGGCCCTGGGAGGTGCGGCTGGAGCGCCTTCCCGGACTCCTCCTGTTGGCTGATGCTCTTGTCAAAACTGGTTGTTATTTGAGTACGTGCCTTGCACGGGATGCTTAGGGACCCGTGAGCTGTGCCCCGTTCCCCACGAAGCTCCTTGCTTCCTGGCCCCTTGGACTAAGCTTCATGCAGCTGAGACGCTGTTAGCTGCACTGAATCACACCTGTTGCTGCCGCACAGGGCACCCTCCCCTGCGGGGCCCTCTAGGTGGTCGCAGGCCATCACCTGTGGCCCAAGGGAGCCAGCCAGCAACACGTATCTCCCGCACCTGCGCCGGGAGACTGTCTGTGGCCTCAGCAAAGCAGCTCCTGCTTTCTGAGCTTCCTGGGGGTCAGGTTATCTGCGTTCAAGTGGTGGGTTTTCCTCAATGTCCTGGGTCTTGGTGCCCAGCTCCTGACATCACAATTTCCCTCTCTCCTGTCTTCTGCCCGGGTTAACAGGCATCAGTAGTCCCGGGAAGGAGACGAAGCAGATGGAGAATGGCATGCTGGTGACGGACGTCGCGGGGAAGCAGCTGCAGAGGTAGGGGGTACGGGCGGACCCGTTCCTCCGGATTCTCCAGGCGCCCTGTCTCTGCCACCTGCCTGGGTCGGGAGCCAAGAGGGATGGGAGTGCCGGCAGCCTGTCTGACTTACCGAGACAGGCCTTCAGCTCCCCGAGGTCTTAGAAGATGTGGGCTTTCTGCCTCCTTTCCCAAATCATTAGGAGACCTCACCTGGCACTGTTCACCAGATGTCGTCTGCACTTGGGACACTCACGTTCCCCACATGATATCGATCTTGGCTCAAGTCGTTCAGAGGGGCCTGGACCAGTCAGGCTGTAAGAGCCAGTATTTGAATGAAAATGGTCACACTGGTAGTGACCACGATGTTCAATCCACCATTGGGAGCCAGGCATGGCACCAGCCCTGTATGGTCTGTTGAAATCTTACCTTCCCATTTTATAGATGAGCAAACTGAGCACTCTCCCTAAGTCATGCAGCTGGAGAGGAACTGAGCTTTTTTTTTTTTTTTTTTTTAACATTTATTTTTGAGAGACAGAGACAGAGCACAAGTGGGGGAGGGGCAGAGAGAGAGAGAGAGAGAGAGGGAGGGACACAGAATCCGAAGCAGGCTCCAGGCTCTGAGCTGCCAGCACAGAGCCCGACGTGGGGCTCAAACCCACGAACTGTGACATCATGACCTGAGCCAAAGTCAGATGCTTACCTGACTGAGCCACCCAGGTGCCCCGAAACTGAACTTGGATTCGAACCCAATCCTGGTCTCTGAGCCAGTGCTCCAAAGGTCTAGGCTTTGCTGCTTTAAAGGAGGTTGTTTTCAGCTAGATGGTTTGGGATTTGGAGGAGCAGCATTCCGTGAGCCTGCTTGCTTAACCTCTCTGTGCCTCAGTTTCTTATGTGTCAGATAGGGTCTGTGGTGTACCTACTGCAGGGGGCTGGCTGTAGTGAGACGGACACTGTGTAGTGCCTGAGAAGTACTCAGCACAGCACCTTGCTTCATCAGCACCCAGTAAACAGCAGTCACTTCTAACTGGGTGAGCAGTTATCTTGCTGTTATCCTGCACTTATCTTGCTCCGGGTGGGGGTGGATTCCACAGACACGGGGCTGGGAAGGAAATTGGCATGAGTAGCTCCTCCCATCAGAGCACTGCACACAGCAGCCCCCTAGACTCCTGATTTTTGTTGTACGGAACAGGTGGAAATATTCCTGCTCTGTTGGTGCACCCGTCAAGGCAGTGAGCTAGCTACATGTGTGTAAGTCACGTAGAACGGAGCCTCACCCCGGGGCTGTGGGGGCACTGCCGGGATTCAGGCACGTGATCGGTCAGTCATGGTTGCTGTGATTGGAGAATCTGCTGAGAAAACCGACATAAGGCAGCACCTGGAGGTGGTCCTGGGACCTATGGGTGGTGACGGTGGGGGCCTTGCCAGGGAGAACCATGAGCGGACTGAGCAGAAGTGTCGGGGACACTGGGCATATCAGTTGCTGTGTAACAGATGACCTCAAACTTAGTGGCTTGTCATCTCCTAGTTTCTGTGGCTTTGGAAGACCTGGGCACGGCTGAGCCGCTTTGTCCAGTCAGGGTCTCACACGAGCCACATCCGAGGTTCCTGGCAGGCTGGGGTCTCATCTGAAGGTTCGGCTGGGGAAGGATCACTACGAAGCTCACATGAGTGTTGGCAGGAATCAGTTCCTCAGGGGCCGGATCACTGTCCTCAGTTTCTAACTGGAGCCCCTTCCGCTCCCAGCTGGCCTGAGGAGCTTGCAGGCTTCATGAATGCCTGCAAACCAAGAAGGCAGTGGGGAGAGTCCCCAACCAGGATGGAAGTCACATCCCATCCCTTTGCCCGTGTGGGACTGAGCCATGGCTCAAGAGGGCATTCTTGTGCATATGCCCACGCACGCCTACATCATTCTCCAGGGTGACAAGTCCCCAGGGGGTGGGGCTACCTCGGTGAAGGCTCTAAAGACGGCTTTGGGCCACACGATTGGTGATAGTGTATCGTGGTGTTTAAAGCTGATGACGACCACCGGCAGGCCAGAGATGCTTCTTGAGCACTGCCTGCGTGAAGGAACATCTTCTCCGTGGGGTCCTGTGTCGCGGGTTCCCTCCCTGGGTCACGGCTGTGAAATCAGAGGATTGAACTAGCTTGATGCTCTGCCGGGCTTGCCTCTGTCCCCGAGGCTCCCGTTTGGTTGACACCCGTGTGCCCTGCTTTCCCCAGACAGCTGAGCAACTCTTCCTCCTACAGCGGGGACGTTAGCCGCCACCACACGAGCACCGCTGAGCCGCAGAAAGCTGGAGCCCAGGACGAGGACGCGTGGAAGCTGGTGGAGGCAGACAAGGCTCAAACGGGGCAGGTGAGGACCGTGGCTGGCGTCGCTGCGTGCGGGGCCCTGTGCAGAATGCCTTGTTTATGTTCGCTGGTGTCTTGCCCCTCAACAAGCCTATAAAAGTGCCATTTCCCAGTGCTGGAAACAGGGACCCGAGAGCCTAAATGACTTGCCCAAGGTCGCAGCCGGGGGACGGCAGAGCTAGGATTTGAACCCTGGCAGCCAGACTCCAGGGTTGACGTTTGTAGCCTCTGCTCTACTGACCACCACCTCCTTTGAGCAGCTGGGGGCTTTCTGTAGGTGACCCGGGTGCTCTAAATCCTGCCTTCCCACGTGTGGGAAGTTGCGTACAAGGTAAGGTTGCCTCTGAGATAACATCTCTGTTGCGTTGCATAATGTGAGTCTTTGATTTCTGTTTTAACCCTGATGATTACCTAGAAAGTCTGAGTTAGATGCTCGTTTATCTTTTATGCCTGTCTTAGTCTGGTGAGCTGCTGTCACAGAAAACCATAGCCTGGGTGCGCCTGGGTGGCTCAGTCGGTTAAGCCTCCGACTTCAGCTCAGGTCATGACCTCGCGGTGGGTTCGAGCCCCGCGTCGGGCTGTGTGCTGACAGCTCAGAGCCTGGAGCCTGTTTCGGATTCTGTGTTTCCCTCTCTCTCTGACCCCCCCCCCCTTCATGCTCTGTCTCTGTCTCAAAAATAAAAATAAATGTTAAAAAAAAAACAAACAAACCATAGGCTGGGTGGCTTAGAAGCAACCTGCCTTTATTGCTAGCACTTTGGGAGGCTGGCGAGCCAAAGACCAAGGTACCAGCAGGCGTTTCTAGAGAGGGCTTGCTTCTTGGTTCGCAGACAGCCGTGTGCTCTGTGGAGCCAGTCCTCTAAAGGCACTAACCCCATCGTGAGGGTTCCGTCCTGATGATCCGACCACTTCCCCAGAGCCCCACCTCTTAATACCATCTCCCTCGGGGTTAGGATCTCAACATCCAAACTTGGAGGGACACAGACATTCAAGTCTGTAGCACTGACAGGCGCTGACGTCTTGTTGTCACAGGGAAAACTGGTTTCGGGCCCTTGTTTTCTTGTATGTGTTTTATGCTCCCCTGTTTTGGGCGTGTGTCAATAATCTTCCATTTATGGTAACGATCCAGAGTTTATTTTTAAAAATACATGTGGTATGTTTTTTTTTTAAAAAAAAGGGGAATGGAATTTTTAAAATCAGAAGTTCACACCCCATGTGGGGTGGTTCAGGAACAAGCGAGGTCAGGACACCGTTCTCTGAGATCTACCTGGATGCATCCAGAAGCTCCTGGAATCCTCCGTTTCAGGCTTCTTCTCTCCTCTTCTCATCGCAGCCTTGGTCAGGGGTGGAGGTGGCTGTAGTGTATCCTCCCTCCTGTTCTCTCTGGTCCTCTGGGGAGCCAGGGGAGTGACCCCAAATCAAAGACCGGAGAAGGAATGCCAGGCCCACTTAGTGCTTATTTAATCCCACACCGCCCGGTATTACCTGCCTTTTATACGCCAGGAAAACAGAGCAGGGGGCTTGTGACTTGCCAGAGCTCGACTGGGAGTGGAGCTGGGCTCAGCAAGCTTGCTCGGAATATTGGACTCCCACACCCACCGTGCTCTGCTGCTGCTGGGGGGTCCCCAAGTCCCGCAGTGTAATTCCGGGATCAGCAGCGGGCTGCTTGGCTGTGTGACAAAGCCAAATGGTGACAAAAACGTGGTAATTCTGGAACAGCCCCCCACCCCTCCACCCCCCACCCCCCATTTCAGTTGGAAAAACAAGACAAAATAAAAGTCAAAAAGAAGCAGTCAGTTACACGTGAGACCTCCGGGCTTTCACCTGTTAACCTTTCAGCCCGACTCTTATTCACATCAGTGGTTTTTATGACCCCAAATTCAGCACATGAGAGCTTGAAGCGACCATGAGTACACCCACACAAGGACGGATACCTGGCGTTTGTGGAAACCGAGCCAGGCAGATTGGGCCTAGGGCTGGCCCAAAGCAGGCTGCCCCTGTCTCTGGTGTTCAGGCCCCCCTTTGAACAACTACACAGAATTATTTAGCCCTCCTCCTGGGCTCCACAAGGAAGGGAGGAGTGGGAGAAGTCCTCCTTGGTTGCCCTTTGGAGCCGAGGCACAGACTAAGCCAGCACCGACCATCCAGGAGCCAGTGGAACCAATGTGGAGTCGGTGTTTGCTGTTGAGAGGAAACGAGGGGGGAGGTAGCACTTGGTCTCAGTTGCTAGGCCACATGTCACACCTTCCTGATGGGCCTGGACTAAAGCTCCGAATGCTAAACAGGATCTTCCAGGCCCTGTGTGGTGTGACCGCCGCTCGTTCTATAGCTCGACCGTGTTCCAGCCACCCACGCCTCCCTTCGGTTCCCTAAACGTGTTGTGTTCCTTGCTATCTCAGGGCCTTTGCACATGCTGCTTCCTCTGCCCTACGTGCCTTTTTTCCGTTCTTGGTCATCATTTCCTCAGGGAAATTGTCAGATTACCTCCCCGTTCGGTCAGGTCGTGATGCCCAATTTTACGCTCTGAGGGAATCCTGCACTGCTCCAGCCCTTCTCTATAATTACACATTCACCTGGACGCTGGATGTCTGTCTTGCCACTTGACCGGCAGCTCCATGAGGGCAGAGACCTTGACTTTCTCTCCTGCTGACTTTATCCATCAACTAAGGGGGACTGTGCTCTGGGCGTGAGCACCGGGGGTGGGGGGGACTGGATCACACAGGTGCTGTTGGAGTGCCTGACCTTGGATGCGTGTGGTGGGAACACCCTCCGAATGCCTTTTGTCCCCGGGTCTGCAGGTCAAGCTGTCCGTGTACTGGGACTACATGAAGGCCATCGGACTGTTCATCGCCTTTCTGAGCATCTTCCTTTTCTTGTGCAACCACGTTGCTGCCCTGGCTTCTAACTATTGGCTCAGCCTCTGGACTGATGACCCCATCGTCAACGGGACCCAGGAGCACACCAAAGTCCGGCTGAGCGTCTACGGCGCCCTGGGCATTTCGCAAGGTGGGGGCCGTCTCCTTCCCATCCTCCTCTGCCCACCCAATTTTGGCCACTTGAAATGTCTCCATGTCTTATTATGCAGTTGGGTCCCCCGTTTGTCAGGGTTTTGCAGACCCCCAAACTAAGCCAAACTCACATGAACAGTACCTATCACTTAGTAGACACTCAGATATCTTGTAGAGGGAATGTTTCTTGAATGCTCTGTTTCATGGGGCCCTAGGAGATGAAGAGCACTCCAATGTGTCCATTTTACAGATGAGGAAAGCTGAGGAACAGCAGCCCCCTCGAGCCTTGGCAAGCAAGGGCCCTTGCCCCTTGTTCCTGTGTCAGGGTGATGGGGCTTCTGTAAACTCTCACTTGTGGACTTTAACCTGCTCCCTGAGAGTGGGAACTCGGTTATGCTAGTGGTGCTCAATGTTGTCCCCTGGGGGGACATTTAGCAATGTCTGGAGGTACTTAGAGCTGTCACGGTGCGGGGGGCAACTGCCTTGTAGAGGTCAGGGGGGTCGCTAGATGTCCTGCAGTGCATAGCCCGGCCCCCACAACAGAGAATGATGTAGCCTCAAATGTCAGTAGTGACGAAATTGAGAAACCCTGTATACCCTTCTTGTGGTTCCACGAAGGTCCCCGAACACAACAACGTTAATAATAAGAGCTGTTGTTTACCGAGCACTTACTTGGTGCTGGTCATGTTCTAAACATTTTTAGGTGTTTTAACTTATGTTGCTTTTGCAGCAGGTGTCATGAGGTCACAGCTAGTATTTTCCGCATTTTAGAAATAGAGACTCTAGCAGCACTTGGGTGGCTCAGTCCCTTGCCCTTCTGACTCTTGATTTTTGCTCAGGTCATGATCCCGGGCTTGTGGGATCACACCCCACATTGAGCTCGGCACTGGGCATGGGGCCAGCTTGGGATTTTTTCTCTCTCCCTCTGCCCATGTTCCCTGCACACACTATGTCTCTCTAAAATAAAAATGAGTAGGGTGGTGAGTAGGGTGGCTCTGTCAGTTAAGCATCATGGCTGAGGCTCAGGTCATGATCTTGTGATTTGAGTTCAAGCCCCACATCAGGTTCCATGCTGACAGCTCGGAGCCTGGAGTCTGCTTTAGATTACGTTTCTCCCTCTCTCTCTGTCTGCCCCTCCCCTGCTTGCACTCTTTTTTTTTTTTTTTTTTTTTTTCATTTTAAATTTGTTTTAATGTTTATTTATTTGTGAGACACACACACACACACACACACACACACACACACAGTGCAAACAGGGGAGGGGCAGAGAGGGAATGACACACAGAATTGGAAGCAGGCTCTAGGCTCCCAGCTGTCAGCACGGGTCCTGACGCAGGGCTCGAACTCATGAACCACAAGATCGTGACCTGAACCGAAGCTGGATGCCTGACCAACTGATCCACCCAGGCACTCCATCTGTCTTTCTATTTCTCTCAAAAATAAACATTAAAATTTTTGTAAATAAAAATAAATTAATTTTAAAAAAAGAGAAAAGAAAAGAAATAGAGACTCTAAGCCCCAGTGAGGTTAAGTAAGTTGCCGGAAGTTGCACAGCAAATACATGGGCAGGGCTGGCTTTGAGTGAGGTGGTCTAGCCCAGGAGCCCCTGCTCTTGATCACTGTGCTACACTATGTTAACGAGCCGTGTGTTTAGACTCCTAAAAGCAGTGGGCATCTCTCCCTACCTACGTGTGTTCAGTGTCTGTGATACGTAAGTATAGGTTTGATACATTTGAGTACTTTCTGTACAGCGGCACACTGCCCTTCACATTCAGCAGTGCTACAAGGTTACGTATCATTGTTGCCATCTTATAGAGGAGGACCCCGGGTGCCTAGAGGTTAAGTGACTTGCGGGAAGGTCCCACAGCTGGTAGGTGGCAAAGACACAGCTGGGCAGCGCTGGGTGCAGCCAGTTGTTTCAGCCCCTGCTCCCGAGAGTAAGCCTCTCCATCCCTATGAAATCTCTTTGCAAAGAACGGCTGTCTCGCTGTGGCTTGTTCAGAGGAGCCACAGATGTCTCCTGGTCTCTGGGAGATGGCTTTGGAAAAAAAAAAAAAAACAGAAGAGTAGATATGGATTTCCCAGATTTCTTCATCCCTAATGCCCCGTCATTGGGCATGGGACTAGCCTCCAAACTGTCCTTGAGGGAAGGTGGGACACAGGGTGGGTGTGATGTTTCCCTGCCTCACACAGCAGCAGTGTCTGTTCCAGAGCTGAGCTGTCCACTCTGGTGGCCGCTGGCCACAGTGTGGCTCTTTGAATTGTGGTTCGTCAAACCTAAGTAACAGTATCAGCTGTCAGTGGCACTGGCCACATGTCAAGTGCTCAGTAGCCACGTGTGCCTGGAGGCGACCACACTGGACTGCATAGGTCCAGAACATTTCCATCATTCCAGAAAGTTCTGTTGCATGCCACTGGTCTAGAGGAATGTGGCATACAGATTAAGAGCATGACCCTGGAGCAAGCAGGCTGCCTGGATCAGAACCCCGACTCTGCTGCTGATTGGCTGACTGTATCGAGGGCAGAGGAGTTCACCTGTCTGACCTTGAGCTCCCTTCTCTGTAAAATGGGTGCTAATAGGATTTATACAGAGTCAGTCTTAAGAATTAGGTGCATGTGGGGGCGCCTGGGTGGCTTGGTCGGTTAGGCGTCCCACTTCGGCTCAGGTCATGATCTCACGGTCCGTGAGTTCGAGCCCCGCGTTGGGCTCTGTGCTGACAGCTCAGAGCCTGGAGCCTGCCTCGGATTCTGTGTCTCTCTCTGTCTCTGCTCATGCTCGCTCTCCCTCTCTCTCTCTCTCTCTCTCTCTCTCTCTCTGAAAAACAAACATTTAAAATTTTTTTAAAAAATTAACGTGTAAAACTCTTGTACGGTGTTGAATAGACACCGAGTCCTCAGTGAATAGCAGCCACGACTCTCGTCATCACCGTTGCCGTTATTCTTCGAGGCTGAGCGTGCAGGCCTGTTGCGTCTGCATGGCCTGTCCTCACCCCCACCCCGGGCCCGGGCCCCACTGTGGTGTTTACCGCCAGAACGTTGCAGGTATCTCCGTGTTCGGCTACTCCATGGCGCTGTCCATCGGGGGGATCTTTGCTTCCCGCCGCCTGCACCTGAACCTGCTCCAGAACGTGCTCCGGTCCCCCATGAGCTTCTTCGAGCGGACCCCCAGCGGGAACCTGGTGAACCGCTTCTCCAAGGAGCTGGACACGGTGGACTCGATGATCCCTCAGGTCATCAAGATGTTCATGGGCTCCCTGTTCAACGTCATCGGCGCCTGCGCCATCATCCTGCTGGCCACGCCCATCGCTGCCATCATCATCCCGCCGCTGGGCCTCATCTACTTCTTCGTGCAGGTGAGAGGCGGGGTCTCGGGGCTGCGGGAGGAGCCCTCCGGGGTTTCACGCTCCCGTGTGAGTCCGGGCCTCACGCCGTCTTCCCATTTCCGCGGCACGGCGCTGTGTGCGATTTGCCGGCAGAGGGCCCAACTGGTGTTTGTCACTTTTCAGTACCTCTCAAAGGGAGAAAAGCTATAGCAGTAAAGACACCTTGATTATTGGGGCGCCTGGGTGGCGCAGTCGGTTAAGCGTCCGACTTCAGCCAGGTCACGATCTCGCGGTCCGTGAGTTCGAGCCCCGCGTCAGGCTCTGGGCTGATGGCTCGGAGCCTGGAGCCTGTTTCCGATTCTGTGTCTCCCTCTCTCTCTGCCCCTCCCCCGTTCATGCTCTGTCTCTCTCTGTCCCCAAAATAAATAAAAAAAAACCGTTGAAAAAAAAAAAAGACACCTTGATTATTAAAATTGATTATTAACATTATGGGGTTACCTGGGTAGCACATTCGGTTAAGCGTCCAACTCGTGGTCTCGACTGAAGTCGTGATCTCATGGTTTTGGGAGATCGAGCTCCACATTGGGCTCTGTGCTCACAGCACAGAGCCTGCTTGGGATTCTCTCTCTCCCTCTTTCTCTGCCCTCCCCCACCCACGTGCACACGCGTGCGCTCGCTCGCTCTCGCTCTCTCTCTCTCTCTCTCAAAATAAACTTAGAAGAGTTTTATTAAATTCTTTAGGTCTTAGCCCCCCTGCAGAAAATAGAGATGTGAATAACAGCAGCTCAGACAAGATGTTTGTCTTTCTCTCTCCTAGTGGAAATGTATTTATTTACTTACTTATTTGTTGTTTCTATTTATTTTTTTCTCATAGTAGAAATTTAGAGGTGGGCCCTTCAGCTCTGGTGTGGCAGTTGCACACATTTGTTAATGTCCCAGACTTCGTCGCTGTTGTGGTTTTTTTTTTTAAGTTTTCCCAGCTTTGCACAAGCCTTCCATTCTTAAGTTGACCTCATGGTCTAAGGTGGTTGCTGGAGCTCCAGCCATCAATGTCTATTTCAGAATACAAGACCGAGGAAGGGGAACAAACACAGCAAGGGAGTCAGTGTGGTTATTTAGGTGATCGCCACAGAAACTGTGCTTGCAGCTGACGGAGGAGTGTGTCGAGGCCCTGGTGGTGCAGCTGGGAGTGTGAACTCACGTCTGTCTGACTTTAAAGCTTGCATTGGTAACCACGGTGCTGCACTGCCCCTTTCTGCCCCGAAAAGGTTACCTGCAGCACAGTTGCTGGCGGGAGACAGTGGTTTAGATGGGAGCCAATCACTACAGCACAAAACGAGAGGGAGAGCTGCCAAGACCTCCACGCGTCAGGCTGTGCCGTGGCCTGCTCACGCAGGGCCCGGAGCCCTTGGTCGTCAGCCGTCCCCCAGGCTCCACCACGCTGTGGCCCCGTGGTTGGTGTGCATGAATGAAGGTGGAACCAGAGAGAGCAGGACCCACTGCGACACCCTCATTGTGTTCTCTTTAAGTTGGTGCCAGCTTTTTTTTTCACTCAGTGATGGGATCTCGTGTTCCTTAATGGACATAATTACCGAGATGTTGTTGCGATACCACCGATTTTATTTTTTATTTATTTATTTTTAATGTTTTAATGTTTATTTTTGAGAGAGAGAGAGAGAGAGAGAGAGAGAGAGAGCATGAGTGGGGGAGGGGCAGAGAGAGGGGGAGATACAGAATTCCAAGCGGGATCCAGGCTCTGAGCTGTAGCACAGAGTCCAACGTGGGGCTCAGACCCACAAACCAGGGGTGCCTGGGTGGCTCAGTTGGTTAAGCGTCCCACTTCAGCTCAGGTCATGATCTCACAGTCCATGAGTTCAAGCCCCACGTCGGGCTCTGTGCTGACAGCTCAGAGCCTGGAGCTTGTTTCAGATTCTGTGTCTCCCTCTCTCTCTGCCCCTCCCCTGCTCATGCTCTGTCTCTCTCTGTCGCAAAAATAAATGAAAACATTGAAAGAAATTAAAAGAAAAAAACAACAACCCACAAACCATGAGATTATGACCTGAACCAAAGTCAGATGCTTAACCGACTGAGCCACCAAGGTGCCCCTCCATGGATTTTATTTCTAAACAACAAAGACAGTTCAGCAAAGGATCATATTATATACACACTGTTACTATAACCAAGATGCAAGCATAATGTGCTTGTGCAGGGCCAGAAACGGAAGCAGTGAGAGGAAAAGGAAAACTTGGTGTCCCCAAGGGTTGGGATTATGGGAGAATTTGTTTGTTTGTTTGTTTAATGACTTTTAACTAAATACACACTTACCTACCACCCAGCAGTCCTTCCTCAGCATATATGCAATAGAGATGAGAGAATGCATCTACTAAAAAAAAAAAAAAAAAAAAAAGTGCTAGAACGTTCTTAGCATCATGGTTCATAATAGCCTCAAACTAGAAATAACTTGAGTTTTGACCCAGAGGACACAAGAATTTTATGGATGCTGGAGATGTTCTAGATTTTGGTCAGATAGTGGGGGTGCAGGTGTGAATGAATGTAAACTTCATCAAGCTGTAAAGATTTGGTGCATTTTTCAGCATAATGTGTGTTATATCTTGATTAAAAAGTGGCTTTTCAATACACGTAGGTTCTTTCTCTTTCCTCCGAAAAGATCTGGAAGGTTATACACTGAGATTTGAATAGTGCTTATCTGAGTGTGATGGCTGCAGTGTGATTTTTTTTTTTTTATAATATTCCCATCTGTATCATTCCCCCAACCCCCAGCGTTTTAAATGGCTACCCATTAATGTTTTAATTTAAAAGCAAGTCATTTTTATAAAAAGATGAAGAGATAAGCCGATGTGGACTTGTGTTGGGGCGTCCTTGTTGCTTGGAAGAAGACATTTCTGCTTTTATGGAATATTTTGGTGTCTGAAAAACTGCCCAGTCACAGCTTCAAGTACCTTAGCTTGCGGCCTGCTGCCTCGCTCAGGCATGTGCTTGTCGAGCGGTTATTACTTATTTATTTACTTATTTTATTTATTATTTTTTTTAATGTTTATTTTTGAGATAGAGACAGGGTGTGGGCAGGGGAGGGGCAGAGAGAGAGAGGGAAACACAGAATCTGAAGCAGGCTCCAGGCTCTGAGCTGTCAGCACAGAACCCGACCTGGGGCTTGAACTCAGGAACTGCGAGATCATGACCTGAGTCGAAGTCGGATGCTTAACTGACTGAGCCACCCAGGAGCCCCTTTATTTATTTACTTTAATGCTTATTTATTTATTTATTTATTTAACGTTTATTTATTTTTGAGACAGAGAGAGACAGAGCGTGAGCAGGGGAGGGGCAGAGAGAGAGGGAGACACAGAATCGAAGCAGGCTCCAGGCTCTGAGCTGTCAGCACAGAGCCCGACGCAGGGCTCGAACTCATGGACTGTGAGATCATGACCTGAGCCGAAGTCAGACACTTAACCGACTGAGCCACCCAGGTGCCCCAATGCTTATTTTTTTTGAGAGAGAGAGCGAGCTCGAACATGACTGAGGGAGGGGCAGGGAGAGAGGGTAAGACAGAATCCCAAGCAGGTTCCGTGCTGCCAGCGTGGAGCCCAACACCGGGTTCAAACCCATGAACCCGTGAGATCGTGACCTGAGCCAAAATCAGCGGTTGGATGCATAACCAACCTAGACCCCCAGGTGCCCAGCAAGTAGTTATTTTTATTTACAAGCACCAGGCACTTGGTTTCTGAAAAAGTCAGTTGAGTCTGGCGGGGTGGATTATGTCTCCTGGAATAGAGTTTAAAAGGGAAGCTAGCGGGATGCCTGGGTGGCTCAGTCGGTTGAGCGTCCAACTTCGGCCCAGGTCATGATCTCGCGGTTTGTGAGTTACAGCCCCGCGTCGGGCTCTGTGCTGACAGCTCAGAGCCTGGAACCTGCTTCAGATTCTGTCTCCCTCTCTCTCTGCTCCTCCCCTGCTCACACGTTCTCTCTCAAAAATGAAGATTAAAAAAATTTTAAAAAAATAATAAAAAAAAAATAAAAGGGAAGCTAGCTGATCGTTCTTTTTTTAAAAGACTGAGTTTAGGGGCTCCTGGGTGACTTCAGCTCGGGTCATCATCTTGCAGTTCATGAGTTCGAGCCCCGTGTTGGGCCCCCTGCTGTCCGCACAAAGCCCACTTCAGATCCTCTGTCCTTCTCTCACTGCCCCTCCCCAACTTGTCCTCTCTCGAAAATAAATAAAATATTTTTAAAAATTAAAAATAAGGGGCGCCTGGGTGGCGCAGTCGGTTAAGCGTCCGACTTCAGCCAGGTCACGATCTCGCGGTCCGTGAGTTCGAGCCCCGCGTCAGGCTCTGGGCTGATGGCTCGGAGCCTGGAGCCTGTTTCCGATTCTGTGTCTCCCTCTCTCTCTGCCCCTCCCCCGTTCATGCTCTGTCTCTCTCTCTGTCCCAACAATAAATAAAAAAAAAAAAAAATTAAAAATAAGTAAGCAAACAACAATTTAAACACAAATACATCTCAGGGTAGCTTTCTACAGTAAATAAAGTGGAGTAGGTTGAGCAGGCAAAATACTTGAGAATGATTTCCATCCGGGATGTTTAGAAAGAAAGCCGGGGAGAGGAACCCTCCCAGGGCAGATGCCGCCGGGCCGAGGCATCAGGGTTTTGTTCACGGCCGAGAGGCTCAGGAGCAGAGTGGGCATCTGGCCTACCCTCGAGGACTGGCAGAGCAACCATCGTGGGCCTGCCCTGGCTGGCGTGGTGCTGGGTTAGCTTATAGGGTTTCCAGGACCCAGAAGGCTGCCCAGGTGTGGGTTCAGGTGACTGCACACGCTGCCGTCCAGGAAGCAGCTGCTAAACTCGGAGCCCCGTCCGACTCCTCCATTATGTTCACTGTTCTCTGTGGAAGGTCTCTGCTCCCACAAGGGCCCCAGGAGGCGGGGAGGCCGTGTCCCTAACCACCCTTTGTTCCCTGTCTCGTTCATTTGTCTGGCTGTGTCGCTTGTGAAACACCTGCCTTCGCATTACGTGCCACCTCCAGAATGGGGAACCTCAGTCTCCCCGGTCCTGTTTGTACAGACGAGGAAACTAAGGCCGAGAGAACTAAATGTTCTCACGTGACCAGTCTGTCATCTAAGGGCGGGTCCTCGAAGCTTCCAGGGCGCGATTTGCTTTGCTTTTGTTCCATCTGCCCTGGTTAGGGCAGGAGCAGAGCCGATGGGGTGACTGCCCGCGGGGACGGGTGGAGGCCAAAGGCCATGCTGCTGGGTCCAGAGAACCCTAGGAGGTCTGTGGCTTGCGAGAGACAGGACAGTGCAGAGGTTCACCCTTGACAGCCAGCTTCTCCGAGTCCAGCCCCCCAGCCCGGCCACTTGTCGCCTGAGGGGGACCTGAGGGGGAAGAGGTCAGCGAGCTTCTTTGTGCCTGGGTTTACTGACGGTCCGTGCAAATGAGCACCGACTCCTAGCTGTCTGGTGACGATGAAATGAGCCAATTCTGTGGAAGGACTTCAAACTGTGCTAGGGTAGTCGGCTCCCCGTGGGCCTGAGCTGCTGGCATTATGTGGTCGCTGTCGTCATTCTGTTGTGCTGGCATCGGGTGAGCAGAGACACCTGTTAAAAAGCAGCCCAGCTCCGCCGTCTTGCCTTCTGGAGGTGCCGTGTGTGTCCAGGCTTTGTCCAGCGCAGCCCTGGTGGGGGTGGGCGGCTGGCACGGGAGGGGCTTTGCCAGCTCCCTGGTCCGTTCTCTTCCCCTAGAGGTTCTACGTGGCCTCGTCCCGGCAGCTGAAACGCCTCGAGTCCGTCAGCCGCTCCCCAGTGTATTCCCACTTCAATGAGACCCTGCTGGGGGTCAGCGTCATCCGCGCCTTCGAGGAACAGGAGCGCTTCATCCGCCAGAGCGACCTGAAGGTGGACGAGAACCAGAAGGCCTATTACCCCAGCATCGTGGCCAACAGGTGGGCACCCGAGGCCCGCGGGAGGAGGTGAAGGAAGCCTTAGTTCCTGGAGGAGGGCCTCACACACGGGATGGTTAGACTTGGTGGGGGCGGGAAGGGACAGAATAGCATTAAAAGCAGACAGGAGCACTGGCAGCTTGAAGCACAGGCACTCCGGTGGCACTGAGGGACAACAGGGAGCAAGTCAGAAAATACTGCAGGAACTATCCGTTCGCTGTGGTCCTGACGGTACAAGGTCATCGGTGACAGGCGGACTCAGCTGATATTTTTGTGGCCTGGTTCTCAGCTGACGGGGGTGATCACCCACCGCCCCTGTGTGATGAGCTTTGGAAGCTGTTCACCAACCTGAGGTTGGACCACGTGAAATGGCCATGATGAAAAAAGCATCCGTCCCAAAGAAGGGACAGGGGTTCGCTACTCGTCGACTAACTTCAGAAAAGTATCTGACTTATCTCTAAAAGAATATTCTCCTCACTCATGTCCTGATACGTTTTTTGAGATGTGGGATAGGAAATTCTGGAGAGGGGGTGACTCACCCTGGGAGCAACGTGTCGTAACCAACTGTTGCCCCATCGTACACAATATAATCCCATAAAGACCGTGAATCACTGGAGACCTGACCTTCCTCTGCAGAATCGGCAGGGAGTTTCTCAAACTTGGGTTTGTTTTTAGGATAAGCTCACACCCAGGAAGATCAGTCACGTGAATCTTTATTTAAAATTTTTCTTTTTTGGGGCGCCCAGGTGGCTCACTTGGTTTTGCATCTGACTTCGGCTCAGGTCACAATCTCGTGGTTCATGGGTTTGAGCCCCGTTCAAACCCGCTTTGGGTTCTGTGTCCCCATTCTCTCACTGCCCCTTCCCTGCTAATACTCTCGCTCACTCTGTCTCTCAAAAATAAATAAATGTTGGGGCGCCTGGGTGGCTCAGTCGGTTGAGCGTCCGACTTCAGCTCGGGTCGTGGTCTTGCGGTCCGTGAGTTCGAGCCCCGCGTCGGGCTCTGGGCTGATGGCTCAGAGCCTGGAGCCTGCTTCCGATTCTGTGTCTCCCTCTCTCTCTGCCCCTCCCCTGTTCATGCTCTGTCTCTCTCTGTCTCAAAAATAAATAAAACCATTAAAAAAAATTTAATAAAAAAAAATAAATAAATGTTAAAATTTTTTTAATAAAAAA
>NC_064815.1:7529876-7726911 GCF_023721935.1 Panthera uncia
GAGAAAGAGAGAGTGTGAGCAAGGGAGGGGCAGAGAGAGAGGGAGACACAGAATCTGAAGCAGACTCCAGGCTCTGAGTTGTCAGCACAGAGCCCAACGTGGGGCCTGAACCCACAAACCGTGAGATCATGACCTGAGCCGAAGTTAGACGCTCAACTTACTAAGCCACCCAGGCACCCCCAGTCACACGAATCTTAAGGGCTGTAGTGGAAATAAGATCAACAACACCATTTCCCTAAAATGTTTTACACCTTAAATCACTAATATTCCTAACGCTGGGAGGTACGCTAGGGAAGTTCGCTTTAAACCAATAATGTTATCTGTTTATATTCCAAGAGGTAAAACAATGTATTTTAACATTTCTAAAAGGAGGGTGATCTAGGAACATTACAGCTACATTGAAAATAGTATTTCATTTCTCACTCTCCCTTCCCCCTTCTGCCAAGAAAAGGTTATTTTTATAACACTGCTGCCTCTTACAGTCGATGACTTCTTAGTATTTAGGAACTTTCCTGGACCTGTCTTTGCAGATGGGTGTACATGGGTATGTTATAAAGGTTTCCCTAAAAAAAAAAGTTGGTTCTTAAAAAGGCAAGCTTTGGTTTCCCGGGAAGGCTCCTTCTGGAGAACTCCGTTTCAGTCCCCCGGGGTTGCGAGATCAATGAGGAATTAGTGAGACCGTGTCCCTTTGGCTCTCCTTCCCCTGTGAGAGGACAGATTGAAGGCCTGTCTCGGGAGCTCTCGGGGAATTCTTTCCATTAGCAAAGTGCCTCCCTCCTTCCCCGGCTTGAGCCAGAAACCAGATCTCTGACGAGCCAACTCCTGGTGTGTCTGTCCATCTGCCTGTGTGTCTGTGAGCAGGTGGCTGGCCGTGCGGCTGGAGTGCGTAGGCAACTGCATCGTCCTGTTTGCTGCCCTGTTCGCCGTGATCTCCAGGCACAGTCTCAGCGCCGGCTTAGTGGGCCTCTCGGTGTCCTACTCACTGCAGGTAAGACAGGTGCCCCCAGCTGTATTCTCTTACGGTCGTCAGGGTTTCGGGCCTTTGCTTTGAATCTCCACAGGAGCTGGGGGAGAGGTGAGGGGCCAAGCGGCGTTTGAGAAGCCCGGTGACTGACCTGCTGGTGCTGGAGGGAGATGAGACACGGGGCCGGGATTCCCCCGTCAGTCAAGGAAAGCCCTTGATGAACCAAGAGGATGCCTCCAGCGACAGGAAAAATGCTTTTCACTCTATCACTTTATCTCTCATTCCGGCGTTAGCCACATTGCCCAAATTTTGATACATTGGATTTTCCCTTATTACCATCTCGTTGGAAATCTATTCTGATGCTCTTTCTGATTGCTTGTGTGGCCCAGGGGTTATTTTGAAACGTGCTTGCCTAAGAGGTGCGGTCTGGAGACGGCAGTACGTGAGGCTGGTACCTTTCTTACCTCAAAAAATTGCGTAATTCGTAATCACTTGCTGAAGATAAAGCGGCCCCTGCTCACCCCAGAAGCTTCATGTGACTCTTCTGTGCACAGGTCACCACGTACTTGAACTGGCTGGTTCGCATGTCGTCCGAGTTGGAGACCAACATCGTGGCCGTGGAGAGACTGAAGGAGTATTCGGAAACGGAGAAGGAGGTAAAGCCGGCCCCTGGCCTGCCCTCGCCTGCCCTCACCTGACCTCATCAGCGCGACCTGGGTGCCTTCAACAGACAACCCCTATTCAGCGAAAATTGTCTTCTGTTCTTTGTTACATATCTGTATGAGGGACTTGTGCGGTGCAGAATGAGACTAGTTTCATCGTCACGTTTAAAAATTAAATACCAGTTGATTCAAAGCCCTGAAAGTCAACCGCAAGAGAGTCAGTACATGGATGTTGTAAAAATCATGACTGAAGTTTGGGGAACCCGGCAGTTGTTTGACCCAAGTCCCCATTTTATAGATGGAGGAGAGGGTCGCCTGGGGAGGGACAGTGACTGATCCAAGGTCACACGTGGTCGGGGTAGGACCCAAGTGTCCAGACATCAGTGCCACATTGCCCCTAGAAAGTGCCGTTTTCTGCCTACACACTGTCACTGGTGGCATTGGCAGTGATCATGGTGACAATACCAGTGGATCCCCTCATCGCCCCCACCACCAGTAATATTAGGGACACATATTGGGCCCTCGGGAGCTGTCAGCCCTGTCCTACACATTTTACATAGAGTAATTCATACAATTTACGTAGAGTAATTCGTGTAATCTTTATGTAGCCTTATAGCTCATGTTCTGTCATGATCCCCATTTTACGCATCAGGAAACTAAGACACAGGGTTAAGTTACTTTGCTCAAGGTTACGTGGCCATTGGCACACTGCCTCCCAAGAAAATGCCCCGTCCTTAAGACTCTGACACAGGTGAACCAGGTCCCGCTTCATGGGAGAGCATTATTCAGAATGGTGTGAGCACCCCCTGTGGAAATAAGAGTGTATTACACCAGGGGTTTTCGCGCTCAACATCGAATTTATTTTTTTAGTTTTTAAGATCTAATTCACATGCCCTGCAGTTCACTGTGCATGAAGTATGAAATTAAATTTATTTTTTTTTAATTTATGGATGTTTGTTTATTTGTTTTGAGAGAGAGAGAGAGAAACAGAGCCCAAGCAGGGGAAGGACAGAGAGAGAGAGAGAGAGAGAGAGAGAGAGAGACACAGAATCCTAAGCAGGCTCTGTGCTGTCAGCTCAGTCTCCCGAACCATGAGATGACCTGAGCTGAAACCAAGAGTCAGACCCTTAACCTACTGAGCCACCCAGGTACCCCGAAATTAAATTTATTTAAAAAATTTTTGTTTTTACTTCTTTTAATTACTTCCTTTTTTAATTTCTCAAGTAAGAACATACTTGAAAAATACAAAAGAATGTAAAGATCCAGGGTCTTAGCACTACTCAAAATATGTATTTATATAGAATATATTTTCACAGTTAGAAAGTTCCACCCACCTCTCTCTCCAGTGCCGTCCGTGTTCTTACAGCGTATCCCCTGCATTATACATAAATTTGTAAAAGGGGACTGTGCTTGTTATAAATGAAAATTAATGTAACAAGCTTATGGGGGAGAAAGGTTGAAAGTTCTCTCTTGCTGTCCCCTCCATTCCTCAGCTCCCCCAGAGGTAGCCTCCAGCCTGGCCCGGAGCACATCCAGTTCTAGAGCTCAGGAAATGCTGAACGGAACTTAAGAAGCTTTTCAGAAATAGGGGCTGTGTGACTCTGGGCAAGTTACTCACCCTCTCTGTGTTCCAGTTTCCTCATGTGTAAACTGGGGGTAATGAAAGGACCCCTCTCATGGGATTGTAGTGAGGATGAAGTGAGGTCACGTGACCGTGATCTTTCTCATTAGCCGTCGCTGCATAGTTGGTGTCCAGATGTAGAAGGCATTCAGACTGACACCTCTGCCCTTGTGTCTGACCAGAGAAGACCACTCATTTATTGGTACAGTCCACAAATATTCGTGGAGTCCCTACTGTGTGCCTGGAGTATGACAGCGAACAGGGAAAGAACCTGTCCTGACAGAGATGTTCCAGGGGGCGTGGGTGACAGAATAAGCGAATTAATGCACACCTGCGGTGCTCGGAGGTGCCCGGTGGTCTGGAGGAGAACGAAGCAGGGGAGGGGACGGAGGGCACAGAGGCAGGGGGTGGTCTGAATTGGCGGAAGATCTGCAGCATGCCAGGGAGCGCACGAGAGGGTAGTTTGGGAAAGCATTCCAGACAGGGGCACCCGCAGGTGCAAAGGCCCAGCAGCGAGGTACGCAGGTGTGTTTGAGAGGTAGTGCAGCCCCACGGGGAGCCGAGTGAGCAAGAGGGAGGGAGATGAGGTCAGAGGGGACCTGCAGGTCACCTACAGCCTTGGGTCACATGGGACTGAAGATCCCTTACCGCCACCCCCCACCCCCGATCACAGGCTCCCTGGCAAATCCCCGAGACGGCTCCGCCCAGCACCTGGCCTCAGGTTGGCCGAGTAGAATTCCGAGACTATGGCCTGCGTTACCGGGAAAACCTGGACTTGGTTCTCAAGCACATTAACGTCACCATCGATGGAGGGGAGAAGGTGGGTGTACCTTGTTTCCCCCATCCGTTCACAGCGGGGCAGGCGAAACCAGGTGCCTCATTCCCCCAGTTTATCACGGCCCTGGACCGTGGGGGTGGGGCTTGTGGAGGTAAAAGCTGCTCAGAGTGTCCCAGGCGTGTTGCATACTGTTGAACGGCCACCAAATGAGGCCCACCTGTGTGTTTTCGGGGGGTGAGAGGAAGAAATCTGAGTATGTTAAAAATTATGAAAAATCTGGTGTGCCTTCTGTAAAGATCCACTTCCTGCTTTTCTTGAAAGATCAGAACATGAAAAAAAAAAGGGGGGAGGCACCTGGGTGGCTCAGTTGGCTAAGCGTCCAACTTCGGCTCAGGTCATGATCTCACGGTCCGTGAGTTCGAGCCCCGCGTCGGGCTCTGTGCTGACAGCTCAGAGCCTGGAGCCCGTTTCAGATTCTGTGTCTCCCTCTCGCTCTGTCCCTCCTCCGTTCATGCTCTGTCTCTCTCTGTCTCAAAAAAAATAAATAAACATTTAAAAAAAAAGAAAGATCAGAACATGTAGCAACACTGGGCTTACACTCCCTGCCTGGCTTTTTCTAGACCAGACAAGAGCTTCTCAGCTCACCTTGTCCCTCCCTGTCTGACTTGTGTGCCTAGCTGTCCCCTGCAGGCATTCAGGTTTGCCAGCTCTAGAACAGGAAGATGCTGTCATCACTAGTGGGGATGGCTCGATGAGCATGTGAGGGTGTCAGAAGTTTGGAACGTACTCCTGGTCCCAGGCTGCTCCTGTAAGTCGTCCTTGCCCTGAGACCTTGAGACCCTCCTCAGGAATCAGACTTAAGGGTCTTCCTGGTCACCTGCCATGCGACAGTGTTTCCTTCATCTCTAAACATGTGTATTTGTTAAGCCGTTCCTGCTGCGAGGCTCAGAACGTTTTATTCCCGTGAGATAATTTCTCTAAGAACAAGGGGAAGAGAGTGGGTGGTGTTCTCACTGAGGCTTTATGGTTTGTGTTGTATCATGAGACTCTCCTCTGTGACATTTTTGTTAGAGGTTGGAGGAAGCCTGCCTTTCAGGAGCCCAGATGAGAAGACAAGAGTTGTAACTGGGTGTCAGGAATGTCCATCATTGGCCACTGAACAGGGAGACCGGTCCTATCCATAGCCTCTTTTTTGCTCATGCAGCTGGGGTGGAGGGGAGAAGGTGAGGCATGCAGGGGGATCTGCTTGAATCTTTGAGATATTTCAGCAGCTCGGGATGGGAAACTCACCATCAAAGGACTGAAAAACAGTAGGGGGAAAATACCTGATGACCAGTATTTTCGAGAGTTGAAAACAAATGGGGCTTTATGGAAAACCCCTTCTGCCTGAGCCCTCTTTGGAGATCTGTGCTCACTTATCAAAAGAAGTGATTATAATTTTAACTTATAAAAAGAGCTGACAAAGAGAAGGAAGTCCCCTTTTTTATTTATTTTGACAGAGCACGAGCTGGGGAGGGGCAGAGAGGTAGGGGGTCAGACATCCAAAGCAGGCAGTGCACTGACAGCACAGAGCTCGATGCAGGGCTCAGACTCATGATCTGCAAGATCATAACCTGAGCCAAAGTCAGATGCTTAATCGACTGAGCCACCCAGGCGCCCTGAGACAGAAGTCCTTCTTCACCCTTGGCCAAAACAGCCCCTGAAGGAATGTCCCTGGGAAGCTACTGATGGGGAGGGCTGTGGTAGACACTGGGTCGACCAGGTGACTGAACTGCTCTAGGGTGGATACCTGAAATGAGGGCCCCATGGGGGAGGGCAAGAGGTAACCCCCAGATACCAGCCTTCCTGCCTTACCCTGGGCCCTTCCTGCCCCACAGGTTGGCATCGTGGGGCGGACAGGAGCGGGGAAGTCGTCCCTGACCCTGGGCTTGTTTCGGATCAACGAGTCTGCTGAGGGAGAGATCATTATTGACGACATCAACATAGCCAAGATTGGCCTACATGATCTGCGCTTCAGGATCACCATTATCCCACAGGTGGGGTCTGGGGTGCCGAGGGCGTCAGTGGGGCACCCTGAAAGCTTACGTAGGTATATTTTCAGGACAAACGTAAATGGGTTCCTATTTTGTTATTTTCATCGAAACCATACTGTTTCTTTGCCACTGAATCTCCTCTTAGCATACAAATAACAGTGGGAATTAACTGGATATCATTTCTTCACTCCCGCTGGCTCCAGTCGGGACAAGAATAAGTCTCTCAAGAGCCAGGAGTGGAAAATGGATTTTCTAGATTGATTTCTGTAGGTGGTGATTCCCTAATGTGTTGACTTGTCATGTTGTTTTCTCTAAGATTTTTTCTAAGACTGTACTTTGTAGGCAGGGAACAGGGAGGAATCCATGGCACTTGATGATCAGGAATTACCCAGGCTGCTTCTCTCTTCTGGAAGGTTCCAGTACATTTGCATATTGAAGCCTCTGGAAAGTCTTACAACAAGAAATCTTTTTTATTTCACTTAACCCAAGGTTTTCCAAACTGTTTTCCCCCCATTATTAACGTCTCCAGAAAGGGTGATTCCAAGGAGCCCTGGGACCCTATCAGAAGTTTTCACACCCCACCCTTCTGCCTCATCCCTACCCAACGTGACGTGAGCCTCACATGCCATCTGCCGTTTTCTCCCCGAACAGGACCCTGTTTTGTTTTCGGGTTCCCTGCGCATGAACCTGGACCCGTTCAGCCAGTACTCCGATGAAGAAGTCTGGACGTCCCTGGAGCTGGCTCACCTCAAGGACTTTGTGTCAGCCCTTCCCGATAAGCTGAACCACGAGTGTGCAGAAGGCGGGGAGAACCTGAGGTAGGCAGGCATGCGAGGCCCTGACCGGGTCTCCTCGGCTCCGCCTTGGTCCTTATGCATATGTGTCCGACCTGGGTTTGAGTCCCGGCTCTGCCACAGACAAGCCAATTTCTCTTAACCTCTTGGAGCCTCAGTTTCAATATCTGTGAAATGGGTTTCAGTCCAGACTTACTTTTTACCATGAGCTATAACCGGGATGCTAATATGGTTCCTTCCTTCCACCAGATTTATTCAGCTGAGAGTGGCTGTCGCTTGTTAAACTGTTGAAAAGCTTCTCTGTCAGTCGGTTCATAGCACTTTTCTGAGCCCTCTGAGTCACCACTCACTGCCCCAGCTGCGTTGGCCCTTGTCCCAGGATCCACCCGTGACCCAGCAACCAAAGTATTCATGTCTGGCACAACAGCAAACCAGAGTCCTGCTCCAGTGTTATTAGTCAGTGGCTGGCTCAGTTGCCCATCTCTGTGACCGCCAACCACCAAGCCTCAGATGTGTTGAGCAGTGGCAGTGACCGTTCAGACACCTGGGGTGATCGGCCAGGCGGCTCTGCTGTTCGTGGCTCACTCCTCTGGTTGGGGGTCCGCGGGGGCAATTAGGGTCTGCTCCACTTGTCCTTCCTCCTTCAGCAGACCAGCCCAAGCACGTTGTCGTGGTGACGGCAGAGGTGCAAGAGCCCGCAAACCCTGGTGTGCATTCCCAGTGCAAGCCTCTGCTGGCCTTATGTTTGCCAGCATGCCCTTGACCAAAGCAAGACACGCGGTTGAGTCCAGAGTCAACGGGGAGGGTCCTACAGAAGGCACGCATGTGGGGCCATCTTGTGATGTCACACCGCCCCTGTTGCCCTCGTCACATATTTTGGATATCCCCTCCGAGTCCTGTGTTGAAAATGATCCTGAGCCCGCTTCTAGGTCAACAGCAAGAATGTCCTGGCATCACTAACGTCTGCCGTGGGCGCAGGAGCGGGGACTGGCAGTGCTTTCCTGGTGTCTCTTCTCTCTTCTCCCAGCTCAGGCCTGGGCTCAGGGTCAGGGGTGGTTGTGACACTCTGTCTCCTGCTCTTTGTCTCCGCTCAAGCGTTGGGCAGCGTCAGCTGGTGTGCCTGGCCCGGGCTCTGCTGAGGAAGACAAAGATCCTGGTCTTGGATGAGGCCACCGCGGCTGTGGACCTCGAAACCGATGACCTCATTCAGTCTACCATCCGGACACAGTTTGACGACTGCACTGTCCTGACCATTGCTCACCGGCTCAACACCATCATGGACTACACAAGGTGATGCTGCTGGCATAGAAGGCCTGTCAGCCTTGGGATTTACCCGTTTGTGCAGCATCATCCCGTGTCTAGTCACAGCCCTCTCTTTACGCTGGGTGTTTCTGGCATCACTCCATTATCGATTCAATCAACATACGTGTGTGAAGTCCCTGCCACATTCTTGGTCCTGTTCTAGGCACTGGGGACTCAGCAAGGAGGTATCAGAGAAGGAGCCTGCCTGAGGGACCTGATACATTAGTTGGGGGCTGTGTATGGATATAGACAGCAAACACAGCAACAAACAAAAGCTGATTGCTCCGGGAAGGAAATGTAAGAAGTGACAGCCGGTAATGAGTGTAAGCATCACAGGACTTAGACAGTGACAAGAGGAGGGATTGAGGATGGGCAGCCAGTTGGAAGGCTACTGCACCAGTCCTAACACGAGGCATTAGGGCCCTGACCCAAAGCAGGGAGTTGGTCATGTGGCTCTTGGGGGCCCAGGGTGCCAACTGTTTCCCTATCCCTCATGTCTGTGTCCCCTCCTCTTGCAGGGTAATCGTCCTAGACAAAGGAGAAATCCGGGAGTGTGGCCACCCCTTGGACCTCCTGCAGGAGAGAGGTCTTTTCTACAGCATGGCCAAAGATGCTGGCCTGGTGTGAGCCCCAGAGCTGGTGCATCTGGTCGGAATTACAGGGCTGACAGGGCAGCATCCAGGGATGAGGCGCTGTTCTGGGGAACCCAAGCCTCCTGTCTGCTGAAACCAAAAAGAAAAAAGAAAAAAAAAAACAAAAAACAAAAAAATGAAAACACACACAAAGCAGCCACCGTCCGGCCCCCAACCTGGAACTGACCATGTAGAACCAGGAGAGACCCAGAGATGCAGCCCCCCCCAAACACTCCCACCCTCACCTCCATTGCCCCTACAAGATGTACATATGTTCTCACGCCCCTGGGAGTGCACACTTGTGCTCTTGGTGCTTTGTTAGGAGGTTTGGTGGCCAGACAGCCAGAGAAATGGGTTTCGTAAAATATGCTAGTGACCAAATCCAGCCAACTGCCTCAGATCTCTCCAGCCAAAGTCTGTGGATTCCATCTTTGAGAAGCTCGCCGGCCCCCCGACAGCTGCCCGTGGCGCCTCTGACGTCCTTCCTTGTCTGGCTCCTCCCAGAATGCTTTGTTTCCTCGGGGCTGCAGGTGGGAAGTGAGGGGCCTGGGAAGATCATTCTCACCCTCGGGCAGTACCTTGAGGGCCAAGGACTCTCCTGTCACCAACCGTCTGGTCTCCCAGGCACTCAGACGCTAGGTACTGATGTCCCAGCCCCACTTCACTGGTACATGCGTCACACATGGGGCCAGCCTCCACGTCCATGGACTTCTCACTGACGGGACTCAGCAGGACTTGTGGGCTGTCTGGCCCCGGAGATCATCTCAGTGCTGACTCCCTAGCCTGGCTGCTCAGCTCCTCGTCCGCTCCAGTCTTCTCCCTGCTCTCCTTCCTCCCTCTTCCTACCCATTGCTAGAATGGCTCTACTTCTGTAGTCCCTGAGAGAGAAGATCTGCCAATGGTTATGAAGCGGTCAAGGTCAAGGGAGCACCAGGTACCTCCTAAGTACAACGCGTTGGTACCTAAATGAGCCCTGTTGATCCCCCTCCGCGCCTCCGCGTATTTAGATTTCTTTTCTCGCCCTTGGCATCTGGTTAGCTTGAAGGTGGCAGTGTGGAGAACTCGACATTTCATTACTGAGTCTCTTCCAGGATGAGAAAAGGACCCATTCACGAATATCAGTGACTGCTGCTTTTTCTTTCTTCTTCTTTTTTTTTTTTTTTTTCCTTCAAATGCTGCTCTAGGGAGAAAAACAGTCTCAAGACTTTAATTTCTTGGGAGGAAGGGTTAGCCAAGGAGCAGCATTCCCAGGGAATGGCCACGTCGGCTGGCTTCTGACAGCTGGTCCACGTGTTCCTGGAGGAGAATGGAGAAGCAGAGTCCTTCGAGGCCCGTCCTGTTTAGAGCTCTCAGGGAGCACAGTGAGACCCCAAAGCAGAGGAAGGTCACTGCTACTCCAAGATTCATACTTGCTATGAACTACGTTGCTGACTTCAAACCCAGAGAAGCATCTTTCTTTTAGGTGGAAATACATATTTATTTTTTTTGTAAGTTATACCATTCTTTCACACTAGATAAACCAAGTTTTTCTTGGGGATCTTTTTCTAATGACTTACACTGGAAACGTGAACATTTGCAAATAATTTGCAGTAAAAAAAAAAAATTTTGTTTCTTACTGAACAGTTGTCCTGTGTTCTTGGGGCTTTAGCAGAGGCTTCAGCCCTGTCCTTCAGGAGTCAGGACTGGGTACCTTCTCGTCTGCTTCTCTCCTTTCTCTTTGGCAAACCTGTCGTCTCCAGCGGGAGCTCTCGTCCGGAAATGGGACCTTAGAGGTTAAGCAGGTGCAGTTTAGCGGGGAGTCAGCGTGGCACAGTGGACAGAGGCTGGGTTTGAATCCCACACTTGGGTTCACTGGCCGTGTGACCCTGTGTGAGCCACTTGGTCTCTGTGCCTCGGCAGCCTCATCTGTAAGATGGGGCTGATCGTACCTGCCTCCTGGGATTGTGGAGACAAGCAGCGGTGTGTCCGATATGCACAACCCTGGTCAGGTTCTAAGACACAAGGAGGGTGAAAGTCCCCTGTGGCCAAAATGACCCTAGAAAATCCCTTTGCATCAGGACAGGACAGGCTGTCCTGCAGTTAGCAAATTAGCCCTAAACTCTTAGGAAATGAACAAAAGGGTTTGTTTCTCACTCCTGTATCTTGATGAGCGTCGGGTGCCTCTCTAGGGTGCCTGCCTTCCATGCAGCAGCTTAGCGATCCAGGCCCTTCTGGGCTTATGACATCACCTCCAGAGGGCTGGCTTCCAGAGGCCACAGCAGGGGAGGGGAACGTGCGGGTGATGGACACCCATTTTTCAGTGTCCCAAACCAGAAGCCACACAAGTCAGCTCCACTCAGCCCGTTGGCCCGAATCATACGGCCCCAACCACACCGCAAAAGAGGCTGGGAAGCGCAGGGGCGTGTAAGGGAGAGCAGTACCTCTCCCTGCAGTCATTCGCATGTTTTCTGGGGTTTGGATAGTGCGTGAGTGAGGCTGCATGTTCGGTTTCTGAGTTTGAACTGGGCGAGTCTCGATGGTGAAGAATTCCCTGTAGTTGGGGAGCAGGCCATTTCTGCTGCACCCTAAAACCGCGCACCAAGTAAATGTGCAGAGGGAGTTTCCTGACCCTGCCGGTCTTCCCTCCGACATTGCTGTCCCTGGACTGACACATTTGCCTCGCACGTTGTTGCGTTTAGGGACTGAAGCCTGAGTGTTCAGTACAGGGCTCCCGTCGGGGTGTTACCATTGGAAGGAGGTATTTATGCGTGTCGGGTCGGGGCAGGGGTTGGGGGGTGGGTGTCAGTCTGAGAAGGGAGGTGTGCTCCTGTCTCCTGTCTCTGTGGAGCCTGACCCTGAATCACTAAAACCCCAAGCCGGGTCTATTAAACAGGTATCTGAGCGTGTGCCTACGGGTGTGCATTGTGAGACAACTGGGACTCCAGAGGGTCTCAGGCCTGAGTCAGAGCTCCTTCTGCTTTACGAAGAGAAGGCCGCAAGCCGCATTAACCCTGAAGAAGGTGGAAGCCAGAAGCGCCAGGGTTGGGGCAGGGGCGCCTGCTCGTCCAGGTATGGTCCGGTTGAGCGCTTTCCTAACGTGGAGGGAGACGGCACCTGCCGTGTGCCGGGCCCTGGGCTCAGTGCGTAGCGTTGCTCGCACGGGAAGGGACCCCTGGGCCAGAGGGGAGCGGGCAGTGGACATGGTGCCTCCCAGTGTTGAGCTCTTGTCCGCCGTTCATTCTCGCACCCCCGTGCGGGTCCTGCAGCTCATTCCAGAAAAACACTCCCAATCAGACCGCTTCTCTTCCCTCCCATTCCTGCCACGCTGGTCTCTCTCTCGTGTTCCTGTGACAGCCACCACCTCAGTGGTTTCCCTGCTTTTGCCCTGGCCGCCCCCTCCCTGCAGTAAGTCTGTAAAAAAATCACATCACAACCCTCCTGCGGTCCCCATCTCGGCACCCAGACACCCCACGTAATCTGGCTTCCCATGACCTCTGCCCGCAGCTCCCTTCTGGCCACCTCACTGACCTCTCCAGCCACAAGTCACACTCTGCTGGTGTTCCAGGGTGCAGGATGCAGGCCCAAGGATGCAAGACCAAGAGGGTCTTGCCTCTTGCTGGTCCCTCCCCTGGTGGTGGTACAGTGGCTGCTCTGTGAGAGCAGGGGGTTGATCTGTTTATTCCCTGATGAATGGCCCACCACGGCCATGGAGCATGTATCCAAGTGACTGGGTTCTCTGATCCAGGACAAGCCCTCTGTGCCGGGCCGTGAGCCAAGTGCGAAGTCATCGGGGACTCGAGAACTTGCCTTTCGGCACCTGTGGTTTCTTCCTTGGTACAGCTGGGATCCTTATGTCCACCAGGCCAGGTGGGTGTGGGGATGGAAAAAGATCCAGGTAAAGCACCCAGCACCACAGCCAGCCCTCAGGACACCGTCCTACATGATGATGTAGGATTCATTCCTTTGTCCATCCGTCCATCCGTCCATCCATCCAGTCATGCAGTTGTCATTTACTGAGCCCTCTTGTTTGCTACACACCATGCCAGGTGCTGGGAGACACAGTGAAGACACATGAACAAATCCCTTGCCTCGAGAAGGCAAGGGGGGCCCTGGGGCACCTGGGGGGGCTCAGTTGGTTCAGCATCCGACTCTTGATCTCAGCTCAGGTCATGATCTCACAGCTCATGAGTTCGAGCCCTGAGTTGGGCTCTGTGCTGACTGCGTGGAGTCTGCTTGGAGTTCTCTCTCCCTCTCTGCCCCTGCCCCACTTGTGCGCTCGCTCTCTCTCTTTCTCTCTCTCTCTCTAAATAAATAAACCAAGAGGAAAAAAAAAAGGAAAGGAGCCCTTTCCTTCGCTTTTGGTGGGATACCAGAGTGGGATTCAACCAGCAGCGAGCTGGTGTTTTAGAGCTAACGAAGTGTGCGAGAGGCAGTGTGGTACAGTGGATAGGACATGAGCTCTGGAGCCCGGCCACCTGGGTTCGGATCCCTATGCTATCTCCATTTTCTCATCTGTAAAAGGGGCCTCCTCAAAGCATCCTAGTAAGGGGATAATGATGGGACTTTCCTCCTCCCGTTGTAACGATTCCCTAGAAGGCTGTGGCAGGCATTGGGGCAGGGCTTGGTAAGCGTTTGCAGTGACGGGAGGGGACACAGGTGAAGGTAAGGGACCTACTAAGACCGGCACTGACCACAGAAGGTCTGTACATGGCTTTTCCTGCATCTGTGTTCCTCCCCCCCACCCCCACCCCAGCCTGTGGCAGGGGGACGGATGGCCTGGGTGGCCCCTGCAGGCCGGTCTCCAGGAAGCTGTGGTGTGGGCCCAACAACAGCCTCATTAGCGCTGGCTCCCTGGGGGCACGCTCTGCCTGCTGGCCAACCACCTCTCTCCATGAAAGAAGCCTTCGAATGACCCCCAGAGAGTTTGCCAAACACACAGTGGCTGCCTCTTTGGCCTGCGGTCGCTCTGCCCGGACGTCAGGGGGCTCCGTTCCAAGTAGAGAAATGGAAAGTGCTGTGTCTGGTCCCTTCCTCTGCTTCAAAGTTGGGCAGACGCCCCCCACGCCACGTCCTGGGCTGTGGTGGTAAATAGACCCAGGAGCAGAGCCCCACTCGGCCACTTACAAGCTGGGCGACATTGGCAGGTCATGTGAACTCACTGAGCCTCAGTTTCCTCGTTTATAAAACAGAGCTGGGAGGTGCTAGTGATGGTGGGGCCGGCCCCTTGTAGGCATGACCAGGGGCAGGCGAGGGACGCAGATCTCCCACTCTGCTTGCAAGGCGACAGAATGAGCTTCTGGCTGCCCCTTGGCAAAGGGAGGTAGGCACTGCCATTAGATCTAGATTTGGTTTACTCTGGGCTGAAAACCCTATGTTGAATGGACCAGCTGAAAGTCCCCATGACTGGGCTGGGACAGGGCGGGCTCCGGGTCCCAGCAAGCAGGTGGGTGTCCACAGGCCCCTCTTGATATACCAACACAGCCATTGTCCACATCTCAGCGGATTAACCACGGGTCGGGTAGGCCCAGTGCCTCTCACCAGCTGATTGATCCCCCGGGGGACAGTGGCAGCATCTAGAGACATTTTTGTCACAACTGGAGGTGACAGTGCTATTGGCCTCTAGTAAAGAGGCCAGGGCTGCTGCTGAACGTCCATCCCAACACAGAATTAGCAGCCCACCTGTCAACAGTGATGCAGTTAAAGGGCGCCTGGCACCTGACTCTTAATTTCGGCTCAGGACATGATCTCAGGGTCATGGGATGGAGAGCCACATTGGACTCCACGCTGAGCCTGCACCCCGCTTAAGATGCTCTCTCCCCCTCCCCAGCACTCACTCTCTCTCTCTCTCTCTCTCTCTCAAAATAAATAAACATTTTTTAAAGAGTGATGTGGTTAAAAAGATCCTGGTGTGTAAAGCCTTTACCCCCTGGAGGACCCACGGAGGTCCTCAGAACAGGATTGATGACTATAGTGAACATTGATCGGGCGTGCGTTTGGTGCCCAGCTCACCTCTGCAGCCATGCCGTGAGGTCACTAAAGAACCGTGGGGCTGGCCTCAAGTTCTGGTCCAGGGACTTGACTCCTTTCTCAGGCTGCCCTTCACAGCTATATGCCTGTGTGGCCTCAGGCTGGGCTATTTTAGACTCTTGTCCCCCTTGCCTGGTGCCCGAAGCCAGTTTTAGGAGCCCTGTATCCGATTTCCGAGTGCCATGGGAAACCGGCCCGAGCAGCATGGCGCATGGTGACTCCCCCTCATGAAAGCGAGCCCTGAACCATCCCTATCCAGGCCTCTGGCTGCTCTGGACGTCCCAACCACCATTGGGACTCCCCTGGGGAGCTGGAATTTGGTCTTCAACAAATGGAGGAAGTGTGTGCGGTGAGGAGATTCTCTCAGTGGGAGTCTGGGGGGGCTGGCTCCGCGAACCCTATTTATGGAGTTGAAAGTGTGCAGGTGCTCATTCCCAGGACGGTCTGCTCTTGGTGTGGGTTGTGTGGCTGGTGCGACAGTTCAGATAAGACGCTCCTAGGGGCTCATCTCCGAGGGTAGGGGGGCACCAAGAGGTGTGGAATACTCCGGAAGCTTTGAAAATACGTCCCAAGGGGCGCCTGAGTGGCTCAGTCGGTTAAGCGTCTGACTCTTGGTTTTGGCTCAGATCACGATCTTGTGGTTCATGAGTTTGAGCCCCACGTCGGGCTCTGCGCTGGCAGCGTGGGGCCTGCTTGGGATTCTCTCTCTCTCCCTCTCCTGTCCCTCCCCTGCTCGTGCCCTCTCTCTCAAGATAAATTAAATAAAAACAGGTATCAAAATGGAGAACGCGTCAGCAGTTGTGGGCGGAGGGAGGTGGGTATGGTTACGAAAGCAAGCAGAGGGGTTCCTGTGGTCATGGAAACGTTCAGCATCCCGTCTGGTGGGGGTAGCTGCAGGAGCCTCCGTAGAAATGCGCGTGCACACACACACATACACACACAAATCCACGTAAAAGCGGGAAATCTGAACAAGATCGGCCGATTGTACCACTATCAACATCCTGGTTATGATATTATACTATCGTTTTTCAAGATGTTACTAGTGGGGGAAACAGAGTAAAGCTACGCAGGAACTTTCTGGATTCTTGTCATTGCTTGTCACTTGACAACCATCTCAGAATTAAGGGGGTGGTTTGTAAAAGGCACACACACACCACGGTCCCGGCCCCCCAGCCCCAGAGATGCTGATTTCTTTGGTCTGCGGTGGAGCCCAGACATGTGCAGGTTTCCAAGGTCTTCAGGTGAGGCCATCGGGTGGGCAGCACAGGGAGCCCCTCCAGGGTGGATGCGGCAGGATGAGCCCTCATCAGGCCAACCTGGGTGTTGCTGTGTCCTCCTGGGTTTGTGATGATCGGCCATTTTCTCTGCCATTTTCCTCCCAGAGATCAGAGGGGTCTAGATCCAATACTAAGGTGCCACTGACGACCCCTGGGTCACCTGTACCTCCAAGGCACAGCAGTCTCTCCGGGTTGGCGAGGCGAGGGCAGAGGGCTCAGACTAGGCCTGACTCCTGTGCCAGCCTGTGAAACATGCCCTTCTGGGCCAGCAGCTGGACCGGGCTGCCACTCTCTGCCACCTGCCCCTTGTCCATGACCAGCACCCTGCAGGAGAGAGGACAATGGGGAACCCTTACCGGCCCAATCCGCCCGAGCGCTTGCACCAGTGAAAGCCCAGCATGTCTGCTCTGGCAAAGTCCGGCCTTCCCTGCGGTTTCCTGACCCTGACAGCTAGGTTGGAAGCATCTTCTGGGCACGTGTTCTTGGGCTCATCTCCCTGCTGGGCATCAGTTTTGCCACCTGTACAGTGCGCACGTGATAACCCATTCCAGTGCCCGTGCGGCTCTAAACCCTGATGCCTTCCTCTACGCCCATGGGGGCGGAGCGGGGAGAGGGCCTACTCGGGGAAGGGTGCTTACCTGGCACAGTCCATCACAGAGCGCAGGCGGTGGGCAATGACCAGCACTGTGCACTGGGCAAACGAGCTCCTGAGGGCGGCCTGCATCTGGAGCTCCGTCCCCGGGTCCACGGCGGCTGTGGCCTCGTCCAGGATGAGGATCTGGGTTTTCCGGAGAAGGGCACGTGCCAGACACAGGAGCTGCTTCTGGCCCACACTGGGAAGGAGTGGGACGGTCAGGCCCGACGTTTCTCTACCTGCATCTTAGGACTTGCAGGGCCTGCCCACAAACGGATCCCCCGACAGCTGCAGAAGTTAGTGGGGCAGGTACACACACTCCTTCACGAGGGTCCCCAGTCCACAGAGCTGGCAGGAATCCCCTTCCTGCCATTTTTTGAGCAGGGAGACTCCAGGCAAGACATTCAAACCCCCGTGCCTCAGGTCCTCTCCCCCAGTGAAATGGCTATTTCCACTTCTACTCGGTGCTCTTTATCTTGTGCCAGACATAGCCTACGTGCCTGTGCATGTCTTGACTCACGTCTCACGGTGACCGCAAAGGTAGTTACTGTACCAATGAGTCTTGTGACTTATCAGGGTGCAGGGCCAAAGAAGCCCGATAAAAGTGCTTAGCAGTGTGCTTGTCACAGAGTAAGGCCCCAGCACACAGCACACAGTTGCAACTGAAGGTCACACAGTCCGTGACACCCCTGACCCTGGAGGCCCAAGGCTGTCTGGGGCGGTCTTCCTTCTCACGGCGAAGCCTTCCAGCAGCGTCTCTGGGGAACCAGGACCCGCTATGGCCACGCCCCTGGCGAGCTGGGTGACCCCGGGGCAACTTTCAAGCCTCATAAGCCAATCCTGCAGAAGGGGATTCGTGAGGGGGCCTCTCTGAGGTTTACAGGGAAACATTATTTTTCCCTCCATCCAGGCACTGTGTCTGCAACTTAACACGTATAAGTCAATCCTCGAACAGGAAGGAGATACTCACTATAGTTCTCTTTTCACTCACTTCTCTCTTGGGCAGAGAAGATGAACTTGCCCAAGGTCCTAGAGCTGGTAACTGGGGGAGGCTAGATTTGACGCGTGTCTAAACTCTCAGCCACCAAACTACACTGCTTCTCTAGTGAGCAGAAGCTCTGATGAGGCTGTCACCCACAGCCTCTTACCCTCACACCTCTGGGGGAAGATGGGGTTTTAGGATCCAGAACGTCTTTGTTTTCAAAAAGGCACGCAGGCGTCCATCCGTGAAGGAATGGGCAAGAAAAATGTGGTCTGTCCCCACAATGGAATAGTATTCAGCCTTAAAAAGGAAGGGAATTCTGGCACATGCTGCAATACTGATGAGCCTTGAGGACATTATGCTGAGTGAAACGAGCCAGTCACAAAAGGCGAATACTGCAATACTCCCCTTAAATGAGGTACCCAGAGTAGTCAAAGTCACAGAAACAGGAAGCCAGAATGGGAGTTGCTGGAGGCTGTGGGCAGGGGAAAATAGAATTTCTTTAAGGCTTATTTTCCTTTTGAGAGAGAGAGAGAGAGTGTGTGTGTGAGCAGGTAAAGGACAGAGAGAGAAAGGGACAGAGAGATCCCAAGCAGGCTCTGAGCTGACAGCAACGAGTCTGACATGGGGCTTGAACTCATGAACCAGGACATCATGACCTGAGCTGAAGTTGGACACTCGACCAACTGAGCCACCCAGTTGCTCCTAGAATTGTTTTTTCATGGGTACAGAGTTTCAGTTTTGCAAGATGGAAAAGTTCTGGAAATGGGTCGCATAATTATGTGAATGTATTTAACACTACGAATTGTACATTAAAAAATGGTTGGCCATTTATAACTATGTCGATGGAACCAGAGGGTATTATGCTAAGCGAAATTAGTGAGAGAAAGACAAATATCATGTGACTTCATTCATATGAGGAATTTAAGATACAAAACAGATGAACATAAGGGAAGGGAAGCAAAAATAAGATAAAAACAGGGAAGGGGACAAAACATAAGAGACTCTTAAAAATAGAGAACAAACAGAGGGTTACTGGAGGGGTGGGGGGGATGGGCTAAATGGGTAGGGAGCATTAAGGAATCTACTGAAATCATTGTTGCACTATATGCTAACTAACTTGGATGCAAAGTAAAAAAATAAATAAATAAGCCCTATTTTCCAGTATTTATGAATAAAGATGAGTGTATTCTAGTAAAGAAAAAAAAAATGGTTGGGGCACCTGTGTGGCTCAGTCGGTTAAGCATCCGACTTTGGCTCAGGTCACTATCTCGCAGTTCATAAGTTCGAGCCCTGGGTCGGGCTCTGTACTGATAGCTCAGAGCCTGGAGCCTGCTTTGGAGTCTGTGTCTCCCTCTCTCTCTCCCCCTCCCCCGCTCACGCTCTGTCTCTCTCAAAAATAAATAAACATTAAAAAATTTTTTTGATGCTAAATTTTATGTTAGGTGTATTTTACCACAACTAAAATTTCTTTTTTTTTCTTTTTGAGAGAGAGCAAGAGCACGAGTCGGGGAGAGGGGCGGGGGGGGGGGGGGGGGGGGGGGGGGGGGGGGTGGCGAAAGAGAGAATCTTAAGCAGGATCCACACTCAACATGGAGCGTGGTACAGGCCTCAATCCCATGACCCTGGGATCATGACTTGAGCTGAAACCAAGAGTCAGACGCTCAACCAACCGAGCCACCCAGGCGCCCCTAAAATTTCTTCAGAAAGAAACATATACCATATGTTACTTAGAACCCACAGTGAGAGTGGAATTCGTGCCCACATCAAACACGATACTTTTGTAGCAAAAGAAACGCTGAGAGGGATAAATAGACTATAAGTAGCCTTGTGTCAGTAAGGGTTGGGTTTTGCCACCCAAATAAATTGAGGAACTGAACTGAGGAAAACAAAACTGGATATTCAGAGACTGTGTTGGAGTTCAGAATTGCTGATAAGGGACGGGATTCATCCTGTGAGTACTAACAGAATGAAGCTGGTAGTCCCGTGGGGGAGGCAGGTTTCCAGGGCATGTTACCCTGGGGACAGGGCAGTGCGGGGAGCCTCAGCCACACTCGCCTCTCCACGCAGCTCCTCCCAGGCCCTGGTCGTGGCGGGGCAAGCCTACCTCAGGTTGCAACCTTGGTCAGCACACTCATACTGCAGCTGGCCAGGCAGGCTGGCCACCAGGGCTCTGAGCTGCACCGTGTCCAAGGCCTCCCAGATGGCTTGGTCCGAGTGCTCCTGCAGCATGTCCAGATTCATCCGAAGCGAGCCAGGGAACAGGGTAGGGTCCTGGCCGGAAGGGGCAGTGGGTCAGAGCCGGGCCCAGCCACGCCTCCCACCTCTGCCCACCCTGTGCCCCGGGCCTCACCTGGGGGATGATGGTGATCCTGGACCGCAGCGTGTGCAGCCCTACGTGGGTGATGGGGACCCCGTCGATCCAAATCCCACCCTCGGCTGCCTCCAGGAGCCGCAGGAGGCCCCCGGCCAGGGAGGACTTCCCGGCCCCTGTCCTGCCAACGATGCCCACCTGCCAGGGGATGGGAGGGCAAGACTCGTTCCGACCACGTCTGCCCAGAAGCCCGGAGGGTCCCTGGGCATCTCTGCGAGGTGTTTCCCTTGCATCCAAGATACATCCATCTATCCATTATCCTTTGAGCATTTGTCCATCTGTCCACCTTTCCATATGTCCACCCATTCCATCCAGCCTTCTTTCTGTACATAGTTCTCTATCTTCTCCCCTTTGTGACTCATCTCTCCCATCTTTCTGTCCACTCACCCACACTTCCTGCTATACCCCCACCCCCCCACCCCGTTTTTCCACCCTTCCGTCCATCTGCCCATCATTGTTCCTGCCCCCATCCGTCCTCAGCATTTACTGCTGCGTTCTCAATGCCCAACACTCGCTGGAGGCTCAACACTATATGTTTAAGAAGTGAATGAAATATGGGCCATCTGGGTGGCTCAGTCGGTTAAGCGTCCAACTTTGGCTCAGGTCGTGATCTCACGGTACATGAGTTTGAGCCCCGCGTCAGGCTCTGTGCTGACAGCACAGAGCCTGCTTTAGACCCTGTAGCCCCCTCTCTCTCTGCCCTTCTTCCATGTTCAATCTCTCTCTCTCTCAAAAATAAACAAAAAAAAAAGTAAATGAATCGTGTTACCCACTGTATGACAGGCAACTCTTCTAGGCATGAGGAATAGAGAAATTAAGGAATCCTTGCTCCACAGGGCTCACTGTCTGGTCTTGGAAATAATGCAACTGAGCAAACTTAATTTGAATACACTGTGATGAAAAAGCCCCCTCTATAATCAGACTCTGGACGTGAAGCCACCTGGGATAGAAGTCAACGGGGTAATCAGAGCAGGCTTCGTGGTGGAGGTGATACTTGAGTGGAACCTTGAAGGATAAGCAGGAGTTTGGGGAAGCGGAAGATGCCAGGTAAACCCCCTGAGGGCAGCACCAGGTGCCCACCTGGCCCCGTGAGGCAGTACTCCCCAAGTGTTGGCTGAGCCCTGGCAGGGCAATGAATGAAGAGCTGGGCAGAGCCTTGAATGCCAAGCTCAAGAGTTTGGGCTTTACTGTAAGGGAAGCTGGGAGCAGGGGGAAGGTCTCAAGCAGGGGAATGTCATGCCCAAATAAAGATCACAGAAAACAGACTGGAGGTGACTAAATGGGAGGCTGGGGGCTCAACTGGGGGCCTGGAGCAGTCTAGGAGGAGGCAGGAAGGAAATGCAAGTGGGAAATGTTTCCTAAGCATCTGTAAAATGGGACAATACTAGCACTTCTTCGTAGGGTCGTTGTCAGAGTAAAAGTGCATGTGATAATTGCTAAAACCCCGGGCAAACATTTCTGCAGCACTTGCTATGTGCCAGGCACCATTCCAAGCAGTTTACATGTGTTAGGTCACCGAAACTTCACAAGAGCTCTGTGAGATTGACATTGTTATTTCCATTTTACAGATGGAAAAACTGAGGTCAAGACATGAAGTGACCTGCCCAGGGTCAGCCATGGCAAAGCCAGGAACTGAGCCCGTGCAGACTGGATCACGTATGCGGAACATCCAGCACTCTGCCACAGCACTCACGTCGGAGGCAAAGAGAAAGAAGGCGGTCGGAGAGACGCCTCCTTACCCAGGACACCAAGGTGGGTGGGTGGTGGCATTTGCCAAGATGGCGGCAGGTCTGGGGGAGATGATCATTTCAGTTAGGGCATGGTGGGTCTTCAGGGTGGAGGGCCTGAAGTCGGGTGTGGAGGAAGCATTTGGTGCTCAGGGCCTAGACCCTGGGCACTGCCCACCCTGGGCCTGGCCTCCAGGAGGAGGAAGACGGGCCAGAGCCGCTCACCTTCTCTCCGGCTTGGATCTTGAAGGACACACCCCGAACGGCCAGTGGGAGCTCAGGTCTGTATCTCAGCCCAAAGTCCCGGAACTCGATCTGCCCCCCGTGAGGCCAGGGGGACCGGTCTGCACAGGTGGGTAGCCTCCAGGGCGCCTGGGACGGGAGAGGGGCACAGGGTCAGAGGAGCCGCTCTCTCTTTGAGCTTCAGTTTCCTCTTCTGTAAAATGGGCATATTTACTGCTATCTTACAGAGTCGTTGGGGGCATTGGAACATAGCAGAGCTATCAACAAGTGACCTCTGAGATTATAAAAATAATGATGGTATTGGCTACTCTATCTTTATTATTATTAGCCACTATTAATTGTCAAATAAGATTCTGTCTTCCTCTAGAAGGGGTAGAATAATATTCTCCCCTTTGTCTTTGTGAGGAGGGCAAGATTGCGCACTAGGGGGTCGTTAGCTGCTGTGTGCTCTTCCTGTGACCTTGAAGAGGTCCTCGATCCCCTCGAGGTGAAAGGGGGCCCATCAGAGCCGTGGGCGTGTATGGCCTGTCTACGGTGTGCCTGACACTAAGTGCTCTCTCGTGGGATCTCACCTGACCCCCCAGTACACCCGCACTGTTACCTTGCCATGTCACTCTTCCGTTATTGTCATCTTGCTGTGATGTGCCTAGAACGTTGCTGTGATGTGTCTGTGACGTGGCCGTCATGTTGCTGTTCTACTGCTACTGCACTGCTGTTACCTATGGTCCCCTGTCACTCAGAAGAATGACCTGCTTTGCCCAAGTGAGGAAGCAAAGGACCCAGGATTTCTCCTGGCTCCAGACCCCACGCTCTTAACCATTACTGTCGCCCTGGCTGCAACCCCAGCCCTCAGTGGCAGGGGCTCTAAAGCCCGTAGCAGGCATAGACCTGGGTCCACACCCCCGTCCCCGTCTTCCACCCGTCACCTCCTTGGGTGTCTGGACATAGTCCTTCATCCGCTCTACCGACACGATGCTGCTCTCCAGGTCTGTCCAGCTGCGAACAGCCCACTGCAGTGTCTGGGTCACCTGGGGGGGGGGGGGGGGGGGAGAAGACATCGCAGGCTTGCATCAGCCCCCCTGAGGCAGGGGCGGGAGGCAGAAGTGGGGACAGGTAAGGGGATGGGCTTTGACTGTCATCACCAGGAACTTCCTTCAGTAGAACTGGAGTATGCAGAGTAGAAAGGAGCTTGTCCAACCCCTCTTGATACAGGTGGGAAGAGAGGACCAGAGAGGGTGTATGGCTCTCGCAAGGACACCCAGCAGGGCTCAGGCCCACTGACTTCCATTCTGAGAGTTTCTCTCCTCTGATTTCCCATCATTTTGCCTCACTGTAAAATGAGGATAATAACAGTATCCCCGATGGGGTTGTGGGCAGAATTAAATGGGTTAATATTTATAAAGCTGTCAGAACAATTCAGTAGAAGAATGCTACTTGCATATATATTTTTTCCTTCATAGATATCATGACCTGACATGACATATTATTATTAATAGTTAACAAAATTTAGCACTACCCTGGAAATGGACTCTATATACCTTATCTCAACTAGGCTCTACAATGTCTGAAGTGAAGAGATTACTGCCCCATTTTCCAGATGAGCACACTGAGGCTCTGCGAGGGAAGACTCTTGCCCAAGGTCCAGGAAGGTCACCCCAGCTAAGCCTCTATATTTTCCTCACTGGTTGGTGGTTTGGACTTGGGTCCTTGAAGGTCCGACTGGCAGGGGTCTGTCTTGGGAGGCAGGTGTACCTGGAGGGCAGCGGAAACAGAGAAGCCCACGAGGCCGGCGCTAAGGTGGGCCTTGCTCAGCACAGCACACACGGCGGCTGCCAACACCAGCACGTTCCCCAGGAGCTCCAGGTTGGTAGCCAGCCACCTGCAAGGAGAGGCAGGTAAGAGCAGGGCGGGGGGAGGGCCTTGTCTGCAGGACTTGTTTCTCTGGGCACAAGGACTGGTCATCGTACCAAGCTGAGTCCCACAGGGGTCCCAGCAATGGTCTCCTCCACACCCCAGGCCCCACCCACGCTCAGTGGGTGGGGGAAGTTGATGCTTTTGTCTTACCTGTGCCCAGCTCAGAGCCTGGCACACAGTAGGTGCTCAAGTAAAGTTTCGCCATGGTGCCGATTTTCCGTCCCTGGGCTATGCCCGGCTGTATCCCTTGGGGTCCCCCTGCCTGGACCTGACCTCCATCTTCATACGGCCAATATCATCTTCATGCACAGGTTGGGTTGAACCCAAAAGCCTTCCTGGCCTGTTCCTCCCTTTCTCTCTAACACATCGCTCATAACTTCCTTCATAACACTTACCACTCTTAATAATTAAACGATTTAGTCAGTCCTTGACCATCAGTCTCCATCAGTAGATTGTGAGCTCCGTGAGGGCAGCAGCTCTGTCTCGTTCATGACTGTCCCCAGTACTTAGCACAGGACCCAGCACGTAGTAGGTGCTCAATGAATAATAAACTGAGTGGATAAATAGGCACCTCCTTCCCTTGCATTCCTACTCCAACATTCATTCATTCATTCATTCAACAAACATATTGACCACCTACTGTGTGTCATGTCTGCTGCAGGTGCTGGGGACACAGTGATCCAATTTAAGAATCTGTCTTCAGGGATCTCTGGGCTTTACTACACAGAGAATCTAGTCCTTCTAACAACCCCACAAAGCGGGGTATTGTTGTCCCCATTTGACAGATGAGGACGCTGGGGCTCAGAAGAGTTAGGTACTTGCCAGAGTCCACACACATGAAAGTCTTAGAAGCCACATCACCCTGATGCATACCAGGAAGCATGAACCTTTTCCACTAGGTTATGGTGGTTTTCAACAAACCAACCAGCAAATGAATACATAAGTTGCTTCCTAGACAGCTGCTCTTGGGAGAGTCCCTTTGTTCTTGAAAGCCCAGTTTACCCGTCTGTGGAATGAAGTAAAATCTGGCTCCTTACAGATGAGAGGATTAAATGAGATCTGCCATACAGACCACGGAAATCACCGGGCCTTCACATCGCGGGTGCTTTCTAAATGTTCATAAGGTCTTTCCTCCTTGGGCTAGGACCCCAGGAAGAGGCAGGGCAGGTTGCCCAGAAGGCTTATGGGATTGAGATGCTGCCCACAGCCACATGGCCTGATAGCCTCAGCTGGCCAGGGACCTGGGGCATAAAGGAGAAAGGATTCACATTTATTGAGCACCTACTGTGTGCTTGGCCCTCTCCACACTGTGGCACCAGATTACCTGGATTCAGATCCTTACTCCACCACATTCACTGTGCGGCCCTGGGCAAGTTCCTAAATCTCTCTGTGCCTAAGATTCATCATCCATAAAACAGTCTCGGCCTCATGACTTGTTTTTAGGACTAAAAGAACAAATCCATGTAGAGCGCTCAGTACCGTGCTGAGCATATAGTAAGCATGTTACAAGCATTAGCTCTGAGTGTATTTATTTAATCCTTATAGCCACCCCATAAGTGACATCCCCCTTGACAAACGAGGCTCAGAGAGGTATGAAACCTGCCCAAGGTCACCCAGCTGGTAAGTCGCAGAGCTGGGATTTGAGCCTGTGTCCGTCTGTGCTCAAAGCCTGAGTATTCTTACTTAGTAATGAAAAGAGGCTGAGGATGCTTACGTAGCTGCTCTATCACCAAGGCAACAGAGGCTGGTCCGGCGGCCTGGCAACAGAGGCTTCTTCCCTTCTGCTGACATCTGTACTTCCTGTCCACCTGCTGCTGAGGACGCCTCAGGCCAGACTCCATCTGCTCACGGTACGAGCCAAGTGCACCCAAGGGGTACAGCTTCAGCTTTATCCCTGACTTGCTGTGTGACTTTGGGCAGGCCGCTTGATCTCTCTGGCCACATAGCGTGACCCTACGTCTCACTCTCTGGGAACACAGATGTCTTGCAGGGTCTTGCCTGCCCCCATGCTTTTCCTACCTGTCAGCCACCAGCCGCGGGAAACTGACTCTCTGGCTTTCATCCACGTGCATGTCATTCTGAGCCACAAAGGGGCACTGGGCCTGGAAGGCTCTGACCACTGTGATGCCCTGGAACGTGTCGGCCACGTGGGAACACACGAACGAGTGCCTGGCTGACTCGAGGCGTCTGAGCTGGCATAAGCTGGCCACGTACAGGCTCTGAAGTGGGACAGGTGGGGAGGGGAGAAGTCACAGACACAGAGAGGTAGTTTGAGATGCACAGGGAGCCTCAAGTACAGGGTTTCAGACCAGGTTCTGTTACCAGCTTGCTGTGGGACCTTGGGCTAGTTGATTCCCCTCTCTGGGCTCTATTTTCCCTGCAGAATCGGAGTTACATGGTTCTTTTTAAGAAGAACCCAGAGGGCCGCCTGGGTGGCTCCATCAGTTAAGCATCCGGTTTCGGCTCAGGTCATGATCTAGTGGTTCATGAGTTCAAGCCCCGCGTCAGGCTCTGTGCTGACAGCTCAGAGCCTGGAGCCTGCTTCTGATTCTGTGTCTCCCTATCTCTCTCTCTCTCTGCCCCTCCCCTGTTCATACTGTCTCTCTCTCCTTCAAAAATAAAAAAACATGAAAAAAATTAAAAAAGAAGAACCCAGGAAGCTGCAAAACCCTCCAGTGCCCCATCCCAGAACTATTAAATCAGAATCTCTGGTGGTACCACCTTGGCCTTGGTAGTTTTCAAAACCCTTCTGGGCGATTCTAACGTACAGCCAGGACTGAGAAACCACTCATCTAGTGTGAATGTCTCATTCCCAGCCCTAAAGCCAACTGCTTCACTTAGGGCCAGTCATTGTGGGAACAAAACCATAAAGGACAAGGAAGGCAGTCGGCCAAGTGGAATCCGCTCACTTAACTGGAGGTTACCTGCCCGGTGCTGGGAACATAACAATGTCCAAATGATCCGTGGGGTTATTTGCTCTGACGCCACAAGCCGTGTGCCAGCCAGAAGGATATGCATCTGCTGAACAACCAGCCAGGCTGTGTGCCAGCCTCTTTACAAACAGTATTTATTAATGTGAGGTGGGCACTGGTGTCCTTCACAGTTTACAGGTGAGAAAACCTGAGGCCCAGAGGGATCAGGTCCAGGCCTCTCCAGCAAGCAAGTGGCAGGGCCCGGATTCAAATCCACCTCTGCCCGACCCTTAAGCTGACCCTCCCCAGGTCAAGAAGACATCGAGAAGACAGTGGTGGCTGTGGTTTTTGTCTGACTACCGTGTTTTTTTCTCTTCTATTTCTGATTACCTGGGGTGGAGGTGGAGGGTAGAGTTCAAACGTGGGACCCGATCACGGAGGACATAGCCTCACGCAGCCTAGCCAGTTAGAGTGTGCTAACCCTCTGGTCACTGTGATTTGCTCAGGGATGAACACGAGCCCCCAAACAGGCCAGTCAAATCTTCCCTGGGACTGACCTATGAATGTGGACCTGGAGTAAAAGTTACTTTGGGTTGGACTTGCTCAGGTGGGATGCTGTGAGTATAGGGTTGTCAGGGGCCATCAGACCCATCAGACCCTAGAAAGACAGTGTGTCCAAAATCAGGCCACACAGAGCTAAAGCCAGTGGTTTTTAAACATTAGTATGCATCAGAATTATCTGGAGGGTTTGCTGAAACACACATTTCTGGGCTCCATTTCTACCGTGACTTGAGAGTCAGTTCTTGGGTGGGGCCTGAGAACGTGCATTTCTCACTAGCTCCCAGGTGGTCCTGACGCTGCTGGTCTGAGATGGCACTTTGAGAACCCCTGAGCAAAGATATGGAGAGAGTGACCGCATCCTGGTGATAACCAGCTCATTGCGCTTTAGGGACGTAAGACGTTAATTTCTGTCGTTTTGTTTAAGCTAATTTCAGTTGGTCTCCAGCTCTGGCAACTGAAAGAGTCAAGCCTAATACAACACTTGGAGACCTTGCAATGCCTCGTTGGTTTCTAGATAATTGGAGAACGGGAAGCTGATTTCAGCAGCAGCAGGACAAAATGTAAGATATTAAGAACTTAGACACGGACATTCGGGAGACAGTGTTGAATATAGATGTTAGAAGTAAACTGTGGTGTCTCTGCCTCTGGGAATTCTTCTAGGGATTCTTCCACTGTGCAGAGCCTCTTATGCTGAATCCTGTCCAGAGACAAGAGACTGGCTGAGGTGACCCGAGCTGGCCCCAGGGGCCTCCCCAATCTCTCCATACCTGAAACCCAGCATAGAGGACCAGCAACGGCAGGAAGGCGACAATAGCCAGAGGGGTGGCCACCATCACCACCAGGCTGACCTCCAGCAGTCCAAAGGCATAAATCAGCAAGGACCGGAGTTTGTCTGGGATATCCACATCTACTGTGTCTGTTTCCTTAGAGAAGCGATTCAGCAAGTTCCCGATGGGTGTCCGCTCAAAGAAGCCAATGGGACACTGTACCACATCCCACAGAAGCCTCTGGAAAAGCAGTCTGGATGCCCGGATTCCTGCCAGGAGCACCATGGCCATGGAGGCAAACAGCCCAATGGCTGGGGAGAGAGCGGGTGTCAGAGCGTGAGAGCCGAGACCCTCCTCCCCCAACTACCCCATGATGGCCATCTTATGCTTTGGCCATCCTGAGTATCCCCTGATGGAACCACCCCACAGTGGGTTGAACAGTGTGCCTCCCCACCCTGAAAACTCGTGTCCATCAGGAATCTCGGAATGTGACCTTATTTGGAAACACGGTCTTTGTGGCCGTTTTCAGTGAAAGATCTTAAGGTGGTAACACCCTGGATTTAGGATGCCTTCTAAATCCAATAGCTCTCGTCCTTACAAGAAGAGAAGACATCCAGAGACAGAGACGAAGGTGATATGAAGGCAGAGGCACAGAATGGGGGCATATGCAAGCCAAGGATTGGAGACCCCCAACAGAAGCTAGGAGACAGGCATGGGACTGTCGCTCCCTCAAAGCCTCCAGGAGGAACCACTCCTGCCGACAGCTTGTTTTTGGGCTGCTGGCTTCAGGACGCTGAGAGATGAAGTTTCTGTTGTTCTAAGCTACCAAGTTTGTGGTAATTTCTGTCAGCCCTAGGAAACTAATATACCCCCTTTCTCTCAATGCCCATCTATGTGCCTGGAATGGGGCTGACTTCACTCCGTTTCTGAGGTGGGGCAAACTGTCTCTGGCCCATCCAAACCACTGCAGTTGGTCTGTCCCCACCCAAGTCCTCAGCTACCCCAAAATCTGGGGGCCAAGGTTCTGCACTTGCTGAGGAGTCTGGCACAGACTCTGAAGATCCCAGGAAAGGAGGGATGTGTCCTGCCCCCCACTCCTTCCAGCCTTATCTAAAGGATGCAGGTCTGCGCTTGGGCCCAGGATGTTTGCACAGATGTCCAGAAAGGACAGGGATGGGCAGGCCAGGGAGCCCTGAGCACCTCAGATGGGGCCAGAAGGGTGGAGGGTGAGGAAGGCGGGCGAGGGGTACCTTGGAGGCAGCCCAGGAGCCCGAAGATCCAGCCACGCAGAGCCGCCTGGGTCTGTCGCCCGTCCACAGTGGGGTCGTCGGCCCACAGGCTCAGCCAGTAGCCACGGCAGAAGGAGGCCACTTGCTGGCAGAGGAAGAGGAACAGTGCATAGAGGCACAGTGGGGCACCCACAGCCCGTAGGTAGGTCAGGTGCATGGTGGCCCTCACCTGTAGCACAGGTAGGGGGGATGGGGGCAGAGAGAGGCCCCGGAGGGAAAGGAAAGAAGAAAAGACCAGGTGAGGCTCTCAACAGGGCAGATGGAACCACGGTGCAGACCTTACCTGTGCTCTCTCAGTTCCTACCACCTGGAGCACCAGCTCTCTTACAGGCCCCACCTAGCCTCAAGACCCCCTTCCTCTGCAGAACCCTCCAAAGGCCAGTGGGAGCTTTAAAGCTGTGGCACTTTCTGGCTTTGGAGTGATTTATTGAACACATACTACAGGACAGGCGTGTGTGTCTACCCCCATCATAACTCCCACCTGACAGATAAGGAAAGAAAGGCACAAAGAGGTTAAGACACCTGCTAAGGTCCAGCTGCCACAAATCTGAAGTTCTTCACCTGGCTGCAGCCAGAGTGAACTTCTGGAAACATCATCCTGACCCTATCTTGCTGTTGCTGGCCTGCTCATGGCTTTCTCTTGCTCTCAGAAGAAATTCTCACCTTCTAGTTTGTCTCTCTGACCTTACCTCCTACTCACTATCTGCTGGTCTCATGGGATTTCTTTCTTTTCTCTGGTGCCCCAAACTCCTTCCCACCTCAGAGCCTTTGCACCTGCTGTTCCCTCTGCCTGGAATGCTCTCCCTCCTCCTCTGTCAGCTGCTGGTTCCTTACTTTAGGGGTCAGCTCGAGCATCACCCATTAGGGCATCTTAATCCAAGCAGGCTCGTGACCCTCAGTTGGTTGGTCTCCATCTCATTTCCCTTCTTTATTTTTTTTATCATTATCTGATATTACCTTGCTCATTAGCCTAATTATTTGCTGACTGTCTCCCCCCACTAGTGTGCAACATCCACCAAAGTAGAGACATTGCCTGCATGTAGTGGGGGTTCTGTAAATGTTTTTTGGGTGGATGAGTAGGTGGATGGTTGGGTGGGATGATGGGTAGTTGAGTGAATGAAAGGGTAGATGGGTGGATGGATAAATAAATGAGTGAGTCTATAGAAGAGCAGATGAATAGATGAGTGGATGGATGGATTCTGGATGGTTAAGTGGGTGGATGGATGGATAGATGGATAAGTGGGTGGATGAGTGGACAGATGGAAGGTGGGTAGATGGATGGGTGGATAGATGGAAGGTGGGTAGATGGATGGGTGGAAAAGTGGGTGGGTGGATGCGTGGGTGGATGGATGGATGGATGGATGGAAGATGGGTAGATGGATGGATGGGTGGATAAGCAGGTGGATGGATGAATAGATGGAAGGTGGGTAGATGGATGGGTGGGTGGATAAGTGGATGGATGAATGGATGGATGGAAGATGGGTAGATGGATGGGTGGGTGGATGGATGGATAAGTGGGTGGAAGGATGAATAGGTGGAAGATGGGTAGATGGGTGGGTGAGTGGATAAGTGGGTGGATGGATGGATGGAAGATGGGTAGATGGATGGGTGGGTGGATGGATGAATGGCTGGATGAGTGAATGGGTGAGAGGGTAGGTGAGATGGATAGATGAGTGAGTAGATGGGTAGGTGGCTGGATGGATGAGTAGGATGGATGGGGTGGGTGGTGAATAAATGGAAAAGTAGGCAGACAGAGGAATGAAAAAGTAGGTAGGTGAAAGGAGGGGTGGACAAAGCATCATAGAAGAAATGAAATAGTACAAACTTTAGATTCTGACTGACCTAGATTTAAGTCCCAGGTTGCTTGCTCTGAGCAACCTTGATTTAAGTCCCTTGCTAGCTCTGAGAACGCAGACAAACTCTTTAAGACCTCAGTTTCTTCGTTTCTAAAATGGAGCTGTCACCATCTAATTTTGGGGTGGTTGTGAGCATTAAGAAACGTGAGTGTCCAGAGTCCAACGTGGCATGGCACACAGTAGGTGTCCAGTAAAGTGAGTCTCCCCCCCGCCTCTCTGCCCAGCACTGTATCTGATGGGAGGTCTTGAGCCCCGGGGAGTGCGTAGCTGTAGCAGCGGACGTAGAGGAGAGGGAGCAGCTGGTGGTTACCCTGCCATACTGGATGCCATCCTCTCCTGTTGACCATCCTGCGCACTCTGGATCATCCAGGGAAGCCCCTGGCTGGGCCTCTGAAGCGGCTCTGTCCTTCTCAGAGACCAGCAACTTCATGGACCTGTCACTGAGAGGAAATGAAGACAAGTCAGCGTCTCTGTCCAGGGGGTGTGTGCGCACCCAACCCTCATGGCCACTGGGAGCCGGTGACCTCTGACATACACTCTTCACTCATTCATTCCTTCGCTCACTCATACAACCAGCGTATGGAGCACCACGGGGCATCGCGCTCCGTCCTCCCTCCACGGTGCCCAGCTAAATGCCATCTCCTTCCCCAGAGGCGAGCAAGCCTGTTCTCCCGATGCTGTTTCATTGAATGAACTTATTTACTCAACTTTGGGACCTGTTTTTCAGAGTTTTCCTTTTGGCCTAAGCATTGCTACGGTCATTTTGCCCCTGCTGTTTACCCTCAGATCTGTTAGTTCACCTTGGAAGAGGGTCAGTTTTGTGCAATTCAAATGTTGAGGACTTCTTGTATCTTCCTTTCATCTGTGGATGAGGGGGCTGCCTTAAAGTTAAATGTGAATTGCCATCTGGTGACTGAAACCGTGAGCAGCTGACTTAGCCTGTCTGTGCCTCAGTTTCCTCAGCTGTAAAATGGGGTTAGTCTATGTCGGTCTGTCTAGCTACCAATCAATCATCTACTCATCCATCATTCATCAGTCTGTCATCTATCTATCTCTCTCTCTCTGCCTACCTGCCTACCTGCCTATATCATCTATCTGATCTTGGGATTATTGTGCACGGTGAGGACAAGTGGGATTGCCCAGTGTAAGACCCAGGAGTGCTCGGGGTGGCTACCTGGCATGGAGAGGAGCTGTGCTCAGCCTCTACATTCACCAGGGACCAAGGACCCTCACAGTACCCTAGGAGTCCCCCAACAATTGTCACCTAAGCTCGCCCTGTGTCCACTGCCCAGTGGTCTGCTGTTGACAAAGTCACTTTCCATAAAAAGGGTGAGTACCAGGTGGCAAGGTTCCAGGGCTGCAGACAGCCCCACAATGAGTCCAGCTATGGCCTGTCTAGAAGGGGCTGGGGACGAGGGGACAGCAGGCCTCCTGGTGAACGCCCACGCGTGTGTTCTGGCCTGTAACAAGTGATCCCACGCGTGTAGACTCAAGCCCTTTGTGTAGCAAGCCTGAAAAAGCATGACGAACGACAGGGCTGGGCACATCATTAACAACTATGGCGAGGATCTTTCTCTGGCACCAGCCCTGCCCCTCTCTGGCAATGAGACAACCTAACAAACTTTAGGGCATTCATCATATTTGAGGGCAAACTGGTCCTGCTATGAACTGGCCACATGAGGACTTAACCACTTTGGCCCATTGAAGATCAAACAGCTTTCGGCTGGTCTTGCCCCCTGAGCGGGCACTCAGTGGCTGTGAGGTCCAGAATGGTTCTGGCCGCCCTGACCTGCCCATGCTGCGGGTGCTGACCCAGCAATGCCTTTACAGCCTCAGCCTGCGCCCTCCCCACGCTCAGCACCGCGGCAGACTCACCTCTCGGGTCCACCCTCGGGCCTCCGACTTCCGGCAGGGTCTCTGGGGTCCTTGGCATCAGTCCTGAGTTCTGTTTCTGCAAGGTCAAAGGAGTCTTGTCGTGTGATGGGGGGCCAGTAATCGGGGTCCAAACGTGGGCATTGACACCCACCGGCTGTATGGCCTTAACTTGTCTGAGCATCTGTTTCCCATGATCTGGCTCCTGCAACGTCTCTCAATCCTCCCTGGGTTCTTCTGGGACCATTACTCATTGAATCACTCATTCGTGCGCTCATTCACTTAGCAAATATAATTGCGCACCTGCTATGAACTTGGGGCTGGAAAACAGTAGCAAACACTGCACATGGCAAACCTCTCCGGTGTCCCCCGACAGCCTTGCATGAGCAGTTTCTTGTACCTGGAATGTTCTTTTCTAGGCAACTCACACCCAACCTCGGGGGTCACCTTCCTCAGGAAGGACCCTGCCTCTGACCATCCTCCAGGTTGGGCAGGCCCCATCTTCGAGCTCCAGGATGATGATACTGCGAGTTGACGCTTAGGACTTTTACCAGGGTGAGCCCCTGTTCTGTGCAACAGATGTTTTCAGAAAAGGCACAGCCTTTTCTGGGGCACCTGGCTGTGGGTCCTTGCTTTTCCATGGTGGTGGGGGTTGGGGGAGAGCGGGGGGGGGGGGAGCAGCCTACAGCCTACTGATGAAAAAGCACATGCTCTGGAGTCAAGTTGCTTGGGTTCAAATCCCAGCACTGCCACCTATAAGCCATGTAAACTTGGGCTAGTTCCTTCACTTCTGGGCCTCAGTTTTCTCACCTGTTAAATGGACATAATTACAGCACTGACCTCACAGAGGCACCGCGATGATTAAATGAGCTAATGTATGTGAGGTGCCACGGGGGTCCTTATCACCCACTATGGGTGAGCTTGGATCGGTGACGTCATTTCCAACGCGTTATCGTTTTTTCAGAAGGCACGGTATTTTCTGGTTATTAGAAGCCCTAGCTGGCGTGTCGTGGGCCTTCTGGCCTCTAGCCACCAAATGACCATTTGCTCAGCCTCTGCAGCAGTTAGGACTTGAACACTCCAGATTTGAACACACCCAAGTTCTAATGTCGTGACCTCAGAAAAAGTACTTGCCTTTGCCCCAGTTTGTTCATTAGTAAAACAGCAACCAAAATGGCACATGCCTCATAAGGCAGATCCAATGAAATAATGTAGGTGGAGGCACTTAGCACTCTCCTTGGCTCACAGAAGGTGTCGCTCGCTCTAACTGGGGGGTTGGGTGGCCTCTCCAGAGAGCTGTCTGCTTCCAGGCCTGGGCTCCCAGGAAGGGTGTGGCCAGAGCCTTCCAGGCATGCCCGTGGGATCCTTGGAGCCTTCTCCTCAAGCGGGGGCAGGATCCCGGCAACAGAGAACCAGCAAAGCCCAGCCCGTACCTCCATCTCCTCTATCTCCTGGCCTTCTGGCTGCATCCAGAAGGCCCACCAGGGCCCCCTTCCTGCGTAGAAGCTCCTGGTAGGAACCCATCTCTGCAATGGCTCCGTCTTCCAGCACCACGATCCAATCAGCCTGGGGCAGGACGTGGAGTGCGTGGGTCACGAGAATCCGTGTCTGGGAAAAGAAGGGGTAGAGGTTACACTGGTGTGTTTGACCAGTCATCCAGAGCTGGGGGCTCAGGGGCAGGCAGCTTCCTGGGGCCGTGTGTGGGAGGAGCTCCCCTTCTTGCCCTCCCGCCCTCTCTCTCTATGTTCCGGTGGAGAAATAGAGGGGCTCCTTCAACCTGTGTCTTGAAACAAGAAGACACAGGGCTTCCCTGAACCTGGCCGGTGACCTGAGTATGGCTGGAGTGGTTTAACCGCGGACCCATGAGCAAGAAATAACTGCTGTCGCAAGCCACAGGGATCGGGGGGTGTTTGTTAGGCAGCATTGTCAGACAAAAGCTGACCACTATAAAGAGGAAAACTGGACTTGAGGAGAGGGTTGGGTTAGGACTTCCCCTGCCTTTGCCCTGTGAACTTTGACACGTTTTCCCAAACGTACTGTTCCCTGGAGCAGCCCGTCGGGCCCAATGACCTGGTTGAAGACCTGCTGGCCGACGTGGGCATCCAGGGCCGCCAAGGGGTCATCCAGCAGATACACAGCGGCCTTCCTGTACACGGCCCGGGCCAGGCTCAGTCGCTGCTTCTGGCCCCCGGAGAGATTCATGCCCTGTGGCCACAGGAGAGGAACAGGGGCCTGGGTGGACGTCATGCTCATCAGAGTGAGGGCCAGCTCCCAGGTTCGAACACTTGCTCTCGAACCAGCGTCCCCACCAGCCTCCACCCAGCCTCGCCTCTCCCCTTCCAGCCAAGCTGTCTGGGGGAAGCGACCTTCTCTCCTCCGGCTCACTTCTCCTTGAGTCTGGCTTCTCTTCTCGCTTCTCCCCGGCATGATACCGCCTTCCTCAGGACACCAGTCATTTCTCTGGTTGCCCAACCTTATTTTCTTTTTCTTTCTTTCTTTCTTTCTTTCTCTCTTTCTTTCTTTCTTTCTTTCTTTCTTTTTCTCTTTCTTTCTTTCCTTCCTTCCTTCCTCTCTCTCTCCTTTTCTTTTTCTCTTCCTTTCTTCCACTCCACTCCACTCCACTCATATGTTCCACATGGCTACACCCAGTGTCCTAGGCTCTGGGGATACCATAATGAACAAAACCCAGTCCCTACTCTCATGGATCTTGCATTCTAATGAGGGTAGGGTGGGAGACATGTAATTAATAAACAAACAAGTCAAATCTATCACCTGTCACAAGATGTTATGTGCTATGAAGAATTAAGCAGAATTAGCGTGTATGTTGTACCAGCATGAACAGGGTTGCTTTGCTGGGGGTGGCAGTCAGGTAAAGCCTCTCCACTAAGGGGACGTTTGGGTTGAGACCCGATGGGAGCGAGGGATGAACCACGTGGATCCCTGGCAGAGAGAAGAGCACCTCAGGGTGGGAGCATGCTTTGGGTGTGTAATGAACATACAGAGATCAATGTGGCTGGAGTGAAACAGGAAAGGGGGAGCATGATAGGATGGGGCTGGAGAGATGAGTGGGGCCAAACCTTGAGAAGACTTGTTGCGGACTATCAGGACTTTGGCTTTGACTCTGAGAGAGATGGGAAGACCTTGGAAGATTCCCAAGCAGAGAAAGGATGAGGTCTGACTTAGGCATGAACAGAATCCCTTTGGCTGCCGCACTGGGCTTAAGCTATCAGGCGTGATGACAGAAGAAAGCAGGGCAGCCACGTAGGGGGGAATTGATGGTGGATGATGCCAGGACACTCTGGGTCCTCTTTGAAGGTGGACTCAACAGGGTTTGCTGATGGATTAGATGTATGGGTGTATGAAAGAGAGGAGAACCAAGAATGCTACCAAGGTTTGGGATCCGAGCTCTGGAGGGATGCAGCTCCCATCACCGGGGATGGGGGTGGGCAAGTTTTGGGAGCGCACATGTCTGGTTAAGGATGTGACAGCTGGTCACAGAGGGAGGGCAGCAAGTACTCCTTCTTTCTGGAACACACCCTCCCTTGGCCTCCAGGACACCCATCCTCCTCCCTGGACACTCCTTGTCAGCCGCTCTTTATGGCTCAGGCCACACAGGGATTCCTCCAGACCCTGTCCTGGGCCCTTTCCTCTTCTCTCTGGAAACCCACTCATTTCCTTAATGGCAGCTCCTAGTTTTTCACTCTCAACTGCCTAATCTGGAGGCTAGCAAACTTTTTCTGTAAGGGGCCAGACAGTAACTATGTTAACCCTGGTCTCTGCTCCTGTCATGCAAAAGCAGCCATGGACCGCCATTAAATGAATGGGCGTCACTGTATTCCCCTAAGACCTCATTTACAAAAACACATGATGGACTGGACTTGACCTGTGGGTCATCGTTTGCTGACCCCTGCCCAATCTGTAGCTCCAGATGCATATATCCTGTCTATTGGACATCTCTGCCCCAGACCCTTTGGTGAAGCCCAGAAAGGAAAAGCTATTTGACCAATGTCACCCAGAAAAGCAGGGCAGGGCAGGACAGGAGCCCAGGTCTCCTCACTCCTAGTCGCTGAGAGCCCTCGCCTCCAAACCCTGCCACAGGTCTCTGCCTTGGTCTCTATTTTCAATCATTCACTCATTAACAACTATTTATTGAGCATTTATTACATGTTTGGCCCTGAACTAAACTTCCTTTGTCTGTCCCACTTTGCTGCTTCCTTGTGTCCTCTTTGTCCCTCCCACCACACGGCCCACATGCCAGGCAGACAAATAGCCCAGAGCTCCGATGCCCCCCGAGACCCTCACCTGCTCCCCAATTTTGGTGTGGACCCCTGCAGGGAAGCTGCACACGTCTGGCCACAGGGCACAGGCCTCCAGGACCCTCTCCAGCCACATCGGGTCCAGCTCCTGCCTGAAGCACACATTCTCGACCACGGATGTGTTCTGGACCCAGGCCTCCTGGGGCACGTAAGCCACGGAACCCTAAAATACAACTCACTTCGGCCATCAAAAGGCAGATAGGGATGGAAAGTAGGAGCGATTTGGGGGAAGTAGGAGGAGCGGGGAGGAGCAGAGAGGAGTGAGCAGGAGAGGGGAGGAGGGGAAAGGAGTGGGGGGGACCGGGAGGGAGGTGGGGAGAGGGACATTGTGACAGGCAGGGGGCAGCCTCACCTTGATGGTCACCGATCCCTCCACCTTTGACAGCTCCCCAAGGAGGGCAGAGAGCAGAGAGGACTTCCCTGCTCCCACTGTACCAACAACCGCCAGCAGATGACCCTGGGGCACAGTGAGGTTTATCCTGGCAACACAGGAGGGGAGATATGTCCCTGGGCAGGGCCCAGCCTGAGTCCGCGTGGAATTGGTGAACCCCGGACAGAGCCAGCCTTTCCTGTTGGCGACTCATGCAGAGGTCACTGTGGGTAAGCGTGGAGCTGTCCTTCTCTCTCACAGTCCTTGTCCGGCTATTTAAGCGGCCACCTTGCCCCACACAGGTGCACATGCACACACACACGTGCCGTCACACAAGCACACACGTGCATTACACCGCACACTCATGCACACTCCTGCAGTCATACAAACGCACACCCTTAGGCATACCACACGTGCCACACACATGTGCAGCCACAGACGTGTGCATGCACACTCACGTGTATGCACAAGTGCACACACATTCACGCACACGTTCTAGTGCACACACGCTCATGCCTGCATGTGCACACGTGCGTGCACACAGCTGCTTGCACATATGCACACACACACACACACACACACACACACACTCAGTTTATTGTGGCAGGAGAGTCTAACCAGCCTTGCCTCTTGTCCAGGGTATTACAGTAGGCTCTTCACCACTCTCCCTGCTTCTGTCCTTGCCCTCCACCCCTGCTTATGTGCTGTAGCCCATCTTCCACCCCGTGGCCAGAAGGACCCGTTAAAACCCATTAAAAGTGGGATCATGGTGCGGTTCCCAATTCACTCAGGATAAAAGGTAAAGCGTCCCGACAATTCACGAAGTACGTCCGACCTCCCACTGCTCTGACCCTTAGCCACTCGGCCTCAGCCACGCTGACCTCCTGCTTCTTCTCAAAGACAGTAGGACAGTGGTTCTCAAGTAGGAGGGACTGTGCCCCTCCCCAAGTGTCATTTGTCACACCTGGTGGGTGGTTGCTGCTAGAAGCTAGTGGGCAGATACTGGGGGTCCTGCTAACCATCCTCCAATGCATAGCACAGCCCCTACAACAAAGAATTCTGCGGTCCTCAATGTCAATAGTGCTGACGTGGAGAAACCTTGGTCTAGGCACACTCCTGTCTCAGGACCTTTGTACTCGCTGTCCCTACCACTGGAAAGCTCTTCTTCCAGACACCCACAGGGCTCATTCCTTCTCTTTATTATGACCTCACTACACATGCCCCTCCCTCGACATCACACCCTTACCCTTTCTCATTTGTGTGCCCCCATCACGTCGGCCCCAAGAAAGCAGGGCCCTTGCGCGTTTCCTTCACTCTGTCCCCAGAGCCTACAGCAGGGGCTGGCACATAGCAAGCGTTTAATAAATACTACGAGGGGAGTGAGTGGCAATCGACGTGAATACCGCCCAGGATATTTTCTTTCCCTTCTTATAGAGTTTTGGGGCTGGCTGGGGTTTTCTGCCACAAAGACCCCACCGAAAGTGGGGGCTGCAGGTGGCAATGACCTGGGAGCTAACAGAGGAGAGAGAGAAGCAGATATGGCTGACGGGGTCTTGGGGAGCCTGTCCGCTAGGCCTCCCTTGGTGTCATCTTGGCCAGCGTGGGGAGCGGGGAGCAGGGAGATGTTCCCTCCCCGACCGGTGAGGCTGATTCACCGTTCTGCCACCCCCAGGAGTCTTGCTTCCCCCAAACTCTCTGCCAGGGCTGGTCCCAACCTCCCTGACAACAGCAGCGTGGGTGAGCCTGCCCTCCAGCCCCTCTCCCCCCACCCCGCCCCGCGGGAAGCCTGCACCGTCTCTCACACAAGACACCGCAGCGGCTCTCACATCGTCCTCCCGACCCCGGGAAGGCAGTTTGCGGAGAAGCCATGCTGTACCTGCGCAGGCAGAGGGTGCCTTCTCGGGACCAGGCGAAGGTGCCGTTGTGCACACTGATGCACGTGTCCCCAGCAGCTGGAGGGCAAACCCAGACAACCCGTGCTTGGAGAACCTCATCACACAAGGGTGCCCGTAATCTCTCCGACTTTATTTCCCAGCTCGATGAACACATCACCGTGTTTGTCTCCCCGGACTTCCCGCACGAGGGCGAGGACCTGGGCTGTTAGAGGGTTGGCTGCTGTAACCCAGACTGACGCACCATCACTGGGCACGGGTAGCTACTGAATGACGGGCAGAAAGTGTCACCGTGCCCGTTTCCACGTTACACAGCTGGTGACCTCATCTGCGCGTGCCATCCTGTCACCAGCGGCCCCAGCTGGGACCCTGGCTTTTGGTCGATGGACTGCGGGAACCACTCCTCTTATCCCTCCCATCCCCCTCCTGCTGAACTCCGCACTCACAGCGTCTGGAGGGACTTGAGTCCACAGCCCCAGGGTCAACTTCTTCCAGGCAGAGGAAGGCGGCCAGACGGTCCAAGGACACCCGGGCCTGGGGAAACCAAAGCCTCAGGTCACTGGTGCCCAAAGAGCAAAAAGCGAACTCGGGCTTCAGGTGCCTGGTGCCTCGGGATGTGGAAAACCTTCCGGTCTCCCAAGCCTGATGCATTTGCAAAGCTTTAGCGCAAGGCTTTCCAGGTCACGGGAAACTGTGCACACAGAGGTGGGGATGACGATGACGGTGGTGACCTCCCGTCTCCTCACCCCTAATTAGCATAGTAGGGACACTTGGGCTGCCATTCTGCAGATCAGACCCCAGAAGGAGATGGTGGCTTTTCCAAGGGGGTCATCAGACCATTATTGGAAATGGTTCCAGACTCTGTCCACCTAGGGGAACCCTCTCTGCTCTCAGCCCTAAAACCATCTCTGGGAACTAAGGAGGCAGCATTTGAATAGGGACACCTCAGGGCGCCTGGGTGGCTCAGTCACTTAAGCGTTCAGCTTCAGCTCAGGTTGTGATCTGGTGGCTCGTGAGTTCAAGCCTCGCATCAGGCTCTCTGCGAACAGTGCAGAGCCTGCTTGGGATTCTCTGTCTTCCTTTCTCCCTCTGCCCGTCCCCAGTATGCACTTTTTCTCTGTCTCAAGAATAAGTTAAAACATCAAAAAAAAAATTTAAATAGGGATGTCTCAGCGAGGCAACTTGCTCTCATTTCTACCACACCAAGGTGGCACAGTGTGAGCAGAGACAGGGAAGAGAATGGAAATAAAAACACTTTACATAATAAGAGAACAGTGATTGCTGCCCATTCCTTGTATCCTCTGCCCCTCCCGGCCTCTCCCTCCCTCCCCTGTCAGTCCTGTGGGCAGTGTGGGGATGCACAGAGACAGGGCACTGCCTGCTACACCCCTGCGGGTCTCTGCCCAGATGGCCTCCCCGCCCCACCGCCTCACCCGGACCACGGAGTCAATGGAGAAGGGCAGGAAACCCTGAGCTTTGTTGAGGATATTGAGAACCACGAGAGTCACAAAAGCTTTCTCAGCGTCCATGGCATTCTCCTCAGCCACCAGCGAATGAACAGCAAACACCGCCAGTGCGACCTGGGGACACACGGGCAGTGACAATGAGCTGAGGGCACAACCCGGGAACCTGAGCAGGCGTTGCCAGGGGCCTGTTTGGCCAAGCCTTGCCACGTGGGAATGTTCCCGCCCGTCTGGTTCTCACCCTAAATTCTGCTACCCGCCCCAGTTCTCACTCCTGGTTCACAAAGCTGTGTTTCTCTGAAAAAATACAACCGTATTAGTGAAAGGAGGTGTGTGTGCAATCCCTGTTCTAGGACCAGAAACTCTTGGTTCCAGGCATCTGGGGACACTGCAGCATTTGGTCTGGGTAGGGTTTGGGGGGGTTCTAGGCATGAGTGGGACTTGTGAGTCTAGAAATTCTTGGAGATGACCCTGAAGTTGCACGTAACAGCAGCGCTCGAGAACCTTGGGGGTTGGTGGCATTTGTGGCTCTAGATGTGACGAGGGGGTAGTTAAGTTCCAGGTGCCACGTGGTGACGATATGATGGTCCCTTAGTGTGCTGACCACTCTACATGATGCCCACTGTGATGGTCGCTCGGTGTGATGGTGACTCAGTGACCCTACCCGGGGAGCTCTCATGGCTGTAAGCAATGCTACTTGTGTTTCTCAGCGATGACAGTGTTGGTAACTCCAGATTGTCCCTGGTCGGGGGCGGGGGGGGGGGGGGGGGGATCTAATCCTTCTGGAAATAAGTGATTAAGGCCCACCTGCCACCAGCCTTGAATATTTTATGAAGAGTTTGGATTATTTATTTATGCAGCAGTGAGCTACCGTAGGTTTGTTTGCAACCCCGCATGGACTGAAGTCACGGCTGGCCGTGCTTTAGGAAGGCTAATCCTGCAGCAGTTTGTGAAATAAATTGGAGGACAGGACGGTGCCCAGTGTGTGTGGATGTGGGGAAGGGGGGCCCCTGCAGCCATCTGACAGCCGGCATCAGTGTGGACCGGGGGTGCTACCTGAGCAGAACCTGCCCCTGTTGCCTCCTCCCCATGCCAGAAGTAGCAACAGTTCAGATACTGGAACCTTCTACAGGAGAATGACAGACCTTGTTAGCCACTACCAGCTTCAGAATCAGCTAACTCAGCACAAACCAAGGATCCCTGCCTGGGAAGGATCCAAGAAAGGTATGTTTGAACGGACAGCGTGGTCTGCAAAGAAAGGCTCCAGGATCTGGGGGGGCGCGGAGGGGGGAGTTCTGCCTGCCTCATCCCCTCCCCAGGATTCCCTCCCTCCATCCATGCTCTGCAGAGAGATCAGAGTGACCTCACCAGAAATGTGGACACTTGGAAGGACACCAGAGACACAGAGAAGAGGAGGCTGGAGGTCCTCAAGGCACCCAGCTCCTGGCCCCGGATGTGCAGGACTCTTTCTAGAAAGGCTCCCTCCCAGCCGTGGGACTTGACCATCTTCATGTTCCTGATGACGCAGCTGGTGAGCCGTGCCCGAGAATCTTTCTGCCTCATGTGCTCCTCCTGGTACCAGAGGGAAGAAGAGGGGAAGAGGTCAGGGAAACATCTAGAATTCTCCTTCCCCCAAACCATCACACCCCACCTTCAGCAAATGCCCTTGATTCCACAGCAGGCCCCAGGCTGTCTGCCTCTCAGTATCGCTGTCCCCACAGTCCTGGCCCAAGTCACTGTCATCTTGTACCTGGACCCCCACAGGTGCCTTCTCCCTCATGTCCCCCAGCTTCTGCTCTCATTGTGGGCCAGAGATGATGGGAAGCTCCCACAGACCAGGGAGGAGGTGGGAGAGGCGGAGCCCTGAACCAGCCTGGGTGTGGTGCCACAGGGAAGACTTCCTGGAGGTGGGAGTGACCGGGAGCTACGATGAGCAGGTGTTGGGTGTGCAAATGGGCAGGTGAGGTTGACGAAGGAAGGCGGAGGGGACAGCACGACCCAGAGGCAGGCAGCGTGGTCAGAGAGGATGGGGGGGGGGGTGCTACAGGAGGGAGGTGGGCTGCACCACGTTGGGACTTGGGGGTCAGGCAGAGAAGTCGGGGGCCCCTGTGTGTCCCACTAAGGAGGGGCACTGTCACAGGGGCAGGTGTGGACAGTGTCTTAGAGGAGGCCAAACAGGAGGCTAGAGAAACAGTCTATGTGAGACCTTTCTTCCTCCCTCCCTCCCTCCTCCTGAGTGCCAAGCACTGTTCTAGAAGCTGAGACTGCATCAGTGCATATTCCCTGCTGCCGGGAAGCTTTCAGTCCAAAGAGAGAGAGGAGCCAGGTGCATCTGGCAAACGGGCAGGCCAAGTTGCTGAACAGATGCATATGGAGGGGAGGGGCGTGTTGCTGCTGTAACCGGGGGTCTGTGAGGGGTTGGGGTGGGGGGGGCAGGGATGTCTGGGGGTGAAGGTGTTCCAGGCAGAGAGCACCATAGGAGCAAAGGCCCTGAGTGGGGCTTGAGGGTCGGGGAGGGCAGAGGGGGGGTGGGGTTGGAGCTTGAGGGTCGGGGGGGGGCAGGGGGGGAGGGGGGTGAGCCAGGGCAGAGGGGCAGGAGGTGAGGCCAGATCACGGCTGCCCACCAAGGGTCTCGGCTCTGACTCTCGGGGACATGCGAGCCACTGTGGTTCTGAGCAGAGAGGGATGACGAGGGCAGGAGCACGAGCACCCAGTGAGGGTGAGACTGGGCCAACATTCCGGATGCATCTGCTGAGGGACGGTGTGTGAAAACAAGAGACGCGTCCGAGTTGACCCATGGTTGGCTTGTGGCCCAGACGCTGGAGGCGTGTGACAGCCATCCACGGGGCTGGGGGCACCGGGAGGAAGGCAGGGCTCTGAGTGACCAGAAAGGCTCATGCCACCAGGCCCTCTGTCGCCTCCTCATCTCCCCGTACCTGCACCAGCGACAGTCCTGTGACCTGCAGGCTCCCCGCCCCGCTTGCCGCCCAGTGTGTCCCTTCTCCCAAATGTCAGACCTGATGCTGTTTCCTCTTCTTGGTGATGAAGAAATTCAGAGGGAGGAGGCTCAGGAAGACAGCGATGGCAGTGAGGGCAGAGGGTCCTAGAAGCTGGAAACAGAGAGGGTGGGAGGTCACAAGACGCCTCCAGGAGCCCGGCTGAAGACACCGAGGGATTTGGTCAGACCTGGGTCCTAAGGCAGGGCATCCCAGGGAAGCTGGTGAGGGCAGCCAGCTGATACTTGCTGAGGACACTCATGCAAACTACCTAACCTCCCTAAGCAGCAGTGTCCTCATCCGTGAAAGGGACATCCAGCATTGCCCGTCACCTGGAATAAGTGCCCGTGTCATACAGTCGTTATCCTAGGTCTTCATTTCACCCCTGACAAGGTTGCCAGATTTAGCCAAAAAACATACAGGATGCCTCGGCAAGTACGAATTTCAGATGAGACAGCAAATGGCTTTTTGGTATAAGTATGTCCCATGCTATATTTGGGATATACTTATCCTAAGAAATTATTCAGTTTCTCTAAAAGTCATATTTAACTGGACATCCTGTATTTTGTCTGACAGCCCTACCCCCACCAGCTTTGTGACTTTGGGACAGTTATGTTCCCTCTTGGCTTTGGTTCCCCCCCTCTATTTTTTTTTTTTTTTTTTTTGGGGGGGGGGGGGTGCAAGGGGGGAAAAGCAGAGAAGGGAGACAGAGGATGCGAAGCGGGCTCTGTGCTGACAGGCTGACAGCAGAAAGCCCGATGTGGAGCTCGATCTCAAGAACTGCAAGATCATGACCTGAGCCGAAGGCAGAGGCTTAACCTACTGAGCCACAGAGGCGCCCCTGCTTTGGTGCAAATGTGGAGCTGGGGGTGGGGGAGATGATTTCTAAGTGGTTGTGACTGTTTGAGATTCCTCCCGCGTCATTTGGGCCCAGTCTCTAGACAGGCCCCACCCCTCTTCAGTCTGTGGCCCTGTTTCCCCTCTCAGCTTTTAAGAACGCGATTTTGTAATCTCCTTGACCACAGAGCAAGCCTGTTTGTTTCATTTATGCAGCAATCGCGCCACCCAGCGGCCAAGTGGAGAAGTGCCCGGAAGGCAAACCAGCCCACCGCCAGGATTGGGAAAATACTCCAAGAAAGGTGAAAGGAAGCTTAAGCTTTCTCTGGCAAAAATAGTATCATTTGGAGAAAAATGCTACAGATGCTAACTGTGGCAACTTCAATGTCTGCCCCCCCCCCCGCCGGGCCAGGATTTCAGGGTGACCTTCTGATGTTAGGGACCGTCTGCCAAAAGACCAGGAGGGTGATGGGTGGGTCTTCTGCAGATTTGCTGGGGTCAGGGGTCTGCCCCTTTAATGGCTCTGCATTTTCCCAGGAGTCCTTCGTCCCCCTCCCTCTTCCTACGTGTGCCCAGTGCATGCTGGGCCCTGGCTACAAGGCGGCCAGTCAGAAAGGGTGCTGGCCCCGTGTCCCATAGGGTGGGGGCAGTAGGTGTAGATCTACGGTCACCGTGACGACACCCACTGGATGGTACTTGGGACCACTCTATGCTCGCTCACTGTCGCTATGCCGCTGATACACCTGCCGGGGGCCTGTGAACTGTGGCACACCTGCCAGAGGTAGACGAAGCAGATGATGATCCAGATAATCGGCAGCCACAGCCCGTTAAGGTAGACGACGCTCTCGGTCAGCCGCTGCACGTCCACGGACACCAGGTTGACCACGTCACCCACCGTGCTGGCTTTTCTGGAGGCGCTGGACAGGACCAGGACCTGGGCGGGGCAGGAGGATGGAGACCTGAGCCAGAGGGAAGGACGGGACGAGTGGGGTGGAGGAGGGCAGGGAGGCCCAAAGCACGGACGGAACAAGAGCACAGCCGCCTGGCCGGTCTGGGGTCTAAGCTGGTCTGCCCTTGCTGGCAGAGGCAGGTCTCTTCACTATCTAGCCTCAGTTCCCTCGTCTGTAAAGTGGGCTCGTGAATCTCCTGAGCCAACCTCCCAGGGCCGTCGTGAGAATTTGGAGAGATGACCAAAGAAAAAAATCCTCTGACATCCCTAAAACACTGTTGTGGTAAGTTAGTAGCACAATATATAAAACCCTTGGGTTCATGATGACACTGGGGATCGTTTCCTGAATTCCAACCATGCCCCAGGCACTGTGCTAAATGAACAGGGTCACCGTTTTCTGTGATGGGGCCCAACCCACAACCAGATGGAGTAGGTGCTGCCATGTCTCATTCAGTCTACAATGCTATGGACGAAACGCTCTGTTTTTGTGTCACTAAGGGCAAAAAAAGTAAATGCGATTAAATTAAGACACATGATATACATCTTGATTTCAGAAGGGTTAAAAAAAAAAGTGAGACTGGGATCAATGAAGTGCAGAATTGCTAACCCCACTTTACGGCCAAGGAAACTGAGGCACAGAGAAGTTGACCAACTTACCCAAAGTTGAAGGGCCTTCTAAAAGGCTAGGCCAAGCTTGGAATCTAGGATGACCAAGGCGAGACGGGAGCTAGACAGGGTGTTAGATCAATTCCCTGAAGGCATCTACATGGTGCCCCTCACACACCAGACCTGGTTCTCTGGCAGCCCCAGATGTGGGCCCTGGGGTCACAGTGGACCCCTTCCAGCCTGTTGAATGCTAAGCTCTATTTGCCGTCGTCTCTGCTGAGTGTGTGAGGGAAGAAGTAAGGCAGTAAATGAGTGAGCCAGGAAGGAGTGAGTAGAAAATCTCCAGAAGAATCTTCCAGTCTTTATCGAGTACCGAGTCTGGGCCTCACAGTGAACTGAGTACCGAGAAGATAGAGGCAGGGGGCTTGCTCTCCCACAGCAGAGTTTGAACTGGGGAGGAAAATTAAATCACAACTTACATAGTTTCTTCTTTAATGGCAGTTATGAGGCGTGTTATGAAGCAATGTTTTAAGATAATATTATTCAGTAACATCAATAATAATAATTACTATTATTGCCTATTAGCAAGGTGGACTGTGGGCCGGGGCCTTAATTGTGGTGTTCACAGGGAGGAAGGGTCGGTGAGGGTAAGCAGGGTTGGCTAGCTTGAATAATTTTGGTGGGCTCTGGGGCACAGGAGCTGTCCCTCGTCCAGCACCTGGCCGTGGGGTGACTGGGGCAGGCGTGTGGGGGCCCAGAGTGTCGAGAGCCCCATCAGGGGGCGATCGGGAGTGTGGACTCTGGACTGGATAGCTGGCATGAAAGGGATGCTCTTGGCGAGTCATTTCCTACGTCTAGAAATTGGCTAGCCCTGTCTACGTACCAGGTCCGGAAAATAAGCAGAGACGGTTAATGGGGAGGCAGAGCAGCGCGGGGAGCCGGGGGCTGACCTCTGAGGAGATGGGCAGGGCTCCCCTAAGGGTGGGCATGGGAGAGCAACGGCTTCAAGCCTCAGCTCGGCACGTGGATTCACAAGACCAGACGGGCCACACTGACCCGGAGCTTGCGTGGGGGGAGACACGGGTCTAAGACACAGCAGCCACGCGGTCAGGGGAGCCGTCCACACAGCCATTCAGGGGCTGTTCCCTTTGCCCCGGTTCTCCCCCAGGGGACAGCGCAGGCGTCACAGGAGACTTGCGGGAACTGGGTGGCCCAGGCTCAGGGGCTCCAGACCCCACGGGAGCCAGAGAGTCCGATAGTCTTACAGCAGATAGTCTTGTGAGCTCCACTCCCAGGACTCCCAAGGGGACAAGAGCCGTTGCAGGAAAAGAAGCTCCAAGCTATGGCTTCCCATCAGGTACTCATGCTCCACTGACAGAACTTTCAGCCCAGATGAATTTACCAATGGATCGTCATTTTTACCATAAGCAGCGTTGCCTGGGGATGTAGCTGATAGTCTACCTCCATCTGGTTTCCACACAGCCCCACGATTAGCCCTTTATCCTCATGGGGGATGAGTGGAAAGTACATGAAAAGAAATGGAAAGGGTGTCCAGGTAGTGGCAACAGCAAGCGCAAAGGTCCTGAGGTCGGAGGTTGCCTGGTATGTTTGTGGCTGGAGTGGGTTGAGCAAGAGAGCAGGTGTGTGTTGTTATAGAGTTGGAGAGGTGCCAGGATCAGATCACTCAAGGTCTTATGGAAATAACCAAGAAGGTGAGGATGTAGTAAACTAATGAATGAGGGCATTTTCAGGCACAGATGATATGATATGATGTGACCCTTTTGGGCTAGAATGTTTCATATAAATTCGGAAGAGATGGGGAGACAGGAAAGACCCGTACCTCTCGCCCAGGGCTCACCTTCCTGTACACCAGGCCAGTAATGGCTGTTCGCAGCCTCATCTGCAGCACCTTGAGTCTGTACATGTACTGCTGCTCCCATACTGATTGCAGGAAGGCAGAGAGGAACATCAGCACCGCGAGGAGATACCCTTTCCAGGCCGGGGTCGTGGGATTACCAATAAACTCCAGAAAAAGGCTTTCGAGAGAGGGAGAGTACGAGCGGTAAGAGAAGGCATCCATGGTTGTTCCTTTTGCCTGAGCCTGGCAAGGTATAGAGGATCAGACAGAATGGTAGATATTTTTGCAAAAATGCAAGTTATTTCTCCCACTGTCCACACTCATTTTCTTTTTAAGTTTATTTAATTTGAGAGAGAAAGAGAGAGTACGAGCACATGAGCAAGGAAGGGGCAGAGAGAGAGACAGAGAGAGAGAGAGAGAGAGAGAGAGAGAGAGAGAATCCCAAGCAGGCTGCCCTCTTTCAGCACAGAGCTCGAGGCAGGGCTCGATCCCAGGAACTGTGACATCATGACCTGAGACAAGATCAGGAGTCAGAGGCTTGACTGACTGAGCTACCCAGGAGCCCCCCTACGCACTCATTTTCTTTTTAAAAACAATTTTTTTTAATGTTTACTTATTTTTGAGAGAGAGACAGAGAGCAAGCAGGGGAGAGGCAGAGAAAGAGGGAGACACAGAATCCAAAGGAGGCTCCAGGCTCCGAGTGGTCAGCACAGAGCCCGACGCGGGGCTCGAACTCACAAACCGCAAGGTCATGACCTAAGCCGAAGTCAGACTTAGCTTAACTGACTAGCCACCCAGGCACCCCCTGCACATTCATTTTCATCTGTTGTCTCAGCCACCCAGCCTGTAATACCGTCATGGTAGCCACAGCACACAAATCCACTATCCCCTGAATCTGGGCTGGCCGTACAACCAGCTTTGGCTCAGAAAACAGTGCAGGTAAAACTGTGCCAGCCCCCAGCCCGAGGCCTCAAGAGAAAGTGGCCCTTTTGCTCTGGGTCTCTAAGCCCTGCCAAGTGGCCATGTGAACAAGCCGGAGCTAGCACTGTGGGCCATGAAAGATCGCACGGAGCAGAGACACGCTGTCCCAGCTGAGACCGTCTCCGACCAGCCAGCCCCCGGCCAGCTTCACACACGGCTGAGCACAGACACACGGGGGAACCCAGCTGACGGAAGAAGAACTGCCCAGCCGAGCCCAGCCCCAACTGCTGACCCACATTATCACACGCTAAAGAAGTGGTTGTAAGCCCCTCGCTTTTGGGTTGTTTTGTTATACGGCAAAAGCTAACTGATACAGTCAGGGTTGAGTTCATTCATCTTCTCTCCCTGAGGCTAGTCAATTTCTCCGTACTTTTTTCCCTTCCTCAGTATCCTTTTCACCCACTCTCCAGTGCCCTGGGCACCGGAGGACTAGGCAGAGGAAGAAAGAGAGCTGGTGCCCCCTGACTCTGGAAAGACACCATTAAGGAAAGGACCACCAGCCTTAGTAAGGCGCCCAAGGTCTGGACCCACCTGAGGAGCTTGGGGACAGCAAACCTGAAGACATCACAGATGACAAGGCTCAGGGTCCCCAGGAGGAAGGTGGAACGGAACATCTGCCAGATGGCCCTCAGCAGCGAGCCGCTCTGGCTCCCTTCTTGCTGCAGGAAGACCTCCGTCTCTGGGACCCCCATGCGACACCTTTTAGCTGCTCCTGCCTTGGTGTGCCTTACGGGAGAGGAGAAAATGGCTCTGGGTCATTGCAAGAGACTGAATTTTTGTTTCCGTCCTGCACCAAAACTCACATGTTGAAATCTAACCCCCAGGGTGATGGTATTTGGAGGTGGGGCTTTGGGGAGGTGATGAAGTCATGAGGGTAAAGCCCTCATGAATGGGAGCAGACAGCTCCTTCTTCCTTCCAGCATGTGAGAACAGCCTTAGACGCAGCCATCTATGAACCAGGAGGCAGGCCCCCACGATACCGCATCTGTGGGGTTTTGATCTCGGAGTGCCCAGCCTTGCCTCCAGCGCGGTGAGAAATGAATGTCTGTGGTTTAGAAGCCACTCAGCCTATGGTATTTTGTTACAGTGCCTGAATGGATTAAGATAGTCCTTTCACAGATTCTCAGAGGTGGCAGATGAGTTTCCAGTAGGACCAGGCATTACAGGACCGTTTTCCCAACAAGGGGGATGACGGGGTAAGCATCCTGCCTTGCTCTCTCAACTGTTCTTCTGTGTCCCCCAGAGGACCCCTTTATGAGACAACGGGGCAGGAAGGGGCAGGGCAGGAGGGCTGCCCTAAGGCGTTACGGATGCTGATGGCACTGCACACGCATTGAGCACCTACTATGTGCCAGGCACTCCTCAGTCCTCTGAAGAAGCTGGCCAGCTAGGTGTTAACCCCATTTCACAGATGGGGAAAAGAAGGTTTAGAATGACCTTGTCCAAGGGCACACAGCTGAGAAGTGTGTGGGATTTATCCCAGCTCTGTGCCTTCAGAGCCTAGGCATTCTGTGAGCCATTAATGCAACTCCTCCTCCTCCCTTGCGTAACTGGCTAGCCCTTAGGGGGTTTAGAGCTGGTCTAGAACCAGTTTAGAATCACAGCTGATGTCCATGGGCCCAGCATTCCTGGTCTGGATGAAACCACAGATGGAAGCTGGGGGGAAGGTGGGGAGTGGAAGGGAGAGCCAGGCAGGCAGGTCCTCAGCTGCTGAGAGTCTGGGTGCTGTGTGGCCTTGGGCAGACAATGCCTTCTCTGTGCCTCTGTGTCCTCATGCTTGCAAGGAAGGGGCTGGTCCCACTCTTTGAGCTTCTTCCAGCTCCAACAACCTCTGGGGTTATCAGTAATTTCAGTGCCCGTTTACAGAGCCGGGACCTGGGGCTGGGCTCTGGGATCAGCCCTGTACATGCACCAGCTTGTTGGTTTTTCTTGACTTCCCTGCCTGGTGGAATTCCCTACCATGGACTCCCCGTTTTCCCTAGGAGAAGACTGAGGCTCTGAAAGGTGGTGATAGCTGCTTGAGGTCACACAGTGAGGACAGAGCAGGGGTTTGAGACCGGGTCACAATTCGTGATTCACATAGTTCGTCTTTGTGAGCCCCACTGACAAAAATCTTTAGAAAGAAGGGGAAAAAAAAAACCCCAACCTTGGCGAACACTGGTGGCCAGACCTTCGCTAACAAGCCAAGGCCTTGCCCCCTTGCCCCTTGACCACGGTCCGGCTTGTTTGATTTGGCATCTCTGGAGGGTCTGTCGCTCAGCTGGGCATGGCTTGCTGCTCACAAACATTTTGGTATTTGGGTCTCCAATCCCAAGAAGATGTCACCTTCTTGTCACCTGGCCACCCCTCCTCATCACAGCCCAGTGTTTAATTCGTTGCCCTCAAGGCCCTGCTCACTCTCTCCAATATTCACCTTTATGGACTTCGCTTGTATTCCACCCCCCCCCCCCATATTCAGCTCCTGAATGTAGTAGGCACTCGATAAATACTTGTCAAATGAATGGAAAAAATAACAGATGTGTGACGTGTATAAAGGGCCTAACAGGACTGTCAACCACTCAGTCGGTTGAGTGTCCGACTTTGGCTCAGGTCATGATCTCACGGTTTATGAGTTCGAGCCCCACATGGGGCTCTGTGCTGACAGCTCGGAGCCTGGAGCCTGCTTCGGATTCTGTGTCTCCTTCTCTCTCTGCCCATCCCCCGCTTGTGCTCTGTCTCTCTGTCTCTCAAAAATAAATAAATAAATGTGCAGTTGTAAAGATTTGTGGAAGGAAGGAAGGAAGGAAGGAAATCTGGTTTGATGGACAGAACCTGCCTTGGAGGCAGGAGCCTGAGATTCAAACGCCTGCTCTGTCCCCTTTTCCCTGAGCCTCAGTGTTTCCATCTGCAAAATGGGGTGGCCAGGAGATGATGATGAAGGCCTCTTTCCAGCTGGATGTTTTGCTCAGTCCCGTTCTGGTTGCTCACCCCAGAATTCGGAATCCCTGGGATCCACCTGAGGGCTCTGTAACCAGGTTCCTCCTTTCCAGTGGGTTTCACATTCCAGGTTTTAGGTCTCTGGACCGGAGGCCATTTAGTGCAGGGTGTACACGTGACCACAGGAAGAGGCAGGGGGTGACTGTCCAGGTCCAAGTTGGGAAAACAAAAGGGAGTGGAACAGACTGTGGCCAACCAATGCCCTGCCCACTGGGGCCTGCCCAGATCCACTCCCCTGTTGCCATGCAGGGGACGTGACTCGGCACTGCCCATGTCCTTTAAAAGACACCAGAATTCCAGATTTTTATATGAAATCTCCAATGTTTTAAATACTGGCAACTTTAAAAAAAAAGAGAGAAAAAACCACGAACAACACGTGGACCAAACATACCTTGGGAACCTGACCTGGTCTGCGAGTGGCTGGTTCCTGACCTCTCAGGATGACGTCCTCTCCCTTCCCCCCAAAATTGCAAAATACTTCAGAAATAAAACCAAGGTTCTTTCTGTGTGTAATCAGTCAACTCAGAAAAAAACTCAGGGAGGCCTTTGTATGGCCATGTCTTCTGTCAATTGCTATGGATTCTTAATCTGTCCTGGAGAATGTTTCTATCCTGGCTGCAATATTCTCATGCCCCTGAGAGGAGGTCACAGCTGGGAGAAAGTGGGCAAGACATCTAGGACTCTTTTTTTTTTTTTTAATGTTTATATCTTTTTGAGAGAGACAGTGTGAGTGGGGGAGGGGCAGAGAGAGAGAGGGAGACACAGAATCCGAAGCAGACCCCAGGCTGTGAGCTGTCAGTGCAGAGTCCCATGTGGGGCTCGAACTCACAAATCGTGAGATGGGACGCTTAACCGACTGAGCCACTCAGACGCCCCCCTCTAAGGTCCTTTTGAATGAATTCGGCCACTTAGAAATCATGTAAGACTAGAGGGGCAATTCAACAAAATATTCCTGCAATGAGCTGCTATTTTGACTTGCTCATATCATTTACCCCTTTTGGGAAAACATACTCCACTGTGGCTCTGAAGGGGCTACCGATCATGGGGCCTGCCCCCTGGCTATGGCATTGGTCCTGACTCGAGTCAGCCAATGCCTTCCCTAGCATTTTCTGTACAGATGCTAGGAGAGACACTCCTGCTGGGGTTGCTGCAGTGGCAGGATATGAGGCGGGCCAATACATCAGCTGAGCCGAGAGATGGAGAGAAAGAATTTGGATATTATGCAAGCCCCTGGATCCAGCCACACCTGAGGCTAGACCTACCTTCTAAGCTATGTGAGCCAATAGACTGTCTCTCACTTCTCCTAATTTGGAGGATTCAACAACCCCCACAAAATCCTAAAGTACACAGGGGAACCCTGTAACTCTTCCCACAGGGCTAAGGCACTTTTGTCAGTCCCCTGAAACACGAAGTTCACATGATTTGGCCAAAGTCATCAACTACTTCATGGCAAGACTGCTTTAACCCACGTTTAATGAATCCTACGTTGACAGCTCTTTTCTGTAGACCAGAGGTTCCCAACTGGGTGCCTCAGAGTCAGAGGGGACCACAGAAGTTTCCAGAGATGCCACACAGGGCAAGGGTGAGGCAGAGCTGGCAGGACTAGAAAGGGCTGGAAATCTTCCAGATAATTGACACTATTGGAGCTTTTACCACTGTTGGGGTATTTGCTCAGTTCTTTTCTACAAATAATTTTTTTTCATCCCCCAGAAGCTAATGGCATCCTCGTTGAACAGATAAGGAAACCGAGGCCCAGGGAACGAATCCCTCGGGTTAGATAGTAAGTAGTTGCCTGCACGTTGTGGACCACCACAGAACCTTTACTCCCCATCTGTTTCCTGTCTGCTGTCCCAACATCCAAGCTTCCCTCTGGAGGCACCCACTGTGTCCTCTTGGAAGCTGCGAAGCACTCTGGGAGGAAATGTCCCTTGGGCCTGGTCAGTTCATGCTTACTGGGATCAGCTGGCAGGCAGGGGACTAGGACAGTGGAGCCCAGAGTAGGGTCTGGGGTCGTACTCGGGGCCAAGTGATGAGCTTTGCTGGCCAAGCGTTGGGCCGGGCTCTCGTTTCTCACACACTCACCGCTGGGCTGCACTGCGGTTTCTCGTCCATGCCCTCTCGAGCTGGGAAACAATTTCTTTTGAGGAGTTTTCTCGCCCAAGTGACCAGAGGTCTTTTGGCCCAAGCGGCCTCCTGTAGCCTCTCCAGACCAGCCTGTAAAAAGAGAGTCACCAGGACAAGCTCCTCCCGCCATGCTCTCCTCCCTTCCCCCACAGGGTCCTGCCCTGGGAGCTATGTGACCCTGAGTAAGTCACTTTTCCTCTGCTGGCCCCTCAGGAAAATGAAAGCATTTAGCCTGAGCACCCCCAACATTTGTGGGGCACTTCCCAGTTTACAAAGATCATCCCATTAAATCTTGCACAAGAACGCTCGGTGATAACTATTGACCTATTTTACAGATGAGGAGAAGAAATCGAGGTTCAGAGACACTCAGTGACTTAATCAATGGACAGGCTGTGTGGCGAGGGAAATAAACCTCCCCAGAGTCAGAAGTCCAGAGTTGGAAACCTGAGCTCCACCCTCAGCTTTAAGTGCCTTGTTCACCTCTGCAGCCATCTGGCCTCAGGACCTTTGCACATGTATATTGCTTTGCTTAGAACCCTTTTCCTGCCACTCTTCACCTGGCCGCTTCCTGGGCTTAGACGTGATTTCTTTAGATACCCACTTGATGGCCCTTCAGTCCACGTAGATTTTCCCATTATAGACTTTTTTCCTGGGCTTTTCTTTACAATGCTTGTTGCCATTATGTCTTACTTTTTTGATATGGTTATATGTTGAGTGTCTTTCTCCTCCACTGGATGGTAAATCCCATGGGGGCAAAAAGTACTTGCCTTTATTCTTCTCCTCTATATCCTCACCTCCTGACACAGGACCAAAGATGTGTCAAATAAAACCAGTTTTCAGCTCTGTCACCTTGGGCACCTCCCTTCCCACCAGTGGATCTCAATTTTCTCACCTTAAAATGAGAGTTTACCAACACTTGGACTGGATTGTAGGTGGCACATTATTGGAGGCGGTCATGGAGAGGACGTGACCTCTGGGTGTCCCACAAGCTGGACGTGGGCAATCAGAGGCTCCTCGCCCGTCCTCTGTCCTTGGAAAGTAGGATCTGCCCACTCTGCCTGCACTAAAAGTCGTTTCAAGGATGCAGCCTCGAGAAGGCAATGTGTTATTGAGGCTATCTGGATGGTACATGTGCCTGAACCCCGCTGAGGCCCCGCATTAACTTGTAAGATTCTGGTGGGCAGGTGCGGAGATCTATTCACTTTGTGGCCACCCAGGACAAGCCTCCTAAGTTTCCTTGCTTATTAAAACCACCACCTGCCAATCGGAACGGTCTGCTCTGTCTTCAGTCTGTCCTTGCCAAGCTGGGGGCCAGCACACATACACAAGAGATTAATTACTCTAGACTTCAAGGCGGGAGCGTGGTTTATTACTTCTCAGGTGTCTGTAATTTTCCTGATCATACCAAGGAGATGGTCTTGTTTGCTGCTGGTCCTAAGCTCGCCTCGGAGATGTTCCAAGTTCCTTTTGTTTTTTTTTGTTTTTTAATTTTTTTAACATTTATTTATTTTTGAGACAGAGAGAGACAGAGCATGAACGGGGGAGGGGCAGAGAGAGAGGGAGACACAGAATCGGAAGCAGGCTCCAGGCTCTGAGCCATCAGCCCAGAGCCCGATGCGGGGCTCGAACTCATGGACCGTGAGATCGTGACCTGAGCTGAAGTCGGACGCTCAACCGACTGAGCCACCCAGGCGCCCCTCCTTTTGTTTTTTTAATGCAGAGCAAATTCAGCCAATCTAGTTCTGACCTAGAAATTATTAACATGACCTGGTTTTCACTGAAATTTTGAGCAGAGGGATCTGTGTGGCAAGTGATTTAATAGGTTTTTTTTCCAACTTGGCAGTGATAGAAAGTTTCCTTTAAAAAAAGTTTATTAAGTAGAAAAAGTGAGTTGATTTAAAGAAAAAAAAAAAAAAAACAAAAACCAGGCGCCTGGGTGGCTCTGTCGGTTGGGCATCCAACTTCAACTTGGGTCATGATCTCACAGGTTGTGGGTTCAAGCCCCAAATCGGGCTCTGCACTGTTGGCATAGAGCCCACTTCTGATCCTGTGTCGTCCTCTCTCTCAGTCCCTCCCTCGCTAATTCTCTCTCTCCCTCTCTTTCTCTGTCTTAAAACAAATAAACTTTTTAAAAAAAGAAAGATAAATGAGTTTAAAAATAGAAAAAAAAAAAAGAAAAAAAATCACTAAGTAAAGGAAGGAAAATAAAATCCCAATAAGGCAAAAAGCTTGAAGAATGATCCACAAATGCCTACATTTGGGAAACAGAGGGCTAGGTCCTCTCTAGAGCTGTTTGGCCAAACCGTATGCACTTCCCACCAATTCCTCAACCCAAGGGCATTCTAGTCTTTATGTATTCACCAACCACTTTGTATAATACTCATTATGGGCCAGACCCTGTGCTCAGTGCTTTGAAGCCTTATTTTATTTAATTCCCACACCCCTGTTAGGTAGATGCTCTTATTATCCTCATTTTTCAGGGGCAGGGACTGAGATGCAGAGAGGTTAAGCAGCTTGCCCAGGGTCACACAGCCAGGAAATGGCGAGGCCAGGATTCGAATCCAGGGGCTGCAGAGATCTGACTGCAATGTGGTCTGGAGGGGACAGGGCATCCTCACTGCCTGGTGTGCTGGCCCTGGAGAAACACATGTCTTCTCCACCTCCGGGAGCCTCTGGGGAGTAAAGATGTGGTCTCTTATGTCCTTACTCTCGGTGCTTAGCAAATAGCAGGTGCATATTAGATGCCGGTGGAACAAATGCATCCAAGGAATAGATTTGGTTTTGTTGAGCACCTACTGTGCATAAGCACTAAGCAGTGTACATTTAATGAAGGTAGAGCTGTTCCCCTTTTACAGAGGGGAAAACTGAGGTCCTGAATGTTTGTGATATAGGCCAGCTAAGAGGGAAAGCCGGACTCAAACCCAGATCTCACTCCAGTGAGTGAATGGGAATGGGGTGTGGAGATTGGACACACTGACATCGGACAGAGAAGCACTGAGGCTGGGAGGAAGAAAGCCTGGCTGACCTTGGTAGGCTTGACTGGAAACGTCTTGGGGGGAAGAGGTGTAGTAACGAATAAGAAAGCAAATGCACCTTGGCCCCTTCCCTGCTATTCTACTTACCCAGAAACCCACCAGAACATGGCCTTGGAGGGGAAGGAAGCTCCAGCCTCTGGGCATGGATTCTGTAAAGACAAGAGATGGTGTTGGTGAAGGACGCAAATCTCACATTCCATGGCCAGTATAAGGCAAGGGAACCAAGGTCAGGAAGACCGGATGAACGGACCGTGAGCTCGGTATTACTGGAAGTGCGCATTGAGATGCCCTGACTGCTTGTTACAGGTGAATACCCGTGGGCTAGGTGCTTCCTAGCAGGTAAGGCCCAAAGCGATTTGTGCCACAAATCTGACAGCAACCAATAGGTAAGAACTAACAGCTTCCCAGGGGAACAACTATTACTAATACTGAGACTAAGAAGCTCCTAGAAGCACGGAACATGTGTGACACAGACAATAACATCCTCGACAACATCCCTCAGGGATTACGGTGAGAAGTGCGGAGGGATCTGTCCTGAGACGTTGCCAGCTGCTCCAGAAAAACTGCACGCATCTTCACCTTTTACCACTAGAGCACGAGACTGCTTATTTCACCACATCTTTGCCATCACAGCTTATTATCAATTTTTAATGTTTTCTTTCATTCTCACAGAACAAAAAAGTTCTAGAGTGTTCATTTGATTACTCATGTCACTGAGCATTTTTTTTCCTTAGGTGACCTTAGCTCAACTGTCTCTTCCTCAGAGAATTCTTTCCTGATTTCACAGGCTAGTTCAGTGCTACCTGTTGTAAACTCTCACGGACCCCGAATTTCTCCTGCAGGGCACTTGCCCCAAATGTAACTTTCTACGTGCTTGTGCAATTATGTGATTAATGTCTGGTTGCTCTACTTGGCTGTTAGCTGCATGAGGACAGGGACTACGTCTGCTTGTTTGCCATAGATCCTCGGCACCTAGCTGGGGTACAGCGCTGGGACTGGACCACAGCTCCTGGGCCAGATCTGGCACAGAGCCTGTTTCTGCAAGTAAAATTTTACTGGAATACAGCCATGCTCCTTTGACATACTATCTGTGCAGCAGCAACAGAGTTGAATCGATGCCGCAGAGGCCATATGGCCCACAAAGCCTAAAATACTTTCTATCTTGCTCTGATCAGAAAAAGTTGGCCAGCCTAGGGCACAGATATACAATACACATTTTGCTGAATGAAAGAATGGGTAAAAAATTATGAAAGGCTCGTGTCCTAGTTTAGCTCCCTTCTGTCCCACGGGGAAGCTGAGACCAGAAATGAAACAGGGACAAGGGAGGTGCTGGGTTGGAGACACGGCAACTTACAGACTGTTGGGGGTCTTTAGGGAAGAAGGGGGGTTGATCGACGAGGCAGGACAGCACAAACTGTGCCAGCACCAGAGACAAGCACAGGTAGGTCGACAGGTGGTAGTAGGGGTCACTCTGGAAGCCCTGTGGGTGAGAAAGCACAAGTCCCATCGAGTCTGGCATGGTGAAGTCTGCAGCCAGAGGCCTGTGGGAAGCAGAAGCTGGGCAGGGTGTCTCTAAGGGGAGGAATGGTCATGGCTGAGCAGGTTTCTGAAGCTATGAGCAGTGCCCAGGCAGGGAGCCAGAGCCACAGGGTTTGAAAGCTGGTGACCCCGGCATGCCTGGTGACGCGATTTAGGAACACTCGACCCCCATACTCTGCATGAAATGGGGGGGGGGGCATGTGTCTCCCCTTAGGCAGGTGACAGTTGACCACAGCCCCTGGAATGTGAGCAGGGGGGATACTTTTCCTTTCTCCTTGTGCCACGGAGGAAAGCCCTTCTCTACTCCAGCCCCCACCCCAATATCCCATTCTGCTTCCTCATGGCCAGTGTTTTCTGGTTTAAGAGGGAAACTGGTTTGGGGCACCTGGGTGGCTCAGTCGATTAAGCATTGGACTCTCAGTTTCAGCTCAGGTCATGATCTCACCGTTGTGAGATCCAGCCTCCCATGGGGCTTGCGTCGGGCTCAGGCTCATGGTGCAGAGCATGCTTGGGATTTTCTCTCTCTCCTCTCTCTGCCCCTCCCCCGGTTGCGTGCATGTGTGCACACGCTCTCTCTCTCTCTCTCTCTCTCTCTCAAAATAAATAAATAAACTTAAATAAAAAAGAAGGGAACTGGATTTAGTGAGCATTTACTCCACCCTGTGCCTATGCGGAAGTCTTTTTGGGCACTGTCTCATCAAGTCCCTCCCCACTCTGACCCCAGCTGGAGTTTAGCTGCTCTATTTTACTCATGCAGAAACCAAGTTCACAGAAGCAATAGCACCTTGCTCAAGGGCACCCAGATGATCCGATCCAAATCAAGAACTTTTGCTGCCACGCCGTGACGGCTTTCATATCTGCTGCCCCTCTGTCAGACTCCCTTAATTTCTTTTCCCATGCTCAGGTATGTGGTTTATGCAGAAGTGACTCCATTTCAGGCGGTGGGCAGGTGACTGAGGTCTGACCAGTGAGCACGTTCCAGTCCCCTGGCTACTGTGATTGGGTCAGGAATGGACATACGACCCACACTGGGCCAGTGAGAGCTGGAACCATCAGGAGATCTTTCACTGGGGTTGCTGCAGGGGTGGAGCCTAGGTCTAGCGCGATTGTTGGTTCTTCTTTGCCACCCCACTGTTGAACAAGTAACAGGCCAGAACCAAGAGACAGAAGGAGATGGAGATCTATCTGGTGGTGTCATCTGAACACTTGGACCAACCATGCCCAGGAGAGCCCCCATGTAGGAGCTAATGAATTCCTGCATTTTCCCCCCTTAAGCTAGTGTGAGTTGAGTCTTTGTGGCTTAAAACAAGAGCCCTCGTTTCAAATGGCAGTTCCTCTTCAGGATTTCTACACTCTTTTGCTCTTACTTTTGTTTTCTGAGGTATTAGACAATTTGATATCCCAGCTACATCGTGGCTCACCTTCTCTATATTGCCATTTTTACCACTGTTTCTATTGGGACATTTGTTCTGAATTCGGGGGAGATGGTCTTGGGCTCTGCGCTCCTCGGCCGTGTGACCTTGAGGAGGCCGCTCATTTCTCTTAGCCTTGGTTTCCCCATCTTTAAAACGGGACCGTGAGAATCTGCCATAGCACATTCTTGTAAGAATCCAATGAAGACATGACATCAAGTGCCTTTTGCAGGGCCTGGCATGTGGCCGGGGTCACAATATTAATGCGTGGTCACAATATTATTATTTCTGTGCTGCATCTGGCCGCTGGGGGAACCTAGCTTTGCACACATCAGTGGATGGCCTGGGCAGTTTTCCCATCGGTTACAAAGATTACTTTGTGAAAATCTGTCCTTAAGGACAGAATGGTATGTCTCTGCCTTTTCCTTTTGGGAGCACGACTGGAGCAACCATTTGGCTGGAGAAATGATCTACAGCCCGTTGCAGGGGGTCTCCAGATCTGGGGTGAGCATCCCAACTACGCAAGCACTTTTCAACTGGGGCAAATTTGTCCCCAAGGGACATGTGACAGTGTCTGCAGACACTCTTGGGTTTGACCATCAGGGGAAGGTGTGCACTTGGCATCTAGCGGGTGGAGGCCGGGGATGCTGTTTAACATCCGACAAGGTGAGAATGGCTCCCCCCGCCCCAAAGAGAATGATGTCAAGAGTGCTGAGGTTGAGGAACCGAGGTCTGGGCTATTTCTCTCTTTGCAGGTAAACAGATCCGATGTGTCCCTTAACATGGAACTGCTATTGGCCAGGATGGGAAACCGAAATATAGGGAGGGGGTGGGGGGAAGGGAAGCCTGGGTAGCTCAGTGGGTTGAGCATCTGACTCTTGATTTTGGCTCAGGTCCCGATCTCGTGGTCTTGAGAGTGAGCTGAAAGCACAGTGCTCACTCTCTCTACATAAAATGAAAAAGAAATATGGATGGATATGCAACAATGCGTATTATGTCCAGAGGGGAGCATGGGTGAGGGTAGGTGAGAATGAGGGGAGATGTGCACGCTCATACAGAAAGAGTGTGTTTTGGGAGGTCATTCCACTCACTCGTGTCTCGCACTAGGAGCCTTTTCAAGAACACAAACTTGAGAGAGTAACATGTTGCGGAGACTGTCTGGACATAAGCCTCTATATACTTCGAAGATTCTGGTGGCAGGTGCGGACATCTACTCGTCCTGTGGTGCCCAGGACAAGCCTTGTAAGTCCCCTTGCTTATTAACTCTGCCAGCTACCATCTGGAGTATGAGGTATTAGACCTAATACTAATTAGACCTAATTTTTTAAAAATTTTTATTATTTATTGAGAGAGATTGTTTATTATTTTTGAGAGACAGACAGAGTATGAGTGAAGGAGGGGCAGAGAGAGAGACACAGAATCCAAAGCAGGCTCCCGGCTCCGAGCCGTCAGCACAGAGCCCGACGTGGGGCTCGAACCCACGAACCGCAAGATCACGACCTGACCTGAAGGCAGACACTTAACCGACCGAGCCACCCATGCGCCCCTATGGGGCCACTTTCAAATTTCATCGGGGAAGCTCCTGACGGTGTGAACCAACACTGCACCTGTGGCCAGTGGTGCAAGGGAGGACGTATGCATGGGTGTGCACTGTGGGAATGGGCGATGCATGTGCCTGAATCGTGTGGGAGCTTGAAGGCACAGACACACTGGGTGGCGGCAGGTGTGGGTGTGTTTCAGACGGTAGTTGTATGATGCATGAAAGGTGGGGCACAAAGGGGTGCGTCTGCTGTGCAAGTGAAGTGTGTGAGCTAAGTGTGTAAGACCCTGGGAATGAGTGTCCATAAAAACATATGGGATGACGCATACACCTGTGTGAGTGAGTGTGCCTGTGTGTCACTGGAATTTAAGCAACCGTGGTGTGTGTCCCTGTGTAGACAATAAGTCATGTGCGGAAAGGGGAGGAGGAAGGATGGAGGCAGGGCAACCCACGGCCTGAAACTGCCACATCGGTTCCCCAGGCTTCCACTTACCCCTTGCGAGGCCAGCTGGGCAGCACTGGTCGCTGGCAAGAGAAAGCAGAGCAGCCAGTATCCAAACAGCAGCCCCGATGCCCGGACCCCTTTCTTCCTCTCCGTGTGGACCAGGAACATGGCGAAGCTCTGGACAGGAGAGTCAGGACAGGCCCCTCAAGGTGGGCAGGGGCAGGGAGGGCGGAAGGGAGCTGTGCTCTGCCCCACACCCTCCACCAGGGCAACAGAAGCCTCTCAGCCAGGAGCAAGCCCAGCAAGCCTGGGTTGTCCTTACCGTCGTGGTGAGCCACACAGTAGGATGAATGAGGAATTCTGGGGCCTGGGGTGTTCCCCGCTGGATTCTCCAGAGAGCCACAGACACGCTGGACGTGCACAGGATGATGAGCGCAAGCCCAAGCACCTGGGAAACAGGCTTGGCTAGATAAGGCCGGCGGGCAAAAAGAAGGGTGGAGGCAAACCAGACAGGGACCCCACGCCCACCGGGCAGTGGCTCTGGATGAGGCACGGCTAAGGTCCCAACATCACAATTTAACAGTGCCAGTGTGAGAGATGCCGAATAAGAAGCAGGAAGGGGAGCCTTACCTACAGATTCACCTTGACCTGGAAGTGTCCTATAAATAATATGCCCCAGGGACCCAGGCCAACCCAGTATTTTCCAGAATGCGAGGGTGGGGCAGGGTGCACCAAGAGTACGCAGGCGAGGTGCTTTAGGTATGAAGAAGCGCCATGGGGGCGCCTGGATGGCTCAGTAGGTTAAGTGTCCAACTTCAGCTCAGGTCATGTTCTTATGGTTCGTGAGTTCAAGCCCTGCGTCGGGCTCTGTGCTGACAGCTCAGAGCCTGGAGCCTGCTTCAAATTCTGTGTCTTTCTCTCTCTCTGCCCCTCCCCCGCTCATGCTCTGTCTGTCTCTCTCTCTCTCAAATAAATAAACATCAAAAAAATTTTTAAAAAAAGGGGCTCCTGGGTGGCTCAGATGGTTAACTGTCCGACTTCGGCTCAGGTCACAATCTCATGGTTCATGAGTTCGAGCCCTACATCGGGCTCTGTGCTGACAGCTTGGAGCCTGGAGGCTGCTTTGGATTCTGTGTGTGTGTGTGTGTGTGTGTGTGTGTGTGTGTATCTCCCTCTCTCTGCCCCTCCCCCCACTCACACTCTGTGTCTCTCGAAAATAAATATTTATAAATCAATCAATCAATCAATCAATAAATAAGAAGCGGCATGAAACAACATTCATGCAGGCGATGAAAAAGTTACACTCTCTTCAAGTCCCTTTGACCTCTACTATTTTTAAAAAGTTTTTAATGTTTATTTATTTTTGACAGAGAGAGTACGAGTGAGTGATGGGCAAAGAGAGAGGGAGACACAGAGTCTGAACCAGGCTCCAGGCTCTGAGCTGTCAGCACACAGCCCGACGCAGGACTTGAACTCACCAACAGTGAGATCATGACCTGAGCCGAAATTGGATGCTTAACCTACTGAGCCACCCAGACACCCGTGACCCCTGCTATAAAATCAAGGAGAAGCTCTGTCAGGACTGGTATGTCTCCAGACCTTTCTCTAAGATGCGGGGATCTCTCTTCTGAATGAGAGAAAGCAGGAAAGCAGAAGGTGGACACAGGTGGGAGAGAAGACGAGGCCTCTGGGCGCATAGTAGGAACTATTACAAGCACCCCACAGTCCAAAGCGGGGCTCCAAGTACTACTGGGGGCCTGGGTTTGACACGCTGCCTATTTGTGTATCCCCTGTGAGCTAAGGATGGTTTTTGACATTTTTCAATCATTGAACAAAACTCAAAAAAGTATAATATGTCGTGATGTGTGAAAATTACATGAAGTTTACATTTCAGTGACTTTCGAGAAAATGCTATCGAGACACAGTCATGCTTATTTATTTACTGTCGTTTATGGCTGCTTTTCTGCTGCAATGGCGGAGTAGGTGACATGGAATCCACATGGACCTTCAAAGCCTCAAATATATACTGTCTGGCCCTTTAAGGAAGAGTTCGACAATAGGACAAAAATTAACGAGGTGGTATGGGAAGGACGTTCTTTTTTTTTTTTTCTTTTTTAAATTTAATCCAAGTTAGTTAGTATATAGTACAACAATGATTTCAGGAGCAGATTCCTTAATGACTGGGAACGACATTCTTGTAGAAGTTTGGAGAACGGGATGGATGAGCAGAAAGGCTCACACTTGGAATGCCTGTGTTTTTGTAACACACTAAAATAAATACAAAAAAATTTTAAGAACCGGTGTTTAGAACTGCCAGTGGGAAAACATAAAAATCAACGCGTACCTGTTCAAAAAATTTTTTAAAGTTCACCCAAGTGTGACCCTAAAATCACCTCGTGTACCCCAGGAGTATACCTCACACACTGTGGGTAATTCCAAGGTATGGTAGTCATAAACTGGCCAGGAACATCTGAACATCCAGATGTGTGTGTTTGCAGATGCGTGGATTTTCATTGTCACCATATCTGTTTGGGGGAATCTGGTTCCACAGAGTTTACCTTTGTAGCCTCTCTGGAGTATTGCTCTGTTTGACTAAGAGGTCCCAGTCTTGTCCCCACCCTGGGTGCTCCTTGAAAGGAGGAGTGTCCACTTTGGGGTCTCCGCCAAGGCTCCAGCCAGCTTCCCACACCTCCCAACCATTGTCTGGTTACAGCCTCCCAGAGGCAGCGGTTACCATTTTGGCCTTGAAGAGCGGGGACATCCGGAGGTAGTTGTTGCCGTGGCGATGGATGTAGAGGAGGTAGATGGGGCCAAGGACCCAGAGGTACATCGGGGGTACCCAGATCCCTGCCGTTTTCAGGAAGCACACGTTCAGTAGGTGGGCAGCAATGGGTTCAGGCTCTGTCCAGTTCCAGACCTGAGGGAACACCGGGGCGACCCTTGTGATCATACAATGCAGGAGTCCCAGATTCACCTGATTAGGGGGCAAGGCAACCATTTGGACTCCTCACATTGACATGAAAATGGGCCCAGCACTCTCTGGAGTAACTTATAAGTCTCAACTGCTTTAATGCTAATAATATCAACCCTAAGAAGTACAGGCAATTATGCTACCGATTTTGCATATGAGGAAGCTGAGGCCCAGAAAGGTTACATAACCTGGGTGATAGTCACCCAGGTGGAAAGTGGTGGTGCTGGGATTTGAATCAAGGTGGCTGGGTCCTGGAGTTGGGGATACCTGGGTTCCAGGATGAATACTGGGTGCAGACTGTCGTTTAAGCCTTATATTTTAAGAGGTAGGTGTTACTGGTCCCATTTCACAGACCAGGGAACTGAGGCACTGAGAGGGGAACAGCCTTCTTCAGGCCCACACATACAGAAAGTGGCAGAGCTAATTCCCATGAAGCCTGTTTGACCCCAAAGCTTGTTCTACAGAGGGTCTTGATCTGTGATTCTTTTTTTTTTTTTTTAAGTTTATTTATTGAGAGAGAGAGAGAGAGAGAGAGAGAGAGAGAACAAGCACAGGAGTAGGGGAGGGGCAGAGACAGCGGGAGAGATAGAGAATCCCAAGCAGGCTCCATGCTGTCAGCGCTGAGCCCCGGGGCTTGAACCCACGAACCATGAAATCATGACCTGATCCCAAATCAAGAGCCAGATGCTTAATGCACTGAGCCCCCCAGGTGCCCCTGGGTCTGTGATTCTTCTCTCAGCCTCTTGGCTAGCCTTATCAGAACGCTAAAAAAGTCTGAATGGGAAGTTCAGAGAACATGGCTCTTCAGTTCTCTTCCTACTATATTAACAGCCCTCCCTCTCCCACACTGGTTATCTTTCTTCACTGCTCCCTACTTTGCCAATGGCCACCTCTGTGAACTTCAACTTCCCTGTGCCTCAGTTTCCTTTGTTGCAAAGGAGAGGGGTGGTGTTCAGAGAATCTACCTCTAAGAATTGAATTAAATGGGTTGATAGCAATAAAGCACATAGGAGGATGTGGGGCACAAAGTAAGCCCTCAATTAATATCAGCTATTACTATTGCCTTACCGGCCCGGCCCCTGAAATCCTGGGAGTTTGCGACCCTTGCTCCCATCCCATGAGCCTCTTTCCCAGAGTCCTTCGCTAAGAGCCTGGATGAAAGAGGAAGCCAGAGAGGTGGGGGTCCTGAAGCTTTATGCAATAGAGGTCCTGACGCTTTATGCAAATAGAAGTCAAAGCCTGCAGGCAGCTGGGAGGTTGGGAGGCCCCGTTAGTGGTGCTGGGGTCTCTAGGGGCAGGCTCGGTTAAAGGGCCCGCACTTGCCTGCTGTTTGCCTGGGACTTTGGTGGTCTCTCCCCTCCCCGGTATCACCCCCTGGAGAAAGCTGCCGGAGAGACCTACCAAGCCCGGAAAAGAAGAGTGGGACAGGAGGCGGGATGGGGGTGGGGGGACTTACCCCCTGCCCCACACAGGGTTCTGCAGCCGCGGCCATCGCGCGCCTCCCGTGCCTGTCCGTCTGTCCGCCCCGCGGTCTGTCCGTCTGTCCCGAGACAGCCTCCTTGCCGCGCTCCGGGTCCTGGAAGGGGCGGAGACTGACAGGCTAGGCTGGGATTCCAGCTCCGGGATCGCCAGGCCCGGGGCAAGGTCCCGCCGCGCAGCAAGGGTGGGGCGGGAAGGGATGAGACGAGGCGATTGGAGGGGGCACTCTGGGTGGCCCGAGCCGGCATTGGGGGAGGGGATCTCGGAGCCCCGGAAAGTGCAGTGGCATCCCGATAAAACCCTCCAGTCCCGCAGCAGGTGGGATGGATACTGTCTGCCTGTAGGGTGGTGGGAAGATATTAAGATTACTAATAAAGAGTTTAGCACAGTGCCAAGAACACAGTAAATGCTCAATAAGTTAGCGATTATTAGTATTAGTAATGTTATGTTATCCATAGGTTACTAAGCAGTGGTTCACTGTGCTATTTCAGAAATATAATATGGAAAGATAGTTGCTAAATGCTAAATGAAAACAAGATTATAATACAAAATAGGCTATAATATTTATGCAAAAAAAAAAAGTATATTCTTAGGTTGGGGAAAGGGGGAGAAGGAAGTCAAATCTTTGCCTTCCTCTCCTGGGTGTTAAAGCAAGGTGTGTTCCCAGACAGTAGCTCTTTTTGGGAAATCCTTTATGCAACATGTATGCATAGATTTTAAAAATGGATGTGCAGTCCAGCAGTGATCATGGAAATCCTCATTTTTCTTTTCTTTTTCCTTTCCTTTTTCTGTTTTCTTTCTTTCTGCCACGAGCATGTATTCTTTTCAAGATAGAAATGAAAAGACAGCTTTTTCAGACAGGCAAACACAGGTACTCAGTTTGGAGGAAGGAGTCAGACTCTATGCATTCTCCACATCGCCTTGTCACTTCTCTGCAGCTCTTGAATGCCACTTCTCGCATGGCCTCCACTGTGTGGGCTCCCCTTTCTTTTGGGGTTTCCCAACCCTGGCCTGGGGCCCAAGTCAGTATGCCTTCAGCGGTCCTCTGGCCTGGGTCTTCTGGAAGAGCAGGGACACAGAGAACAAACTCAGTTTTGAAGCTGAGTGTGGCAGGTCTGCTGTTCACATTTATAAATTATGTCTGCTTATTTGAGGTGATCTTGGTGGAGGCTGATGGAAATTAGGGGGAGGCCTCTCTTACTGTGACCCCAAGTGACCCCACCTCTGATAGGGATTGCCACAGTCCTAGTGTTTATTTTATTGTATATGTGAAGATGAATTTGCGGGGAATGGTGGGAATTTTGGGGGAATGGTCAGAAAGTAAGGAAGAACACAGAGGAAATCAGTTGGGTGTGCCAAGAACAGAATCCAGTCCCCTGAACAGTACAGGGCTGAATGCAGAGCCCTAAACTAGTCCCTTTCCCCCTCTCAGCCTCAGTTTCCCATTCTGTAAGGTGAGAAGGTTCCATGGGTCAGCATTTCCTAACTGGTGGCTTTCAGCCCCATGCGGATTTGCTAAGACAAACCAGGGACTCGTGCTAGGGAGAGGAAAGGGCATCTGTTTCAGTTGTAGTTATAAATACCCAATAAATGAAATAAATATTAAGCTGGATTCTCTCTATAACCAAATAGTTGAGAATTCCACTGTATTTCCAGTGAGAGTGCAGAGTGAGAAACTGAAATCAGATGTGCTCATGACTGAGATCCTTGGGGGATGTATCATTCCATTATAGGACCCATGAAGGTTTTAACCATTGCATGGTCTAAACTCCCTATGATTCATAATTGTATATTGCTTAAGTCTTGGCCACAATGATAAATTCTAGTGGGAAATTTTCTCTTTTACCTGGTTGTTTAGAAATAAAATATAAAAACTATCAAAATAAAGGGCTTGATTCTCTTTTAGGGAAAAATGGAAGAATTCCAATATCAGGTCAGAAAAGCAATTTTTGTCTCTTTTGATGTGGTAACTTGCAGTTAAATTCAGTTTTTGTCATAGTATATGTATAATCTTGGGGCAAAGCACAACGTGCTGAGATTTGAACTTGTTTTCTGACAAACCATGCTTCAAATCACAGACAATTTAAAGTAAATTAACTGTTTGCATCTCTTGCTTATGGGAGAAAAACCCTCAAGTTTGTTTCTACACAAATGTTCTTAGAACTGGGATTAAAATAAATTTCAAATACCCTTTTTTTTAAAACATAATGCTGACCTTAAATGGCCTATGTATTGCTTTTTTTAAAAAGTACTGATTATTTATAATGGAAAAATGCACTGACTCAAATTCCTAAACGGGTTTTTGAGATTATATATCACCTGTGAAATACATGTGCCAAAAACATTCGGGGGAGTAGTTGGATACTTAAATCAACAGTCTCTTGTCGTTTCCAGTTTCAGCGATATTGAATTCCAAAGCATAATTCAACTTTGGAGTTTGTGACTGTAATCAGGCACCTTGCAACTGCACCTGACAGACGGTGCGCGGAGTCCTCCAGGCCACCGTAGGGCACTAATGGTCTGGTTTTGTTGCTGAGCATGCGCTGTCTGGCGCGGGGGCGTGGCGCCTGTCTGGCGAGGGGGCGTGGCGCCGGAGCACGCACGCGCAGCAGCGCCGGGGCGGGGCCTGGGCTGTCAGCGGCGGGCAGAGGAGGAAGCAGCGGGCAGCGCGCGGAGCTAGGGGCGGGACCTGGAGGCCTGCGAAGGGTCGGGCGGCAGAGGCCCGGCCATGCGGGCGTGCAGGGGCTTGGGGCCGCCGGGGCCAGTGGTGGTGGTCGCCGCTGTGGTGCTGCTGCTGAGTGGCGTGGGTCCGGCACGCGCCTCCGAGGACATCGTGGTGGGCTGCGGGGGCTTCGTCAAGTCGGACGTGGAGATCAACTACTCGCTCATCGAGGTGAGCGCCCGCCCCGCGGCCGGGGCCGGAGCTCGCTGTGTGACCCTGAGCCAGTTACTCAACCTGTCTGGGCTGCGGTGGCCTCGCCTCAAACGCCAGGCGGTTGCCACCTGCCCCACGTTCTAGGAGTCCTTGCCTCCTTGAAGACTCCGCCCCCCGCGGGCTCTCCACCATCCCATGCCCTCCCCGTAGCGCTGGGGTGGGGGTTCCTATCGTGGGGTCAGCTACGGAGTGGGGTTGGGGACCTAGAGGTATGTGCCCCACATCTCAGAGCCCCCAAAAATTCTAATCCACTCCTCGAAACCCCCCAGGGATGCTTTTAGAGAGCACTGATTCCCATCCCAAAGATCCTGTCCGGGTAGATCTCTGTTGGCATCTCTGGGGCTGGGAATATGTATTTTTAATCTTTCCCGATATCCCCCCACCCCGGGACTCCTTTTCCTTTAAAAATGGAGAGTTGGCAGCTGCCCTGAATGTCTTTCTGGGTAGTTAGTGAAATTAACGCTGGAGATTTGAGCTGAAGTCTTTTTTATTAAGTTGTAAAGCCCCAGGCAGTTACATGATTATCAATACAGTGGCATTATGGCCCAGAAAGCTTTTGTGAAAAGTAAGGTCACTTGTCAGGATAGATGGGAGGGGACCTGAGGGAGGGCTGGCCTCTGTCTTAGAAGGGTACTGTGATGGGGCAGAAGGGGATTGGAGAGAGAGAGAAAAAAGGAAGAGGCTATTAGCTGGCAAAGAGAAGGGACTTTGGGGGGATTAAGACCCCAAAGGCTGACTGAAAGCACATTTGAGCCAGTCCATTGCTGGCAGCTGAAGGGCTGTGGTGAAAGAATGAACCAGTATATTCTACAAATCTGGTTGCTGAGATGGGTTTGGGGAGGGGTAGAAAATAGATTCCACACTCCACTGGGTCGCCCTGGCCTTGTTCCAAATCCCAGCTTTTGTTCTTGTAGGAGGGTGTTGAGACAGAAGCAGAATCCAGCACCATGTATTAACTAAAGAAAATAATTATCACCTTCAAGACCCCTCTGTCTCTCGCTTCTCTGCCAGTTTTGATCCTAAGTCAGGTGTTTAATGAGTCAACCCACTGGCAATGGCAGGGTTCCTAGGGCTCTGCTGGGTGCCCGTGCCACCTCTTGGGTTGCCTACCAGTGTGTGGGCACAGACCAGTTCAGAAGCTGCCTTGCAAGGCTTTGTGCTACTTAGTTTCCTGGGGCTCCAAGAGAAAAGTAAACGCAGAGAGAAGTTAGTACTACCACATAGTAATATAGTAAAATAATAAGAACACTATTTTTTTTTTTTTTTTTTTGAGCCATGCTGTCTGCCAGGTGCTTAATATGCATTGATGTGAGTCTGTATAATCACCACGAAGGGGAGTGGCTCTTTTCGTATTTATGAAGAAACTGGACCTCAGGAGGTTAAATGACTATCACACAGCATGTGGAAAACCCAGATGCTGCTTGAGTGTCTTAAAAGGTTAAGAGATTGTATTTGGAAATGCCCAGGATACAAGAACTTTAGAGATCCCTTGAAAAGACACACATTAAGTGCCTTTTGATTTATTTTTGCCTAAGAATGAAAATAAAAGAGGAAATTAAAAATTCCTAGATGAGTGTTAACTCGCAAATATTGGGAATCATTTGAGATGAATGTAGATCCCTGTCCCCCCACCCAAGACCTTCTAGTTTAGAAACAGAAGTGGGGCTTGGGGATTGCATTTTAATAAGCACCTTATTAATAGCACATTGGAAAATTTGTTTTACATCCATAGAGACAGCCGCTAAAAATACACTGAAAAATATTGAAAAATATGACTCTGCAGGGTAGTCTTTAGAGGGTTTCTAACCTAAAAAATATCTAATTACACTATTTCGTGGATACTTTGTCTTATTTGTCTCTGACCTTAGTGCCTGGTGTTCATCACAGCACATAGTAGGTCCTCAGCAAATGCATATTGGCCAAATGCATTGTGGTGTAATGTATGTAGCTAATTCTCAAAGGCGATATTATGACTTTTCTTCTTTCCTTGCCTTCTAGATAAAGTTGTATACCAAGCACGGGACTTTGAAATACCAGACAGACTGTGCCCCTAATAATGGTTACTTTATGATCCCCTTGTATGATAAGGTAAGAGAGACTACTGTAGTCGTTTATGATCGGAAGTGGTGTGGCCTACAGGACCGCCCTAACCAGAGCAGGCTTTATTTGGCACATGAGCAAATGCTTGTCTCTTTTGTAAATTATAAGTGCAATCTACAGTCCTGGCCAAATTTTGAGGGAGACAATTTATAAAGTGGGTTGATTGAGTACAAACCGAACAGTGGTTCTCAGTGTCTGCAGGGACATCTGCCGATGTCTAGAGACATTTTTGGTTGTGACACCTGTCTGGTGTTGGGGGAGGGCGTCTTTATCTAGTGAGCAGAGGCCAGAAATGAAGCTGAACCTGCTGCACAGGACAGATCAAACGTCAGCAGTGCCGACATCCAGAAACCCTGATTTAATAGAACTCTTTATTTGCAAGCAGCTTAAAATATTGTTTAAAAAAAACTGTGCAAGTGATACTCGAATTTGTGAGCTTTGTGGGAAACAACGAAATAAGGTCTTTAGAAGTATTTGAAGTAAATTTATCCATTTGCCCCCCAATTTCTCATCCCTCTGTAGTGATGACCACTGGTAAAAGTTTTGGTGTGTATCCCAAGAGATGGCTTTCTCTGTATTATAATCATAAAGGGGCGCCTGGGTGGCTCAGTCAGTTACGTGTCTGACTTCAGCTCAGGTCATGAGCCTTAGACTTAGACCTCGTGGGTTCGAGCCCCGCATTAGGCTCTGTGCTGACAGCTCAGAGCCTGGAGCCTGTTGGAGCCTGTTTCCAGTTCTGTGTCTCCCTCTCTCCGCCTCTCCCCACCGTGCTCTCTCTCTGTCTCTCTCTCTCTCACTCTCTCAAAAGTAAATAAACATTAAGAAAAAAAATTTTTTATAATTCTAAAGATGCCCACATATGTGCGTGTGTGCATAGACGTGTATCCACACCTACTTACACCCCACCCTCGTTACCCTTCCCATTTCAACGTTTTATTTAGAAACGTAGATTCACAGGAAGTTGCAAAAAATAGTCAGTGTGTACACATAGCTTTGGCTTTGTTTTTTTATATCGGATGGAACTAAATAACACGAATTATTCTTCAGTTTTTGATTTTTTTCCCCTATGGTAACATCTTGGTACACTTTCAACATCAGCGTGTACAGGTCTACTGATTTATTTTTAATGGCGACATAGCACATCAGAATCAAATCAAAACTGTAAATTTATGTAACCGTGTCTCTATTGATAGGTGTAGAGGCTTTTCCCAATTTAAAATATTATAACACAACACTATTCTTGAAATTACATCTTTCACCACAGTATGTAAGGCTGACTTCTATAGGTTGGTCTTAAAATCATTTTTTGTTTGTTTGTTTGTTTTGTTTTTAACTATTCGTATCATTCTCAAGAAAGCAAGGTGTGTGAGTAACATCTAGTTTTAAGAAATGACTTTTGTTCCTAAAGATACACAATGACCCTGGCAACCTTGGACGTAGGCGGGGTTAATAGGAGACTCCATTAGTCGCATGTTTGGCATCAGAAGACAGTGAGTGGCTGAACATAATGCCTTTAGAACTCTCCCATAGACGTTAACGTGGTGTCTCGTGATTGGTTGGATGGGGACTTCTGGGCAGCCAGCTTCAGCCCACCACATCCGAAGGGAACCAGACAGCCCACAGCGACTTAGAAGGACACAATATATATTTGGAATTTCTTTTCCTTTTTTTTTTTTTAAGTTTATTTATTTATTTTGAGAGAGAGAGAGAGAGAGCACGAGTGGGGTAGGGGCAGAGGGAGGGAGAGAGAATTCTGAGCAGGCTCCATGCTGTAAGCACAGAGCCTGATGTGGGGCTCAAACCCATGGACTGTGAGATCATGACCTGAGCTGAGATCAAGAGTTGGACGCTTAACCGCCTGAGCCACCCAGGCACCCCTATACTTGGAATTTCATTGCAGGTGTGAAAATGCTAGATTAAATGGTAGCCCTGAAGTAAATTAAACTAATTGAAAGGTCATTGGTTTTCATTTCTCTACCTTTTCTCCCCCCCCTCCCCTTTTAGGGAGATTTCATTCTGAAGATCGAGCCTCCCCTAGGGTGGAGTTTTGGTAAGTTAACTGAATAGCCAGACATACTCTGTAAAGGATTAGATTGTGTGCTGAATATTAATTTAAATTGTTGGAGTGCGTACACTGTTAAAATATTAAGGATACATTTCTAGTGTGGAACAGGGTTTTTTCCTGTTTGCTACTATATATATACACTTTTTTATATACTTTTGAGAGACAGAGTATGAGCAGGGGAGGGGCAGAGAAAGAGGGAGACGCAGAATCTGAAGCAGACTCCAAGCTACGAGCTGTCAGCACAGAGCCCGAAGCAAGGCTCGAACCCGTGAACCACGAGATCCTGACCTAAACCAAAGTCAGAAGTTTAACTGACTGAGCCATCCAGGCATCCCCCACCTGCTTGTTACTTTAGAGTAAATTGGATTTATCTTGGACCTACCTTAAGGTTTTCTGTCATTTCTCTTAAAATAGGCGTCCTTTCTTGAATCTGCCTCAGGAAGCTCTGCTTTTGTAGTTTCATTCATTAAGTGGCAGCAGAATGACTTCTAGAAGTCAGGAGTGGGGACTTCTTTTCCTGTCCTAGGATGGCTTCTTTCTTAGCCCCCTGGGGCATTTTTAGTGACTTGATTGAAATATTCAACGTCGTGAGATTTCACGTGAAAATCCAGATCTACTTCTCTTAAGAGATCACAAGAGGGGCACCTTGGTGGCTCAGTCGGTTGGACGTCTGACTTCATCTCAGGTCATGATCTCAGTTTGTGAGTTCAGGCCCCGTATCAGGCTCTCTGCTGTCAGGCTGTCAGCGCAGAGCCCGCTTCAGATCCTCTGTCCCTTTCTCTCTGCCCCTTCCCCGCTTGTGGTCTCTCAAAAATAAATAAAAACATCAAAAAAAAAAAAAAATCACAAGATCTGGCATCCTTGGGCTTTACTGGCTCTGTGACAACCTTGGGTAAGTTACTTCCCCCTGGGTTGGTGTCTTCTCGCTAGGGGGTCAGGAAAGGGCTCACTAGGGGGTCAGGGGAGGGGTTGTAGCTGCCTCATGGCCTGTCTTGGAGATTTAATGGGCTAGTGTGTGTACGTGCTGAGAAAGGCTGGCACATAATTAGTAGGGAATAAATACTTAAAAGCATTCTGCACACATACAGACAAAAGCTCAAAACTTTCCTGATGTGTCTGCCTTGTATCAGAGCTGGAGATGTGGAATGGAATGGGGTTGAGATAAGAAGAGAGGGCTCTGCTTTGTCGTGGCTTCCAAGAGTGGATGTGTGTTTATCCCTGTTCTGTAGCTTGGGGAAGGGGGGGGGGCTGGGGTGCTGGTTGGTTCAGGCCATCTTGCTCCTGAGTTAGAGGAGGAAGAATTTAGTCCCTGCCATCAAAAAGGGTAAAGTGCAGCTCACATGGCCGAGAGCTAGTGTGGCTCTGTGAGGAAAGTTCTTTTCCAGTCCATAGCTGGGGGGGACCTGACCTGTGCCTTCCAGAAAGCCGGAGGTGGAGGAAACCCAGCATAGGACTAAAGCAGAGGTTACAGATTCAGCACGCTGTGGGAGTGTTTTGTTTGAGCCCCCTCCCCTCCTGCCCACTGGTTTCTTCCTCTTGACATTGGTAAAGACGTTCGTCTGTATTACCTGTAGCTTTTGTTCGCTCATTTGATCTCTTTTGTGAGGTGTCTGTTTAAGTCTTTTGTGCATTTTTTACTGGCATCTTCTCTGTGTGTGTGTGTGTGTGTGTAATTCTTTACCCAAAATTCTCCTGATTTTCCCATTTTTTTCTCTACTTACCATTCTACATTCTTCCTAACCTTTTTTTTTTAAGTTTATTTATTTATTTTGAAAGAGAGAACATGTGTGCGGGGGAGGGGCAGAGAGAGAGGGAGACAGAATCCCAAGCAGGCCCCACGCCGTCAGCACAGAGCCTGACACAGGGCTTGAACTCACAGACCGCAAGATCATGACCTGAGCTGAAGTTGGACACTTACCGACTGAGCCACCCGGGCGCCCCTCTTCCTAACCTTTTAAAAGCTTGAACCCTTGTTATGATGACCTCTTCAGTTTTTTTAGACAAAATCAATTAGTTGCTAATACTGGAAATTCTGGAGATAGCACATAAAAATCCAGGTTTCCGTTTTTTTGTGAGAAAGTTGGCATTTGGTGCAAAGTGAGTAGTGGCTTCCCCTTTTCCATTCACCATAGGCCCATGCGGCCTGTCTCCCTGCTTGGTTCCTGTGGGCATTGGAGCTTCCCGTCCCGTTTTGCCGTGGCTGCACTCACGCACTTGGTCAGGGGACAGTTTGGAGGCAGGCTTTTGCAGGTTGAATTGGGGCTCTGTCACTCACAAGCTCTGTGAGTTTGGGGAGGGGGGTCCTTTAACCTTTCCTCGTGTCAGTTTAATAATCAGTTGGAGGCGTTTTTACCCCCTGCTCACGTAGTTGTGAGGAACACATGCACTTAGCTCCGTGTCTGGTCCGTGGTAAGCATCCAGGAACTGAAACGATTTGGTGCGTCCTGAATTGTCACTGAGGCTCTGACATACGGCTCAGCCGAAAGACTGTCATCAAAGCATATCATCCTGCATACGCTGTTTCACCCTGGGGTGGGAACCTGGGTGTCCGGGGAAGAGGTCGGGGGGAGACCTTCCTGCATACCTCCTGGTACCTTTGGAGTTTTAACCCTGCGCGCGTGGTAAGTGCTCAAAAATAAATGAAAGTTAACTGGTAAGAGGTGTTTTGCCCGGGCACATTCACCTTACATCAGCGCTAAACTTGCTGTTGTGTCTCGTATCCTGTTTGTTCCCTCCCCTCCCACCTTCATTTCTCAGAGCCAACAAACGTGGAGCTCTACGTGGACGGCGTCAGCGACATCTGCACAAAGGGCGGGGACATCAACTTTGTGTTCACGGGGTTCTCTGTGAATGGAAAGGTTTGGCTCTGGAAGATTGTTATTTTTAATGGTTGCTCTGTATTATATACTGCGTCCTCTCTTAACCTTCTTTATATGGGGCGAGTAAGCCCACACGGGACCCATAGGTAAGCTTCAGGAGGGTGGAATTTCATGTACAAGGTAGTGGGTGTTTTTCAGGGTCAGATCTAGGTTCCATATCATTCTTCCACAAGGTCGCTTGCGAGGGAATGCCAGGCCATTCCCCTGTAAAGGCTGCTGGCGAATAACTGCTAGGGCTGGCCTTTCGTAGGGATGAGGACAGGAAGAACGGAGGCCCCAGGCCGGGTGGCATCTTGTCCTCACTCAGGGAAACCCAAGCTGGCCTCTTCCAGACAGGATTTGCGTTTGCTTTGGCCCCTCCCCCAGGGGCTGTCTCAGTAAACTGGATTCTCTGAGAGTTTTCTGGGCCTCCCTGGTCGTGCGAATTTGGAGTGCTAACCTGTGCAAATGGCAGCTTCGAGCTCAGATTCTCAGGGGAGTTTTTTTTCTCCCTCCATCTGGCACCAAGGTTGACACGTGCAGATTTCTTTGCTGTCCTTTTCTTCCTGGCGGGTTCATTTCTCCTTTACCTTTACACCGAGAGTGAGGCGCTCACCCTTGGATGAGGCAAGGTGGTCCTGGTTTCATGTGTGAATTTCTTGCTAGGGAGGAGGATCATGGATATTGTTTTCTTTCTCTATAGAGACTGTAGAATAATGGTGTCTCTTTGGCTGATGGTGTCTTAGATACAGTGAAGCAAAGTATTATTTCCCTGTTACTACTCCCTCTCTCAGCCCCTCAGCTCTCCTTGGGAAGGGTCTCCGTGACTGTCTAATCTTTGTAAAGGAGGCTTGACCCCAGGAAGGATATAAGCTCCATGAGGGGGGGACATGAACGGGCCGGCAGTTCTGCTGAGTGGAGAGAGCTTTGCACCTGGCTTCAGTCCTGACCTCCTTCTCCTCACCAGGTTCTCAGCAAAGGGCAGCCCCTGGGCCCCGCAGGAGTTCAGGTGTCTCTGAGAAACACGGGGACCGAAGCGAAGATCCAGTCCACCGTGACCCAGCCTGGTGGAAAGTGAGTTGTGCCCGTGTCATCCTGCCTCACGGAGAGGGGGTGCTGTTACTGGGGCTGGAGGAGCTTCAGGTATAGGGGGTCCTGGGTTTAAATCCTGGTTTGGACTCTTCAGGCAAGTTCAAACCCTTTGTCTGTGAAAGAAGTCATCTGACTTCTCTCCTCCAGCACTGAGGAGATGAGTTAAGGTCTCTACAGTCCCTCCGGCACTGCCTGGCACGTAGTAGGCCTTCATTTAACAGCTGTGGCTGGCTCTGGAGCCTGAAAACCTGGGTTTGAGTCCTTGTTCTCCCACTTACTGGGTTTGGTCCCAGACAAGTTACTTAATACCTTTGGGCCTTAGTTTTCTCATTTATAAGTGATGGTGGTGGTGGAACCCACCTCCCAAGGTTATTAGGAAGATTAAATTAATATTTTTATTTCAAACTGCCTGGTGTGGAATATATGCTTAATCGTGTTAGCTCCATATAGATTTGCTCTATTATGATTTTTAAAAAATCATTTCATCACTATTACATGAAAATTATTTTGTAGTTTGAAGCGACAACTATTTAAATTAACCTTGTTGAGTCAGATTTAAAGCCATTTATTTAATGGATCTATGTCGTCAAGTTGTAAGTGTTAACAGATGTGCCAAGATTAATTCAGAATAGTTCCAACTGATAATTTTGAAAGCATTCAAATCATTACTCCTTCAGTATACAAAACCAACTTAACTGCAAATTAGAAGTTGATAATGAATCTGTCGGTAAGCTATCCAGTTTCTAAGTGAGGGTTGTCGAAATTATTTTTCAGTCTGGGGATAACGTTTACTTCTACTTGATTGAAGCCTGCTGGGGGAGGCGGGGCTTCCATTTTCTCTAGACTAGTAGTAGTTTGCTTTTGACCTCGCTGGGAAAAGTGACCTGAACTTGTTGAATCTCATTCCTCTGCACTTACCTAAAACAGTGATCTTACCCTGCAGAAGTAGAGGTTAAATCTCACTAATTGCAAAATCCAGTAGTCATTTCCATTTTACTATAGCAAAGTAGCAAAATACCACCACAGGAGAAGAAATTAGGTGGATTTTTGATCGTCCATTTCACTAGAGTTAGCCCTCTCGTCGTCTGGGCTTTGCGCTTTGAAAGGTTAAATATATCAGAATCCTGCTGGTGGCCTTCCCAGCCTCATCTCCTGTCACTCTGGGGCTGGTTTGCCTACAGCTACCTAACTGGTCTTTGTCAGCACCTGATTTCATCACAGTAGTTTGTGCAAGAGCCCGGAACGCCTTTTACCCTGTTTCTGCTAACACATCTAAACTCTCTGGCACAGGATTCAAAGCTTGCTGTCATTTGCCCTACCAGTGTCGTCAGCATCATCTTGTGTTAGCGATGGCTTCAGCCTGTCGGATCTGTTCTCTCTTCTTTACACAGGACTCCTCCCTTCCCACTTCTGTTCCTTTGGCACCCCTTCCCTTCTCTATGCCTATTCCTGCCTAACGCCTCTGTCAAAATGCACTTGCAAGTTCTGTGACTGATCCCTGGCTAAGCCACAGTGACTGGTTCTCAGATCAGAAATCCTTGGGGTTTAGGAGAAACCTAAAACCTCCTTCCTGTCAGCCCACAGAACACCTGTTCTTATATACACGAAGTACTCAATAAGTGCTCCCTGATGTGATTTGTACAGTGAAGGATTGAATTTTGTTTATGCTCATTTAACCAGCTAATGGCCAGTTTGTGATAATTCGAACATTATTTTCTAGTGCTTCCAATACTAGTCATAAATTAGTATACTTGGGTTGTTTTGAAAGAAAGTTTATTGGCTCTTTGTATGTCTTAGGTTTGCATTTTTTAAAGTTCTTCCTGGAGATTATGAAATTCTTGCAACTCATCCAACCTGGGCATTGAAGGAGGTGAGTATTTCATTTATGTTGATAGCTGTGCCAGCAGTGTTCTGGTTTGGGGACAAACGTACGGATTTCAGTTCAAGGTATGAAATGGGTTTATGGTTTTTCTGGAAGTAGATGAAAAATGACAGTGCTACTGATTGGTTTGGTGGTATTTATAAGATAAGACTCAGTGTAGCAGATGTTGCTTATGTTGCTTTTGGTTTTAGGTGACAATATTGCCTTCCTTCTGTGAAATAGGTCTGCTATTAACTGTAGCTATTTTAAGCTGAATCAACACCAGAAGGACCCGATTAGATTTATTTGTTGTTCTTTTTCCAGCCTGAAACAGCAATCTATAAATACACTTAACATTTTAGAAACCTGTTGTACGTGTGCCCAAGGAGAATATAAAAGAATGTTTATTGCAATTTTGCTTGTAATAGCAAAATATCGTAAGCAACCTTGATGTCCTTTAGGTGGAGAGTGGTTTCATCACACAGTAGAATTCTGTTGGACGGCAAAAATGAATGAACCAGAGCTACGTAGATCGATAGGAGTACATTTAGAAACATAAAGTTTGGGGCTCCTGGGTGGCTCAGTTTGTTAAGCATCCGACTTCGGCTCAGGTCATGATCTCGCGGTCTGTGAGTTCGAGCCCCGCGTTGGGCTCTGTGCTAACAGCTGAGAGCCTGGAGCCTGCTTTGGGTTCTGTGTCTCCCTCTCTCTCTGCCCCTCCCCTGCTCGCTCTCTCTTTCTCTCTCTCTCAAAAATAAATGTTAAAAAAAAAAACATAAAGTAAAAAAAAAACATAAAGTTGAGGGAAAACGGCAAGTAGCTGAAGGTAAGGAAACACAGTATTGTTTAGATAGTCGTGACAAACATTCAGGGTACTTCTCATGTAGACAAAGCCTGAAGCTGTGTTTGGGAATGGCAGACACCGAGTCCGTGGTGACATTGACATCCATAGAGGGAGGCAGGTGGGGGTTTGGAGGTACGCAAGGTCCTGAATTTTGTTTCTGCTTTTATTTCTTCAGCTGGTTAGAGTGTATATACAGGTGTTCTTTAGGGTAGTCTTCATATCTTTTTGTTTGATGGAAATCGTTCGTAGTAAAAGATCAAAAAAAGGAAGAAACAGACAAGGTGAGCTTTTGTAATCTGTGGAAAAACAAGTTGAAGAAGGATCTAAAGGACATTTCATCGTGTTAACTTTTATACTAGTTTTGAGACTGTGTCTCATTTTTTTTTTAATTCTTTTTTCTTTAACATTTATTTATTTTTGAGAGACAGACAGAGCCTGAGTCGGGGAGGGGCAGAGAGAGAGAGGGAGACACAGAATCTGAAGCAAGATCCAGGCTCTGAGCTGTCAGCCCAGAGCCTGATGCGGGGCTTGAATTCATGGACCGCGGCTCGAACCCATGAACCGTCAGATCATGACCTGAGCCGAAGTTGGACGCTTAGCCAACTGAGCCACCCATGTGCCCCGAGACTGTGTCTCATTCTTGCAAAAGAACCATCAGAATCATTATTTCTGTTTTTATTGAAAAGGTTTTATGCATGTATAACAGATAGTAGGGTTTCACACCTAGACTTCTCTGTATACTGTTCATGCCTGCCAGTTTTCAGGGTTTTAAAAAGGTTTTGTTTAAAACTCATGGCTTAAAAAAAAAAACAAAAAAAAACAACTCATGGCTTATACATTCTGATTAGGATAAGTTTTAAGGCTTACATTGTTAATTGTATGCATAAAGGAATTTGAGTTTATTAATATAAAATTGTGTTTCGAAGTAGGGTATGCTGCTAAACATCAGGATAAGGAGTGCCCTTGGGGGGTAGTGCCTTGGAAATGAGCGTGAGGAGGCTTCTGGGTGCTGGTTCCATTCTGTTGGTGGGTGCTAGTCACAGGGTGTGTTCAGTTTGTGAAAAATCACTGTGCTGTACACCTCGAACGCGTGTGTTTTCTCCGTGTAAATTGTGCTTTGGCAGACAGCTTTAAAAATGCATGTATCTGCACCAATAAATACGGAAAAAAAAGTAAAGTGTGCTCATTTAAAAAAATTGGAGCAGATAGAACAGCATGGTAGCAGGAGTGATAACAGAGGTGGACAATTTGGAAGGTGGAAAAATGTGAAAAAGTAAAATGTTACCATGCCAAGGAAATCATTCTTTTGAGCACAGTAGAGAGATAGAGAGCAAGTAGGGAAGGGGCGGAGAGAGAGGGAGACAGAGAATCCCAACCAGGCTCCGTGCTGTCAGCACAGAGCCTGATTCGGGGCTCAGACTCACGAACTGTGAGATCACAACCTGAGCCGAAACCAGGAGTCCAGAGGCTTAACTGGCTGGGCCACCCAGGTGCCCCCTGTGACTGTTTTAGCTGAAGCACGTCTTCCTGTTGTTGAACATCCTGAGGGGTTGTTGCTTGGGAAGTTAAACTCCCCTCTTCCATAGGCGAGCACCACCGTGCGGGTGACCAATTCCAACGCCCACGCCGCCAGCCCCCTCATCGTAGCCGGCTACAATGTGTCTGGGTCAGTCCGCAGCGACGGGGAGCCCATGAAAGGGGTGAAGTTCCTTCTCTTCTCATCTGTAGTATCCAAAGAGGTAAGTAAAGAAAAGTGGACAACAGACAAACTTGTGGGCGGGGCTGCGGGCTTACAGACCAAGAACACACTGCTGAAAATGTAGCTCAAGGTGGATGTATTGTCTCAACGTTTAAGAACACTGTGTTTCTCGGTTGACTCCCGAGAAGCTGAGTGGCTTTGATAGGAGTGGACTATGTCAGAAAGTGCACAGGCCCTGAAATCAGTCCGACCCAGGTGCAGACCAGTCCCCACCCTGCGTCTTGCTGGCTGTGTGGGCCGGCCACTTCGACTCCCTGTGCTACATTTTCTTGTTGAGAGTGGTGACCCGTCATTTATGAAGACACTCATGTCATTTTTTTCCAAGGAGACTGTGCCAATTTTTAACTTCTCACCTTGAGTGTAAAAAAGTCCGTGTTCCTTTTATCTCCAGTACTATGCCCTGGATTTCAGAAATACATATCTCGTGACATAAAACTTAGAAAAATTTTCCAATAGCATGGCCATTTGCTGATGACCAGAGCACATAAGTGGAAAAGGAAGTCATTTTCACCCTCCCTCCCCCCACCCTTGGCACAGGATGTCCTGGGCTGCAACATCTCACCAGTGCCCGGCTTCCAGCCCCAAGACGAGAGTCTGGTGTATTTGTGCTTTGTGGTCTCCAAAGAAGATGGCTCCTTCTCCTTCTATTCCTTGCCAAGTGGGGACTACACTGTGGTGAGTGGAGGAGATTTGCGTCTGGGAATCTATGGGACTCTTACAACGCAGCAAGAATCAATGCCATTTGGGTGTTAAAAGGAATAAATGATTGACCTGCAGTTTCATGACCATTTTATGTAGTGTAATTATTTAAGACGAGATTCTGACCCTTTGGTAATAAATAGCTGGAAAAAGTTTGGGCCTTCCTCTTTTAAGATCGGCAACAGGATTAATATTTTGTCTCTCAGCTCGCCTCAAACCCCTTGTCATTTGTGGCCTGTTGGGTCAGTTATTAATATTGATGGTTGAATCTTGTTGTTGGCCCTTGGTAATGAACAGACCATTCCTTCTAGATCCCCTTCTATAGAGGAGAGAGGATCACCTTTGATGTTGCTCCTTCTAGACGTGACTTTACAGTGGAACACGACAGCCTGAAAATTGAGGTAAGACCTGCCTGCCTTCTGGAGGGACAGGTGTCCAAGTTGCCCACCCTGGGCACAGGCGTTGCAAACGTGTTTAAGAATAAACAACCAGTATTGTATCTGTAAGGGCTAGGCTGCTGGGAAAAACAGAATCTGGTGCTCTGTTCCAGTTTAGCCTGGGATCCACTCTCAGTAATTTCCTCATCTGAGAAAATTGGAGCCTGAGTTATAGCTACTTTGTGCCATGAGATGTATTTAGTGTGTGCCAGTGCCAGACGATTCAGGTACTGTCACAGGGGTGGGGGTACAGTGGGGACCTAATGAGACACAAAATTCTGTTCTTTCAGACCTCAGTGGCTCTGATAGGTAAATTCACTAGTGTATCAGAAGGTGATAAGTGTTGTGTAGAAGAATGAAGCAAGAAGGAGGTGACACACTGAGACGGGTTGGGGTCTTCCAGGGTGCCCTTGGAAGTCCTCACCGTGAGGGTGGTGTTTGAGCAACAACCTGAGGGGAAAGAGGCAGGGTGGGAAGTGTTTGAGACGGGGGGAGTGGCAGGTGCAAAGGTCCTGAGGCCGAAGTGTGCCTAGAGGGTTTGAGGAACTCCAAGGAGGCCTGGGTGGCTGGGATGGAGGGCGTGGGGAAGGGAGAGATGACAGGGCAGAGAGCTCAGGACCTGGCGGGCCAGTGAGGTTCTGAGCAGAGGGGAGGTGTGATTCCTCAGGCTGTCATGTTGAGGAGAGGTTGCAAGGGGCAAGGTGGAAGTGAGGGAGGGGTTAGTTAGGAGGCTGTGGCCATGAACCAGGTGGGAGCTGAGAGTTTGGACTGCAGGGAGGGGGTGAGTGAGAGGTGACAAACTCCCTAGATCCTAAAATAGGTGGTAAATGTGTTTTCCATCACATTTTATGTTTAATTACAGAAGTAGATAATGGTTACTGTAGAAAATTTGCTAGATAGAGCAGATCCCCAAAGAAAATAGTGGTCTCCAAAAACGGACCTCCCAGTGTTACAGTTATTGAAAAAATTAGATTTTAATCACTTTCTTTTAATGTTACATTTGAAAGTACTATGTTAAAGTAGCTTAAATTGGTAGGAGCTAGCTTTTAGGTCACATGCTCAGTGGGGTTCTGACTGCTTTTTAAGATTCCGTAAAGCACTTGATTGTTTTGTGCACGCCGGAGTAGGCAGGGGGTGAGGAGATGTCCTTGCTTTTGCTTCAGGGGGCTGGCAGAGAAGGATGGGGCAGGTGAGCGGGGAAGGACATTCCCAGATCTCAACCAAATGCAAGTTTTTGAACACATGAATAAAATTTCAGGGTGCGGCCTATGAGCTGCATGAGGTCAGGAGCCATCAGAGCGTTATTCTTTATTCCTACTGTGATTTAGTGCCTGGCACATAGTAGGTGTCTCGTACAAGTAGCTGTTGGGTGAATATAGGGATCAGTATGTGGATAAACCACATCTTGTTGGAAGGATCAAGAGGGGCTTCCTGAATTTTAAAAAAGCCATTTTATTTGAAATTCTCTCAAACGCTCTTGTATGTATGCATGCATGCGTGCCTTCATTCATTCAGGAGCGATTTATTGAGTGCCTACTATATACCAGCTGACTAAGAAAAGGTCCCTATGTTCATGGAGCTTGCATTCAATAGGAGGTGGACAAACAATAAGAAATCAAACAAGGTCACTTCAGATAGTGGTAAAAATCTGACGAAGCTAATGAAACAGTTTAGCGTGATAGATGGTGACCGGCCCTGGCAGGAGGCAGGGCCCCTGAGATGGGATGGACAGACAGTCAGCGAAGGCCTCTCGGACAGAGGTGCTAACGGTTTGAGCCCAAACCTGAGTGGTGAGAAGGAGAGGCCTCCGCCCCGATCTCCACGTGTGGGAAAGAGTGATCCAGGCCGAGAGAGTAGCTGGTGTAACAGGCCCACGTGAGGCGTGCCTGCCATGCCCAAATGTGGTCAGCTTGAGGCCCCAGAGATCAGGGGGGCTGGAACAGAGCGACTCCAGGGAGAGCAAAGCCATGGCACTCACGAGCGGGGGCACAGACACGTGTAAACCAAGCATGGGGTATGGCAAATGAGGAAGGTGGCCCAGGTGGAGGCAACAAGGCCATGAATCCGGGTTGTGGTGGGAAGAGACTGGCGGGGGTGGGATGCAGAGAACAGATAGGTGTCGGAGTGTGGGGAGGGGTCCCAGGTACGCTGGGGCTTGAGGTTGGGAGACTGGAGGGTGGTGCGGTTCAGCGGAACAGGGGGCATTTGGAGGGGAGGAGGCAGCTGGGAGCAAGGGTGGGGGGCTCTCTCAAGTTTGACTCCGTGAGCTTTAACTGGAGGAGTAAACTTCTAGATCTTTGTCGTTCAGTTATTTGACAGACATCAACGTGTTGGGAATGTAAGAAAGCAGGTGGACCCCGGGGAAAGCACAGCAGTGTGGGAGCAGTGTGAGTTGGGGGGGCCGGGAGGGGCCTGGCTGGCACACGGGGCTCCCACATGGGCGGCTGGGCTGAGCGGTGGCATCGCTGACTGGTGGCGTGAGTGAACCAGGGGGGCTCTTGCGCTCAGGCACCTGCAGACCTTGTTCTTCATCTTCCAGCCCGTGTTCCACGTCATGGGATTCTCAGTCACCGGGAGGGTCTTGAATGGACCCGAAGGAGAAGGTGTTCCGGAGGCAGTGGTCACTCTGAATAACCAGATCAAAGGTCAGCAGATGCGTTGGCCCCCGGGACTGTTTGCCAGGGCTGGTTTTTGGTCACAGAGAGAAATGGAAAGGAAACCATCTTAAAGACTGTGAAAACATGCCAGCTTTTTGTCTCAAGCATTCTCGTGGAGACGGAGCGGATATACGGTTGTTTTTGGCTCATCTTTTGCATGTTCTTGTTTTATAGTCAAAACAAAAGCCGATGGCTCATTCCGCCTGGAGAACATCACGACTGGGACATACACCATCCACGCTCAGAAAGAGCACCTCTACTTTGAAACTGTCACCATCAAAATTGCGCCTAACACACCTCAGCTGGCTGACATCATTGCAACAGGGTAAGGTCATTGTGTTTCTTTTTGGAAGTACCAGCATGGATGTTCGCAGCCATGGGAGAACAGAATTACCTTTAATCTGACTGTGTGTTTCTGCCAAGGATCCACATCGGGTTTTAGACACCTGCGAGAAATCCAGGCTGGCATTCTTAGATTAGTGCTGGGCCGCCTGGGGGGCTCAGCCAGTTGAGCGTCTGACTCTTGATGTTGGCTCAGGTCATGATCCTGGGGTCATGGGATCGAGCCCCGCATGGGGTTTCGTGCTGAGCCTGGAGCCTGCTTGGGATTCTCTGTCTCTGCCCCGCTCCCCCACTCTCTGCTGTCTCTAAAATAAAATGAAGAAAAAAAAAATCCAAAAAGGTTAGTGCTAAGTTTTATAAACTAAAGGTACTTCTATGTAGATACTTAAGGAAAATTGTTTTGCTTCGAAGTTAAAATGTGTCTAAGTTAGAAGAAGATCTCTCATGTCTGACTCCACATCTCCAAGACCTTCCATGGCTTAACTCTTGAGGACTTTGGAAGATAGTACAGTTGCTTGGGAAAAGTTTGTCATAAGATGCTTTCGGTCGCTGTCAGAGTTCTTCCTCCTTTGTTGTACCTACCTTGAGCACGTGAGGGGACATCCGGTGGTTGAATTTGTGCAGTTCTGTCCTGTAGTGATGCAACGTAGTACAGAGAACCCTGGAGTCAGACATCGGGTCCTTGTCTCCCCTGCGTGGAATGTCTAGCCTGGGCTGCCACCATCTGTGTCTGAGACAGCAGCAATGCTCACTGAACCGTGGCTTGAATGAAGCGGGGCAGGGTCTCCCAGGGGAGAGGCAACTTGAGCAAAGGCTTGGTGTGTCTGGGCAGGACGAGGAGAGTGACGAGGCCGGAGGGGCAGATCTCAGAGGACGTCTTCACACTCCCACTGGAAGAACGGGGTTTTCTCTACCAGGGGTCTGGCGGCCAGTGATCGATTTTGAGCATGGAGGGTGACACGGGTTAGGTTTTCATGTTCACTGAGGCACTCCGGCGGCCGTGTTGGAGGGTGGCTGTGAAGGGGACAAGACTGGGGCACAGGTGGCGTGAAAACAGACTTGCTGAAGGCTCACCTTACAGGGAAATCAGGAACAGGTTGGAAAAGTATTTAGGGGTTCACGGTTTGAGAAGCAGGATGGCTGTGGGCAGGGCAGAGGAACCCCTCAGGTGACAAGGGTTCAGTCGTGGCCTCTGGATCTGTAGTACCACTAGGTGGAGCTCTTCACTAGGTGCCCGGATAGATGGTAATTCGGGGAGACGGGGCCAGGCGGCCGCCAGCAACTTAGATGTGTAAGAGCAGGTAACAGTAGACCAAAAATGGAATGCTGGTGTTTGAGGGGCGGCCTCGGGAAGATCCAGGCAACGGGGTTTAAGTATGCGGTGGTACCTGACGGTCAGGGAGGCCCCAGAGCTGAGCCCTGAAAGCACAGTGCATTGGCTTGGTCACTGAGGAGGCCACGGTGATGTTTTCTGTAGACAGGTGGGGGTCAAAGTCAGAGGTTCTGTGGCATCTGGGAGACAAGTACATCGCCAGTGGAACCCGGTACTTCTGTCCCTATTGCGCTAGAGCTCAGAAAATCATTTTGGATTCATGCCCTTCCTCCTTTTCTTTCATAAACATTTTTGGGCAACTACTCAGGGTGAGACCCTGTGATAAAGACTGGGTGTGTAACAGTGAACCAAACTAGCAAGACGGAGATGGGGCTTTCGTCTTCCTGGGGAGACAGGCTCGAGCCTGAGTAACTTGTGGTAGTAAGTTCCAGTAGGTGTGCAGGGAAGGGGGCCGGGGCCCAGAGAGGACCCTCACTGGGTCACTGAGACCCGGGGGGACTAACAGTTAGCTAAGTGAGGCTTCCCAGACAGCAGGAACGGTGTGTTCCAAGGCCCAGAGGGGTGGGAGAGGAGCCTTCTGGAAGGTGGCCAGCGTGGCTGGAGGCAGCTGGCGAGGTTAGAGAGCCTGAAGTAGGCTGTGGAGGTGGGCTCTTCTCCCCACCCGTGATGGGAAGCTGTTGAAGCGTTTTTGGCAAGGAAGCAGTATGGATCAGGGCATTTAGAATAGATGTTTTTTCTCCTGCTCTGGCCGCTCTGTGGAAGAGGGATGGCAGGGAACCCACAGTATCCGTGGAGGGACTCGACAGGAAACGGTGACAGTTGTCGGGAGGGGATAGGGTGGTGGCAGGTCCAGGGTACCGGCAGGGGAGGACAGGAAGTAGATGCCTTTGTCAGATAATGTGGGGAGGGGGTCGGCAGACTGGTGCTGTCGGGGTCCCAGATTTCTTTTTTGAGCAACTGTGTAGATGGAGGAGGTGCTGTTCACGGAGATGGGGATGATATTCGTATTTATTTTTTTCTTTAAAGTGGAGTATTTGGGTCGAAAGAGAGAAAAACGACATTTGTCGAGCATCTTTCGAAAAACTCATTTTCCTTTTGGGCCAAAATAACACATTTGCCCTTTAATTCGTTCATGTATCTTATTTAAAAAACAATTCCCAATTTATTTGAGAAGGAAATGCCTTGACTTCTGTCCAAGTGACTATGAGAATATAATTATCTTGTAATGCATCAAAATCATCAGTTTCTGAATAAACGTATTCACCTCTGATGAATTTGTTGACACAAATCAATTTTTGAGGGCTTCAGTGTAACACAACACTGTCCTATTTAGTTTTTTTTTTTTTTTTAGTTTATTTTTTTTAAACTAAAGCCAATGTGCATTTGAGGTTTGGGGTAACTGGATAGTTATCTTTGAGACTATGAGCTAAAACAGGTGGGATGGGTAAAATATTTAAAACTTTGAGAGACAAGAGGTTCAATTTAGAACAAAAAAGTGACGTTACCCATGACACGTATATAAATTAAGACATCATGAAAGGTCCTTAAGAACAACTCACCAATTCGGGCACGTGGGTGGCCCAGTAGGTAGGTGTCTACCTCTTTGGTTTCAGCTCGGGTCACGATCTCACAGTTCATGGGATCGAGCCCCCTTGTTGGGCTCCTTGCTGGCAGTGTGGAGCCTGCTTGGGATTCTGTCTGTCCTCTCTCTGCCCCTCCCCCTGCTCGTGCTCTTGCTTGCATGCACGCTCTCTCTGTCATAATAAATAAACACTAAAAAAAGGAAGAAAATAGCTCACCCATATCCCCTTCCTGTCCTTTTACTCTCAAAGTGCCCAGTTGGGGAGAGTGAGAACCAAAATGTGTGCCTTTAACTCTAGATCAGAGGCCTGCACACTTCCTGTGTAAAGGGCCAGAGAATGAATATGGTGGGCTTCACGGGCCATACGGCCTCTATGACGAAACCCACCATGGCCAATTCATGAATGACTGGCGTGGCTGTGTTCCAGTTAATCTTTATTTAGCACGCTGAAATTGGAGGTTCGTATGATTTTTGTGGGTCAAACTATTCTTTTGATTTTTCCGCCTCTCTTTTAACCCTTCAGAAGTATGGAAGTAAAAGTGTGAACACCCTTCTTAGCCCACCGTCCATCCAGAAACAGGCAGCTGACTGGATTTGGCACGTGGGCCCCTGCTCTAGATTGTGAGCTCATGTGGCAGGCTGGTCACTTCACTCTGCAGGCACGACTGGCTTGTCACCGTTCTTAGACCGTACACACAGCTTCCCACTGTGCTGTTTTCTGCCATTTTTTATTTGCAGCGGGTGGGCGTTCCGACGTCGTGTGTACTCCGTAATTACCCAGCATCGAATCCAACTTACTCTCTTTCTGTCAAAAGTAGCAACTGACTTTTACTTAAAGTGATCCATTAGGATTAGAAAATACAACCTTTAGTCAGCCGAAGATCCAACTGGAGCCTCCAGCCCTGTGCATTATTACACTTCAACACATCAACTGACTGAGAAACGAAGACCGTCACTGTGCAGGATGATGGTCTTGGTTGGTCTTCAGCAGCGAAGGGCCGCGCCTTTCACGCGCTTCTCCAGGGACACTTCGCAGCACTTAACACGCTGCTCACTTAGAGCCTCCAGTGTGAGTCATTACCTGAATAGGGCCTTTCAGTTAGAAGTCGCTTTGGTGGCTCCTGGAGTTCTATTTTGGCTTTGTAATTTTTTTTTAATTTAATTACCTTTTCTGTTCACATCTCCCCAGTTGCTTTTATCCACGAACTGTATGGAATGACAGGCGAGGAAGGCGTCTTTGATGACGCCGCCCCGTTTTGTGGCCCGGGCAATGCCACAGCGTCAGGCTCCTCACAGCTCTTGCGTGTAAGCCCAGCCCACGTCCTCAGTCCGAGGCTGTTCCGCCATCGATGATCCGCTTTACCCGAAACATTTTTATCATCCGCAGATTTTCTGAAAATGGCTTCCTCGGTGGGGGATTGCCCCATCCTGGGCTCCCACTGTGCCTTTTCCCGTACACAGAAAGGGGTTCAGTCTTCCCGCCAAAGGTTGTTTTTTGAGACCGCAGTCATTTAGGCTGCTTTTCTGTCTCTTTCTTAAGGTTAAACTAGTCCTGGGGACCGGGGCAGGAAGAGGGATGTGCAGTTGGGGTTGGTAAGTGCCTCTCCTGTCACAACTGAATTCTCATGCCGGAATGGGTGGTCCCCTTCTTACAGGTTCAGTGTCTGTGGCCAGATATCAATCACTCGCCTCCCTGACACTGTCAAGCAGATGAGCAAATACAAAGCTGTCCTGTCATCTCAAGACAAGGACAAGTCTTTGGTCACTGTGGAGACGGATGCTCGTGGATCATTTTGTTTTAAAGCAAAGCCAGGGACCTACAAAGTCCAGGTATGATGAGTTTTGTTTTGTTTGAGATATTCGATATTTTACTTAAGGTATTTAAGGTATTCAGTGATTTTTAGCAGGATTATCATTAGCCGGAATGGAGTTACAGAAGGAGCGTTTCTGTCCCCAGTTTCTTATTTGAAGTCTTTACGTTCCTGCATGTCACAGTAGAGCCCGATGGGCACCCAGTATGAAAATGATACTCAGGCGTCTCTTTTTTCCAGTCCCGATGTTTGTCAGGAGTTACTTTCAGGCTGCCGATCACACCTGCACCTTCCTAGGCTTCTGGCTGCTATAGACTAGCCGTAAGTCCCACAGGAGATCAACATTAACCCTTTACTGATGGCAGGTCCACAGTGCATGGCTTCTGGCCCCCGAGGCCAACGTGGAGCTTGTGTTTTTCCACCTCACCCTGAATACCATCTGATTTCTCCATCGAGGCAGGCACAGAAGCTGGGGACACCTGGCCTGTGGCCTCACCGAGGGGGGTGAAGGCCTCAGCACAGGACGGTAGGCAAGAGGTGGACAGAGCCAGGGGTCAGCACACTGTGCCTTTCAGTGCCACGGCCCTGCTCATGGGGAAGGCTGAGTCCCCGGGCAGCTCGGGCTCTTGTCTGTCCAGTCAGCTGCTGCTCTTCTGCCCTGAAGAAGGGCAGGTGAGGTGAGGGAGAGGGCTGGGAAGGGTCCCTCTGAGACTGTGCTCTCCCCCAGAGCAGGCAGACTCCCCTCCCTGAGGAGATGGGGTGGGAGGAGAGTGGTTTCCCTGCTTCCGCTAAACAGTGTGGTGTGAGTACTTAGCCCCTTTGCCAGTCAGCCAGCTCTTGTGAAGTTGGCCACATTGACAGGCCTTTGGAAGCCCTTTCGAAGCATAAGGGACTTGCCAAGGAAGGGCAACTTGGGGAGGTAGACTTCACTAGGGATGAAATAGCTGCCCACTGGACTCTTCCCCAGTCCTTCTTCTTAGCTCAGGCGTCCAGAAGAAAAGGCCTCACTCTGCCAGGAGCTCATCCACATAGCGTTGACAAGTTCATAGCTTATGTCATGAGTGACCTCAAGCCAGAAGGTTCTGGGCTTTAATGTAGTTCCCCCCACCCCCCCGGGTACTGGTGACAGCTGTGCGCCTCTTTGGAGTCCCGCCAGATACACCTTTGTGTACGGCTGAAGGCTAGTTCTTTTGTATCTGATTAGAAATGTGTGTTCTTGGGGCTCCTGGGTGGCTCAGTCAGTTAAGCATCCGACTTCAGCTCAGGTCATGATCTTACAGTTTGTGAGTTCGAGCCCCGTGTCGGGCTCTGTGCTGACAGCTCGTAGCCTGGAGCCTGCTTCCGATTCTGTGTCTCCTCCTCTCTCTGCCCCTCCCCAACTTGTGCTCTGTCTCTCTATGTCTCTCAGAAAATAAATAAATGTAAAAAAAACAAACATTAAAAAAAAAAAAGAAATGTGTGTTCTTTCCATGGCCTGTTTGAGGATTTGTTGTGATTATAAAACTCAGCCTAGAAGTGGACCTTTGTCCTTCAAAGTACTTAGCCTTGGGCCCAGGTGAATGTTCTGGTGCCCTGCAGGCCGGGGGAGCCGCAGCCTTGATGCAGACACTGACGTTGTCCTGTGTGTTCCCACAGGTGATGGTCCCTGAGGTGGAGACCAGAGCGGGGCTGACCTTGAAACCCCAGACGTTTCCTCTTACTGTGACCAATAGGCCCGTGATGGACGTGGCCTTTGTACAGTTCTTGGCATCGGTTTCTGGGAAAGTCTCTTGTTTGGGTAAGATGTCATTTGAAAGCAAGAACAGAGAGCTTCAAAGGAGTAGGCAGTTAGAAGTGGGATTTTGGTGAACTGTTCCTTGTTGGATAGTGTAAAAGGTGGATCCATATTGTGTTCGATTCTTTCTAAGTGCCACACGGCGTCACCAGAAACATTTCTCTTGGAGCATTTCTGCTTTGGCTCCTAAAAGAACACGGGGTTTCTTGCCCAGCTCTTTCACTTACCAGCTGTGAGACAGTAAGCACTTACTCGACCAGCCTGTTTTTCTTCTGTAGCATGGAAACATTAACAGCTCTCAGAGGGTTTTATTTTTAATTTTTTTTTTTTTTCAACGTTTTTTATTTATTGTTGGGACAGAGAGAGACAGAGCATGAACGGGGGAGGGGCAGAGAGAGAGGGAGACACAGAATCGGAAACAGGCTCCAGGCTCCGAGCCATCAGCCCAGAGCCTGACGCGGGGCTCGAACTCACAGACCGCGAGATCGTGACCTGGCTGAAGTCGGACGCTTAACCGACTGTGCCACCCAGGCGCCCCAACTCTCAGAGGGTTTTAAATATGGTCATGTCAGGCTGTGTGGCACAGATGTTAAGAATGTGGACTCTGAAACCAGGCTTGTGGGCTTGAACCCTCACTGTGTGACCTGCAGCAAGTTACTTAACCTCTCTGTGCTTTGAGTCTCTCCTCCGTTATATGGAGATAATAACAGTACCTGCCTCGGAGGGTTGTTGTGAGGCTCAAATGAGCTAGCACATGGAGAGCCTGTGCGAGTTTCTGGAACACAGTAAGAGTCATGCCAATCTTTGCTGTCACAGGTGATGTTATGATGATAAAGGGCCCAGTTCTGTGCCATTCAGTAAAGTTCCTTGATCTTTGTTCCTTTTGAGAGAGGAAGACAGAGAGAGAGAGAGAGAGACAGAATGTGAGCAGGGGAGGGGCAGAGAGAGAGACACACACACACAGAATCTGAAGCAGGCTCCAGGCTCTGAGCTGTCAGTACAGAGCCCGACGTGGGGCTCGAACCCACGAACCACAAGATCACGACCTGAGCCGAAGTTGGACGCTTAACCGCCTGAGCCACCCAGGCACCCCAGATCTTTCTTGCTGGTTTTCTGTCTTCTTCTGGTGCTCCATAAATATCACTTCCCCTCTTTCACCTCGCGTCTGCTTTAGTAGGTGCCCTGTGACACTCTTCCCTCTCCTGGTCTTCTGTGCCTTGCATGGGGGTACTCAGCAAGTGATGGGTCGCTTTCAACCTCGGTGGCTTCTTTATGTGGTACTAATGACCTGCAAGGTGGAGGGGGAGATGTCCTGGAATCAAGGAGACCCGTCCTGGCTTTGAAGGAGCCCTGCTGGCCTTGCCCTTCAGGAGGTAAATGGTGGCCAGCGGCACACAGAGGTGGAGGGTTCAAACCTGTGCTGGCGTTGGTGAGGGCAGCCAAGTGAAGCCTTCCTATCTTTTCTCTGCAGACACCTGTGGTGACCTGCTAGTGACACTGCAGTCCCTGAGCCGCCAGGGCGAGAAGCGGAGCCTCCAGCTGTCCGGCAAGGTCAACTCAATGACTTTTACCTTTGACAACGTGCTTCCGGGAAAATACAAAAGTAAGAACCATAGGCACCAGCTTGTGGCCTTCACGTACTTCCTGTCTTTCTAAAATTTCTAAAACCCAGCTCTCAAATTGCATCCCAGCTATATACCTTTACTTGTTTAACTTTTCTTTGCCCCTTGACCTTGCACGTGCGTTGTTTAGCAATGGATGATTGTGTAAGAATTGATGTTCCTTCCATGCATAACTACCACCTTGTCAGGACAACCCACACACTTCTTCCGTTTTGGAAGGGGGCCCTCATTCATGCTGTTTTCACTCTAAATGCCAGAACAGAGCGCATGAAATATTTCCAGTGATGTATTCTACTACTCAGCAGCTGTGTGACCATGGCAGGTTACTTGATCTCCCTGAGACTCTGTTTCCTCTGCTAAAATAGGAGTAATACAGCCTTTCTGTAGAGTGCGAAACAAAATGAAATATAGTTTGTTCGGTGCCTGGCCAACATTGGTTCCCTTTTCCCTGCAGTTTGAAAACTCCATTGCCTATATTTCTGCTTCTTCAAAGCTCAACTTGGAGCTGGTGGCAATGAATAACTTATAAAGTAATCTTTTTTTTCTGGGAAATTGTTTTCTATTATATCAAGTTTTGGCAGACTATGGCAATGGGGGTCACTTGCCTATTTTTATAAAGTTTTATTCAAACACAGCCACACCCATTTGCTTACGTATCATCTATAGCTGCTCATATGCTATGAAGGCAGAGTTGAATATTTGACTGCCTGACCTGCAAAGTGGAAAATACTTTCTGGCTTTTCCAGAAAAAGTTTGTTGATCCCTAAATATTTTTACTTATAAGTGTGATCTTGAATTATTGTCAGTTTCTTTCTTGTTGACGTTAATGACCGTTGGTTTCATTTTCTCTTTAGTACTCAGTTGTTCTGAGCACGACTAGCTGTGTGTGTGTGTGTCTGCACGTACACATTTAAAAAAATTAAGTCATTACAGTTTTTGTTGAGGGAGGTGATATGCTCTATGCCCACATGTGTCTGTGTTGTGGCTTTTCCAGTGAGCATCATGCATGAAGATTGGTGCTGGAAGAACAAGAGTCTGGAGGTGGAGGTTCTGGAAGACGATGTGTCCACGATTGAATTTAGGCAGACGGGCTATATGCTGAGATGTTCCCTTTCTCACGCAATCACTCTGGTATGAATGGCTTGTGGGGATTCTCTTCTTTGGAGGGTCCTTTGGAAAGCAGGAAGGACCAGCATGCCAAGAATATTATAACCATAGTTAAGTCAGATTTACTTTTCTGCCCCTTGATTCTCCCCCTTATTTGGGAAAGCCTAGTCAGGAAGCTTTGTTTAAAGTCCCTTAGCAGAAGGATGCCTTGATTTGGGAGATTTTCTTGTCCTAGACCCACATTAAATTCTAACTTTAATTAGTGATTTGGGAAAGCCATTGATGTCGTGTAAAGTGTATTGATTTTGTAGCCCTCGGATCATAATGTCCACTTCTCAGTGTTGTAATGAAGTTTAAGTAAACCTCTTATGTATTTGGTTTCCTTGGTGAACACTACTATTGTTATTATGATTATTTTAATATTTATTTTTGAGAGAGAGAGAAAGGCAGAGCGTGAGCGGGGGAGGGATAGAGAGAGAGGGAAACCCAGAATCCAAAGCAGGCTCCAGGCTCTGAGCTGGCAGCACAGACCCCGAGGTGGGCCTCGAACTCACGGACCGCGAGGTCATGACCTGAGCCGAAGTCGGACGCTTAACCGACTGAGCCACCCAGGTGCCCCAGTACTGCCAGTGTTAATAATAAGTACAGCTGAGTCAGTTTCTCTAGTATGTTCTAGTGCAAAAGACAGAGCTGCTAACATCTTACTGTCTTGTTGAGGTAGCTCCCTGATAGGCAGTGTACCACCTGGGTTTCAGGAAGGAGAACGTGTGTAGGACTGTCTAGGTCCATTCATGAATTTTATAGACCTTTCTGGCTTCAGACAGTGGCAGATGTCATTGTCAGGTTCCAGTGGAGAAACTGAGGCAAACGACAGTGAAGCGATTGCTTACTTTAGACACGTGGAGGGATTGCCGCTCGTGTCTCCAGGTCCTGTGGACTATTCTAACTGCTACAAATGCTCAAGAAGCAGTGCTGTCCAGGAGATGGGTTAGCTGATGCCCAGTTGAGAGCAGGTGGTACACATTTAGGAAATTGTTCCTTCCCTTAAACCCTCCAGCAGGTTTCCCTTTCCCTTAGGATGAGATCCACATTCCTTCACGATGGCCTTTCCCTAGCCCAGACCTCCTCCTTATCTCTCCACCTTGCTCCCTGGGCATTGGCACACCAGCCTTTGCCGCTTCTGCACCAGGCTGGTTTCCTCCTCTGGGTCTTTGCACACATGTTTTCCTCCGCCTGCAACTGCGTCTTCCCTGGAAATGCACATGGTTGGTTTCCTCTCATCATTCAGGCTGTAGCCATAATGTTACCTGCTGAGGAGAGGGCCTGCCCTGAGCCCAGCAAGCTGAAAAGTTTCTGCTGTGATCATGCTTTAGCCTGCTTTCCTGGTCATTTTCCCCACCTCTCCATTACTATTAGCCGCAATCTAATTTCTTTATTGACCACAATGGATTTTCTGTCTTCCCGTATTAGAACGTAAGCCCCTTGAGAGCAGGAGCCGTGTCCGCCACCAGGACCCGGCCCTGGGTCTGTCACATAGCAGGTGCTCAATAAATATTAGTTGATTGAGTGAAAAAGAGCATGTTTTTGTGGGAAGTTTTTGAAGGTTTTTAATTTTCCTGTAGAGCCCAACTGCTCAAATGATTAATGGGTAAAACAGATGACTGGTTCAGAAACAGAAATATTATTAATCATCTTGGTGTCTCCGTCTCCCCTAGTAAGTCATTGTATTGGCTTTGGTCCCTTAGGAATTTTATCAGGATGGAAATGGACCTGAGAACGTGGGGATTTATAACCTCTCCAAAGGAGTCAACCGATTCTGCCTGTCCAAGCCTGGTGAGTCTGGAAGGATTGATGGGCTCTGAGTCAGAGAAATGGAAAGGCACCTGAGGATCATTGTGAAGGGCTTTTTTTTTCCTACCGTGGTTCTTTGTGTATCAGGCTATTGATTTTGGTTGTGGTTAGTGTACCCCTGTGTTTCCGTCTCTTTCCTCTGGAGGGAGTGCTGTTTTTACAGAGAGAATTAGAGCTGGGAGCTAGAGAGTGTTCCTGGTCTCCTTGGGTTTGAGTTAGGTAGAGACCACTAGGTCATTGCCCCTTGAAAAATACTACACCATTGGGCAGTGATCTCTCCTTAAAAGTGATCTTTTTAAGATAGAATTTGGACCATCTCACACCTTGCTTAAAATCCTTCGGTGGCTTCTCTCCGTTTTTACCAACTGTACTGAGATACAATTTGCAGACCATAAACCTCACCCGTTTACAACGTACGAGGATTTTTAGTAAACGTACCGAATTATGCGACCATACACAAAATCTAGCGTAGAACATTTTCATCTTGGAAGAAGCATCCTTCATGCATGTTTACAGTTAATCTCTGCCCCCAGCAACAGGCAGCCACTCCTCTGTGTTGTCTCTGTGGATTGGCCTTTTTTTGGACATTACTTACAAGCGAGGTCCTGCCATACCGGTATTTGGGCTGGCTCCTTTCACTTAGCCTGGTTTCGAGTCCTCGTGTCTTGAAGTTCATGTCGGAGCAGGTGTTAGTGGATTGTAGCTTTCCCTTACTGGATCCCATTGTGTGGATAGTTCACACTTTGTGTGTGCGTTCACCAGTGTGTGGCTGTCATGAACCATGTTGCTGTGAACATATGTGTACAAGTCTTTATGTGCACATCTGTTTTCCTCTCTTCTGGGTTAGAGGCCCAGGGGTGGAATTGCTGGACTATATGGTCAGTTGATGTTTCCTTGTCTAAGAAGCTGCCGGACTGTTTCCTGAAGGGGCCCCATGTGCCAGTTGGTACTCTAGCCAGCAGTGCATGGTGGTTCCTGTTTGCCCACATGTTCACACCATTCGTTACTTTCCTCTTTGATTTTAGCCATCCTGGTGGGTATAAAGTGGCATCTCATTGTGGCTTTACTTTGCCTCTTCCTAGTGGGTAATTCAGTGACTTCTCTCGGTTCCCAAGGTGAAATACAAAGTCTTCTCCGCTGTCTACTCATACTTAGCACAACACCTGGCTTATAGTAGGTGCTGGTGCTCTGTCAGTATTTGTAGGATGAAAGAATAAAGCGAATGGAGAAATCTAAGCATTTTTTCCTGCTGGTTATTGCGCAGGGGGTTCCTCAGTGTGATGAAAACAGCAGAGGCAGTTTGAACTAATTTCAGGTTTTTGTAGGAAGAATGTCCAAAAGGTTGGTTAATGATCATTTGGGGGAATAAATTGTTAGACTTTGCTCCTTTCTGAAACTGACAGTATTCCTCTGGCAAACTACTTACACCCCTAACCTGAGTGTTTCCCTATACAGGCTCGTGGCATTAACGTGTTCTCTGTGATTGTTTTGTAAATTTTTGGGCTTTGCTCTGTGCCCTGTTTTAGGAATATTTCTAGGAGGGTGGTCAGGCTGTGGTTATCTTTTGGATCTTTAATAGAATCTGTTAAGTGGAAAATTCTCGTTCTCATCTGCAGTGGAAATGTACTTCCTGTTCCTTCTGCACGGCCCTGTTGGCTCGGTTTGTGCAGATTAAACCAGTGTGAGTTGTTCAATTATGGAAAATGAAATCCTGAGCTTGTGAGGGGCCATTAAATGGACTGGGTCGTTGGAAAGAAGCTGTCACAGGCAGCAGAAAAGGCCTTTCTGATCCCATCATTGCCCATCTGCTGTGTGCTGTGTATTCAAGTGAGAGGCACTGCCTTTGGATTTCAGATGTTGGAAGCGCTCAGTGTCACAGACACTCTCCTCTGAAAATGACTTTTGCTTTCCCGGCTGCAGGTGTATACAAGGTGACCCCCCGCTCCTGCCACCGGTTTGAGCAAGCATTCTACACCTATGACACGTAAGCTGGGTCTTCCCTGCCCCATGGTGTTTGTGAGCCTTCTCTGGGGTCAAGTGAGTGTGTGTCTTTTCTTGAGTTCTTTCTGGAAGACAAAAGGATTTTTTTTTTTTTTTTTTTGGTATTTTTAATGGAAGAGGTGAAGTTAGGTATTAAAAAGAATTTCTACGTAAGGATTTCAAGACATTTGGATGAATTATTGAGGAGATGGAGATGAGCTGTCTTTCCCAAGAATTCTGTAAGCCCAGGTTGGAAGGATATGGTTTTCAAGTGCCTTAATTATCATCTTGGTTCAGTCTTCCAGCTCTCACCGATGGGAGTTGCTTGGACTCCAGTCTGCCATTTTTCCCTTTGCACAAATGCTTGAGAGTTTCACCAAGAATCGGAAGCGTAAAGTTTTGGATTGGAAAATTAGTTTATTCTTTAAACACTGATAGGTAGTTCGGGAGGTCCCTCATCCCAAACTAGGAGCAATTTCGGTAGTATATTTCAGGGTCAGAACGGTTGTGCCCCTGGAGGGCGTTGCTTGTGACCCTTTGAGAAGAACTAGGTGATGTTGCTAGTGTTTTCTTTCCACTTTGGTTTATAGGTCTTCACCCAGTATCCTGACGTTGACAGCCATCCGCCACCATGTCCTTGGAACTATCACCACTGACAAAATGATGGATGTCACCGTGACAATCAAGTAAGACTTGTGCTCTGCGGTGGTCTGAGCGCAGGAGGGGGTGGATGAGGGCTGGGGACTTCTCTAACAGACACTCTGAAAATTATTTTTGATTTCTTATCTCTAGGTATGTATACGAATGGCCTTTCTGCTCACACGACATACCCCATAAATTCATGGCAGCCTTCATCCTTTCCTTTTATGACTCAAGAATTAACTGTGGATGAGGGAGAGTCTTCTGACAGCTCGTTTCAGTGCCTTAAATTTCTGTGTGACCTCTCTACACTTCCTGTCTTCGCTAAAGGAAAAAAAAAATCTCTGGCTTGTTCATCGTATTTTATGTGTTTTAGCAAATTTGGAAAAATTGCCTATTTTCCTAGAGACCTTTCCTTGAAGGCTTGGAAAGTAGAGAGCACCTGATAAGTGAAGGGTCATGAGGGAGAAAGTACGTGGAAGGCAGACCCTCCCTGAGAGTCAGGTTCATGCGAATGTCCTCTTTGAGAGGAATTTTTGCTGTGTGGTGAGGTGTTAGATGCCCGACACTGTAATTTCCTCGAGAAATGAAAGAGTTTTTGGCAACATGATCATCTTTGTGCCAGAAAATGGAAATCTGAGTAATTTTCCCCCTCCTTACCTTAAGCGACCTCAACTGTTTGTCCGTCTTTCTGTCCGCCGCCTTTTCAGCTCATCCACCCCTGCACAAATGTTGAGAGTTCTTCAGTGCTCAGGCACAGCCACGGTCTCACGGGGGACACAGACAGTAGTCCAGGCATCACGCGCAGGACTGTGAGGTTGCACCTATGATGAGGGCTTTGAATTGGACCCCGTGGATGCTTGGGGTGTGTGGGGGGGGGGAGGTAGGCCCTGTAGGGCCAGCCCGAGTTAAGGGTCTCAGCATTGTCGCACAGACATTGTGATGTGTTTAAGTAGAGGGATGGTGTTTGTGCTTCACAAAGATCCCCCTGGCTGCTGAGTGGACACACAGAAGAAGCCGCATGAGGCAGGGGGCGGAGGCCCTCGCAGGGGTGTAGGTGGGAGTCAGTGGAGGTTCGGCCAGATGCACGGTAGTGGGGCTGGAGAGCAGTGGATGCCTGGGGGGGGCTGTCGAGGAGATGGAGTTGACAGCATGTGGCATCGCCGACCAGTGGGGTCAGGCGGGACGAGTGTCGGGGACGGCCCTCGGCTCCTGGCTGAGGGGAGTGGATTGAAGGGGTGCCCCGTTCCCCAGGGCGGCCAGGGGTCTAGGCAAAGGACTTGGGCATGTTCCTGGTGGGCCCAGGTCGCTGCCTCGTGCTGGAAGAGTGCCTTTTACCCTCCTCCTGCTTGGAAAGTAGCAATTATTGGTTGGACCAGTAGCGACCGTGTATTACCTTATTTTCAGCCTTTGTTGAATATATCTTTGAAACCTCGGAAGGGGGTTTTGTTTTGGTTGCTTGTGCTGGGGATTGTAGAAGATGCGTGTTTCAGCTGGACAGGACCACCTGGATCCCTCATGGGGATCTTGTGCTCCCCGGCTCCCAAACCGGACTCCTGGTTGTCGCCCTCCACAGACCTACCCTTTGTCATCTTTCTCGATGGTTCTCGACTCTTCTTTCCCCTGCATCCGTACCCAGCCAGTCCACGTGCAGATCCTTGGCTTTGCAGTTGAAATATGCCCATCATCTTGTCCCTTCTCAGCACGCTGCCTCGGTACTCTGGTCCCATCCACTGTCTCTTGCCTGGATCCTTGCCACGGCCGTCCTGCCTGGCTTTCCTGTATGGGCTCTTGCTTCCTGACTGTGTTCTCTGTGCAGAAGCCAGAGGCCTTTTAAAGTAGGGACGTTGTCATTCCTCCGCTTACAACTCCAGTGGCTCTCCATCCCACCCAGAATGAAATCCAGGGTCTGACACCTGCTCCCCCTGGACCCTCTGACGCATCTGACTCTTCCCTGGGTCCGCTGCCCAGGCCACCTCAGTCTCCTTGCTGTCCCCTGGGCATGGCAGGGGAGCTGCCCCCGAGGCCCCAAGGGCTTTTTACTCGCTGTTTCCTTGCCCAACACACTCCCCACCCCGGGAGCCTGGTAAAGAACAGCGCCCCCACGCTGCCAGCACGGTCTCCTTCCACGGTGCTTTATTTTACTCCCTTGTATTCAGTCTGACATCATTTTCTGTTTATTGTCTGTCTCTCCCCCCCTGGAATGTGGATTCCACATGGTTAGGGAATGTCATTTGTCCTGGTTACTGGTTCCCGGGACCTACTAGATACTGCTACTGTCACAAAGAAGTTCAGTTTTTATTTTTTGGAAAGCGATTCGTTGATGCAGAACAGGAGCAGAGTGTGCCGCTGGGGTGGCATCAGAAGGCGGTCAGGCTTTTACTGACGGGTGACTCCTTCTAGAAATGTCCGGTTCCCACCGACCGCGGGGGGTAAGTGACCACGTGCTCTAGGCTGCTCCTTCCTTTCTTCCAGATCTTCCATAGACAGTGAACCCGCCTTGGTCCTGGGCCCCCTGAAGTCCGTGCAGGAGCTGCGGAGGGAGCAGCAGCTGGCCGAGATCGAGAGCCGCCGGCAGGAGAGGGAGAAGAACGGCAAGGACGACGCTGGGGAAGGAAGGACCAAACCCCCCGCGCAGGAGATGGTCGACGAGTTGCAAGGCCCCTTCTCCTATGATTTCTCTTACTGGGCACGGTGAGCTCTCTCCCTACGGCGTCCTCTCTTCTCGTACCCTTCCTAACCGAGGGCAAAACCAACCAAATGGAAGTATTTTCATTGTTTTAGGTCTGGAGAGAAAATCACCGTCACACCCTCCTCTAAAGAGCTACTCTTCTATCCCCCGTCCATGGAAGCCACTGTCAGCGGAGGTAAGTGTCAACTCGGTGAGCCAGTGACACATCTTTGCAGTTCGCCGTTCCTTTTACCTGCATTTAAAAATTTATTTTGTGTGGATGTTACAGTGAAACCATCTTTGTAGGGCTCCTTATAATCCCCTTTGGCACTGGCACATAGCTGTTACCGTCTGGTGAGTGGCTGAGTGAATGGATCGTCTCAGTCCGTGAAAGTAACTGGTTATTTATTTATTTATTTATTTAGCGTTTATTTTTGATAGAGAGAGAGACAGAGTGCAAACAGGGGAGGGGCAGAGAGAGAGGGAGACACAGAATCTGAAGCCGAATCCAGGCTCTGTGCTGACAGCACAGAGCCCGATGCGGGGCTCGAACTAACGAGCCGTGAGATCATGACCTGAGCCAAAGTCGGACACTCAACCGACTGAGCACCCAGGTGTCCCGAAAGTTACTGTGGTTATTAGAAGTTGGGTGATCTTTCTGAGGAAGGATTACTTTTTTCCCTGATGTTTTTAGTTTGTTACTGAAAGGTAGGTGAAAAGCAAAACCATCCGGTGCTGAAATGAGAGCTTTAGGCATCATATGTGTGAACTGTTGATGGTGTGTGTATCTGTTGGTAGGAGCGAGAGAGGGTCTTTTTGGGACTGGACAATTTAATGTGACTGCTGGTGGGGTATTTGTCTTTTGGCTTCCAACAGTTTTCTCTAGCATCATGGGTTCAGTGGATCCTGGGCATTTATGCAGTTTGTGTTTGGCAGGAGAGCGTATTGAATAGTGCGGCTTCCCAGCGGGCGTTTTGTTTGGGGTCGTCTTCCCCGCCGGGTCCAGCTGCACAGCCTCTCCTCCACCAGAAAGGCCCTGTGACAGTGGAGAGAGGGGTAGTGAGAACCCAGCCTTGTTAGATTTGTGTGCTCACGTTCCTGGCCATTGAGCAAACTCTTTCAGGAATGGAGGGAGGTGTGGGCCACCCAATTACTGAGGTTTCTGATATATATAGTGAACAGCCTCCTTTGGAACTAGGTTCATATACCTCAGTTTCAAGCCCTTCTTTAACGGGAAGCCCCCTTCCAAAATGCCCCCATCCCACTGCAGCTAAGTCCCATTCTTCTATTTGTTCCCTCTTTAGAAAGTTGCCCAGGGAAGCTGATTGAGATCCACGGGAAAGCAGGCTTATTTCTGGAAGGCCAGATCCACCCGGAGTTGGAGGGAGTCGAGATCGTCATCAGTGAAAAGGGGGCAAGCTCACCCCTGATCACAGTCTTCACTGATGACAAAGGTGCCTATAGGTAAGCCCGTGGCAAAGCACATGTTTGGGAGCAGGTGTCCGTGGGGTCGGCGAGGCCTCCTGCAGGCGTGAAGCTCAGCCATCTCCAGCGTGCTCTTGCTTTTTTTGTTTAGCGTCGGGCCCCTGCACAGTGACCTGGAGTACACGGTGTCCTCACAGAAGGAAGGCTACGTTTTGACCGCGGTCGAGGGAACCATAGGAGACTTTAAGGCTTATGCTTTGGCCGGCGTAAGCTTTGAGGTAACCCTTACGTTTTCGAAAAGTGGTTTTATTGAGTTATAATTGGCGCATGATAAACTGCACTTAAAGCATATAATTTGCTAGTTTCAACATACACGGGTGCACCCAGGAGTATAGTGACAGTCAGGCACCCTGCTCAGTGTGCTCGTACCCCTTGGTACCCCCTCCCTCCCGATCTCCCTGCTCATCTGGTCTGCTTTCTGTCACTGCGGATTAGTTTGCATTTTCTAGCGTTTGACACAAATGGAACCATATAGGATGTACTCCTTTGGGGAGGCCTTCTTTCACTCAGCATAATTTGGAGACCTGTTGACTCTAGCTTGTTTGCCTACCTTTTGGGAAGTGCTTTAAACTCTCATCCTTAACTGTGTTCTGTGGAAAAGGACAGAATGTTCCTGTAGCAGTATTTGATGTCCCTCTCTTCTTAACCATCCTACCTGGGAAGAAGTGTGTGGTACCTGGAGTGAGTCTGGAGGTCCTTGAGTGTGAATATTTTCAACATAGAGGGAGGCTCAAGGAAAAGAAGGACAGATTACATCACATACAGATTTCAAATTCTGTAGCACAGGATGCATTTTTTTTGATAATTTTTTTTTAATGTTTGTTTATTTTTGAGAGAGAGACAGAGCGTTAGTGGAGGAGGGGAGGAGAGAGAGGGAGACACAGAATCTGAAGCAGGCTCCAGGCTCTGAGCCTAAGGCGGGGCTCGAACTTAGGAACGGTGAGATCATGACCTGAGTTGAAGTCAGATGCTTAACCAACTGAGCCACCCAGGCGCCCCGACGCAGGATTCATTTTTAAAGCAAATTAAAAGACATTCAAACCAGGAAGAAATCTTTATATCATGAGAAATACCCAAGATGATAAGGAACTCCTAAAATTGATAAGAAAAAGACAATTTGATAGAAATAAGAGCCACAAAGTATATGAAAAGGCAGTTTACAGAAGCAATACCGGTGGCTGATAAACTAGAAGAAATGCCCAAATTCAGAAGTGACTGAAGGAATTACCATTGAAACACTGGGATGTAGCTTAGATTTGCAGTGATTCAGACAGTATCCATTTTTTTGTGTGTATTTTCCCACGCATAGATAATTCATGGAACTGTAACTGGTTATGGCCGCTTTGGTGTGCAATGTGGGGGTGTCTTTCTGAATTCAAAGTGCACAACATCCAACAGTTCTACTCCCAGGAACAGAGGCAAACAAGTGCACAAGGAACACATGTTCCAGGAAGTTTCGATCGTCTCCTTTCCTATCACAGAAGTAGGTGGCTGGTCTTCATGCAGAGCTCGGCCGCCCCCTGCTTTAGGATGATGTGCATTAAGACACAGTGCGGTAGATATGTGGCCCGGCAGGGGAGGGAGGCCGGGATCCGTACTTGAGAGAAGCAGCAGGTGCAGAGCTTGGGCCACCTGCCCACCCTCCCTGCTGTAAACTTGCCAGTCGGTCAGCGCTAGCTGTAATGTTTGAACGTTTATGTGGGCGTAGAAGCCGTTCTGGAAGGCGACGTACCAAACTATTAACATTAGCTACCCCTGGGGACGAAGAGTAGACCTTCTGTCTACCGATGGTTAACAATAAGAGAAAAACAACCCAGAAGAATTGCCTCTTGGCTTTTGAAATGTTACCTCCAGTGGCTAACGGAGTTGCCCTTGCTCTGCTGTTCTTTCTTGCCCCCAGATAAAGGCGGAAGATGACCAGCCCCTCCCCGGGGTCCTCTTGTCCCTCAGTGGTGGTGTTTTTCGATCCAACCTCTTGACTCAGGACAATGGCATTCTGACGTTCTCAAACCTGGTAAAGTGTCCCATAATGTGCCACCTGCCCGTGTTCCCACAAGGGAGCAGGGACATGGCTTGCGTGACTTAGGTATCGCTTGACAACCTGAGAACAGAAGAGCAGCGTCGAGCGCTGCATGTTTCTTAGGGGACCAAATATAATTAGGGTATTGCTCTTACTAGAACTTAATGCTGCCGATTCTTGTTCCCTTCCGCACACACTTGTTTTCTGGCCACCGGCTTGTCACTAAGACAGCGTAATTAATTACCGTGGCCTCAGCGGCTCCTCTCCTAGGCATCCCTTTGTTTGACCACAACATCGCGTTGTTTACAATGCCGAGTCTTATTTGGTGGCTCGCTTGTGTTTGTTCTGCAAACTGTGTTCCCCATGATGGGAGGATGGCAGCGTTTCATTCCGGATGTAACCTGAGGCCCTGAGTGGTGGGGACTCAGCAAGTACACGTTAGCTGGCCATTCTGTGAGGCCTGGGTGTAAAGGGACTGCTCCAGGGACGTCACATGCAGGCAGCGAGGCGTATCTGAAAGGTCATGTGCTGTGCACTGATGCACACCCAGCCACGAATCTTTCCTCCGCTGCTTATGTACTGTGTCATCTCAGGGGAGTTACTTGACCTCTCTGAGCCTCAGTTTCTTCATTCATAAAATTCAAATTGATTTCTGCCTCGCTGAATTAAAGGCATGTGATGCCGGCTGCTATTAGAGTTGTAATTGCTTCATGTAACCATTTCCTCGAGAGGCAGAGTCACCATTTTTGTCTGCATAGGAAGCCCTGGGGCTCTGGTGGCCGAATTCCGGTCCCTGCTGGCTTTAGTCGCCCCGTGTGAAGCCATACGTAGATGGGGCAGCCTAGGCTCAGTCCGTGGGTGTCTCTCCACAGAGCCCTGGCCAGTATTACTTCAAACCCATGATGAAGGAGTTCCGGTTTGAGCCGTCCTCACAAATGATCGAGGTGCAGGAGGGGCAGAACTTAAAGATCTCCGTCACCGGGTACCGAACGGCCTACAGGTACGCAGCCTGCCTGTCCCTGTCCCCCAGGCCCGGGTTCTGGAGCCCCACTCAGACCTCCATGACCCGGAGTCTTCACCCAGCCTGCATTCGGGTTTCACGGGGGAGGCAGAGGCGATAAGAGACCAGGCCCAGAGAGTTTTGACGGCTGCCTGTTTTCTTCAGATCCCTCCAAATCAGCGATTCTGTCACGAAGTTCCTCTTCTGAAATTGGCCCGAGAGTGCCCATTTAGTTGCTTAAAAATTTTATTTGTACAAGAGCTTGAAATTCAAATTAAATTTTTAAAACAAGGAAATGAACTCACTGGAGTAAGGCTGCAGAATGTTGGCGAGAGTGTAAAACGTTCGGTTCCCCTTCCTTGTTTCAGCTCATCAGGTTTTGCGGCGTGTCAGAGCACTTCCAGAGATGGTTTACACAGATACTCGTACACACGTACGACACGCCATACGTTAACTCTGTTAGCTGTACGTAGCCGGAAAGGTATTCATACACACACCGTACGTATTTGTAAACAGTCGCAAGAGCGCTTGAGATGAAGATTGGCTGGTCAGAAGTTTAGGAAAATGGGCCATTTTCAAACGAGTGTAGAGAATGAGAAACTGTTTTCATTGCATTTCATGGAATGCTTCATTATTTGAAACAAAGCTTAATGAAAGCAAGGTAAAGTGGAATAAAATAAGGTTTGGCCTCCATTAATTGTAATTTCCTGGAGCGTCTGTTAAAACATACGAGGAGAGAAACTGATGGCAGCGTTCAGGCAGTCTCGGGCCTTCAGCAAGGAAGGCCGGATTGGAAGTGACAAGGCCAGAACCGAATCCCCTTGGCTCATCGAGGTACACTTCCCCACCGGATTGCTTTGCACTGTGAATTGTCAGTAAAGGCAGGACGCTTTACCTTAAATCCTTTGTGTGCTTCAGAAAACCCCGGGCATATCATGCTCTCTCGCCATTCTAGTTGCTATGGTACGGTTTCTTCTTTAAACGGAGAACCAGAACAGGGTGTGGCCGTGGAAGCCGTGGGACAGAACGACTGCAGTATTTACGGAGAAGACACCGTGACGGATGAGGAGGGCAAGTTCAGACTTCGTGGATTGCTGGTGAGACTGGACATCTTTTATTAGTGGGTGTCTGCACACTGTGTTGTTGACAGCTGCCTTGTGGTGCCTGCCCCCAGGACGGCTAGGAACAGGCTGGGCATTTGCTCATTGCTAGGAACAGGCTGGGCAGGGGGGTTGGGGCTGCGGGGTTAGGGCTCTGGAAGCGTCTTTCCGTATCTTAACTGGCACAGCTTACCTTTCACGGAGCTGACACATTGGGTTGGGGTTTTGTGGCAAATTAAAGTTGGGAAACGGTGGGTTGATGCAGCTTTTGCCTGCATCGGGTGGTCACGGCTTAAGCAGGGGCTCTTACGCCAAATGCCTGTGGGGCCGGAAGAGACCTGTGAATTGCTGAAGGGTGCTGGGTGCACTCGCGGGGCTGGTGAACTCGAGAGGGGGCAGCTGCCACTGAACCCCAGCTCCCTGTAGCCATGTGGGAAGACAGACTCGGGGCTGCCAGATCCTTTGCATTGTTAAAAGGGAAGTCACAAGTTTAGATTTCCGTGTGAAAGCTCCTGATTTCTAGGTGTTAACAACTAATTAAAAAAAAAACAAAAAACACGAACCCCAAACTTCTTTGTGTGTCCATACAACTCATTTGTCCTTCTCACTCCTCAATTGCAGCATTCAGTTTAGGGTTTATGGTGCTTTGTCCTCAGTTTTTATGTGTGCATTCATTCATTTGCTCATTTGGCAGACCTTACCTGTGTACCGTGTGGTCACTGGCAGGATTGGACAGCACCTGCCGGACTGGGCCACTTGGATCCGGGGTGGGGCCCCTGGGCCCTCAGATGCACAGACTGGGTATTCATAGTTCACGTAGAGACAGGCACACATAGCTCCACAGAAGGGTAATGTTTGTCCAAATCACATGAGCTCGCATGTAAAGCAGCTTGCCAGTTGATTTAGAGACGTTGGGGCAGGACACCTAGGTGGCTCAGTCGGTTAAGCGTCTGATTTCGGCTCAGGTCGTGATCTCCCGGTTCGTGAGTTTGAGCCCCATGTCGAGCTCTGTGCTGATGGCTCAGAGCCTAGAGCCTGCTTCGGATTCTGTGTCTCCCTCTCTCTCTCCTCCCCCACTCATGCTCTGTCTCAAAAATAAATAAATGTTGAAAATAAATCATTTGATATGTTGGGGCAAAGCTATTCTTTCCCCAAAACAAAAATACTCCCATCCATTGTCCAGGACTCCCCAGTGTCAGATGTTGGGGTACCTGGGAGGCAGGTTGCAAGGTTTCCTGGTGAGCTGGAGGTGTTCAAGCCGAAGGAGGAGGACGGACTCGGGGGTGTCTTCCCTGGTTGTGCTGAGGACTGGAATACGTATGTTCTGATGGTCCAGCTGGATGCACACCGACTGGGGGGGCTCCCCACGCCCACTCTGCCCACTGCTCCTTCTCTCCCGCATGTTCTCACCAGCAGCATCAAGGTGACAGTTACCTTGCCATCCTTAGGAGTCCACACAGGCCTTCCTGAGATGCTCCTTCCTAGCTGTCCTCCGCTGTGTGGGAAGGCCCTGCCCCCGAGGAACATGCTGCCACAGGGACCTGCTCTCTGCTGTCCTCCAGGCCTGCTTCCCACAGAGAATACACAGGCCAGCAGGGGTGTTCCATAGCTTCATGCTGCCGCAGCCAGAGCCCAGGGAGAGGAGACATGTCGTGGGAGCCAGGTCCTTGGTCTCATGCGTTCAGTGCAAGCCCAGCCTTTGTAGTTTTGTCCTTTTTTAAAGGCTGTGCAGACGCCCTTCTGCTCCCATCTGCCTGGGTTTGAGGCCTGCCTCTGTCATTTCTTAGCTGTTTACGTTCAGGCAAGGTTTTTTCCTTTCTGTATCTGTTTTGTCATCTTTGTGAGGATGAGTGTGACATAGAACAGGTGTAAGTATAAGTAAGTTGATACGTGTAGCACATGCAGTGGTCCTGGCACGGAGACTCAGCAAGTAGTTAATAAGCAACAACAAACAAGACTTTCCTAGAGGCGGTCCTGACCGTCACTGCCAACTGGGGTTTCGGTGTGCAGCTTTGTGAGGCAGCAGTGTGAGACGGGGTCTGCGTGGGGGCCTGTGCAGGTTGGGCCTAGGGGAGCCTCCCTTCCCCTGGGTGGACTCTGTGTTCTCGGCTTACCTCCCTCTCACGGTTGCAGGAACACAAATTCTCCCCCCACTTCTGGGTTCCCCCAGTGTCCTGCTGGCCCAGACGTGCTCTCAACTCGCCATCTTCACGCGTTTTATTTAATTAAATCGAATATAGTTTCTTTCTCCAGCACAATAGATTTCTGTTGTAATTGATGCTCTGAGACACCCTCCCCCTCCTAATAGGTGTGAATTTATTAGCGCTCTCAGTGGGTTTTAGAGTCACCCTGGTGGCAGCCCTCGCCTTCCACCTGCCAGGCCACAGGTGCTGGAGGGACAGCCTTAGACGTTGCTCAGCGAGGGTTTGGGATTGAGTGTGCCCGTCCCCCAGAGGACACCGGGCTGGAGAGCCCTTGCTGAAGATTTCCTAGGGATTTTGACCCTAGTCAGGGTCCGGTCTTTCATTTCACCTTTCCCGGCACGTTGTCAGGACATCTGGGGCGAGACACCCCTGCCAGAGGCTGAAGGTGAATCCCCGAGTTGGTCGGCCTGGGTCCTGAGGGAGGAGGGAGCCGGGTGGGACGGAGCCGCTGCCCCGATGACCTCCCCGTGGCCCAGGTGCGTGAGCAAGTGGGCAGGACTGTGCCTTTGTCTTCCCAAGTGATTAGTCGCGTCCCTTGCCCTCTGGGCCACACGTGGCCATTTGGAACTGAACCCCGTGCTGCCAGTCCTCACCGAGCTGTAAAGTCAGTGAATGTGTCAGCGATTATGGCCATCACAGAGGTGTTCTCACTTTTTAAAAAACAATAGCTTTTTGTCTTTGTAAAGGTGCCATGTGGTCATTATAAAGTAGTTCAGGCAGCATATCCAAACAGGCAATCTTAAAAGGGCAAAAAAACACACCCTACAGCTATCAAAGCACACATTATTTTAGGAGACCAGAACCATATTATCCACGCTGGTTTAAAAATAAACAGTTGTATCTTAGGGTTGTCCCCCATTAGCTGCACATAGACACCTCTGACCTCGGCCTCTTGCTTTAGATCCTAGCGTGTCATTAGGTCACTTGTGCTATTGATCAGAAATTGGTTGCTGTAAAAGTTTTCTTAGAGTAATGATTTATTTGGTAAATATGTACTCCTATAAATTTGAGCATTAGGATACAAAGTTTTAGGAAGAACAAATTTTTTTTAAGTTTATTACTTATTTTGAGAGACAGAGAGAGAGCGAGCGAGCTCATGTGAGCAGGGGAGGGGCACAGAGAGAGGGAGAGAGAATCCCAAGCAGGCTCTGCACAGAGCCTGTCACGGGCTCGAAGCCACGAATCATGAGATCACGACCTCAGCTGAAATCAAGAGTCAGATGCTTAACTGACTGAGGCACTCAGGTGCCCCAGAACAAGTTTTTTTTTTAAAGAAAAATTTCAAATCTCACTTCCCAGAAATCGTGTGCATTGTAAGCATTTGGGAGTTGTCATTGCAGATACCACACCCTGCGTGTATGTGGGGGGTGGACAGCCCTATAAGCACAGTTTTGTCAAAATAAGCATATTTTGCTTACGATTTTGGAATAGGAAGCCAAATCTAATTTTCCTTGGGGACTGAAGGAATTGCAGACCTTGAGATAAATGTTCCTTCATCAGGGTGCTTTTAAAAGGGACTCTTAAGCAGGTTAACAGGCCGCAGACTGGGACCGGCGACGGGTGGAAATGGCGTCGCGGTCACGTTGAGGGCCTGTGGTCAGAGCAGGCGCAGGTCAGGTTCCAGGCGACGAGCCCCTTTCGAGAGGTGTGACCCCTGCGTTTGCTTGCAGCCGGGATGTGTGTACCACGTGCAGCTCAAGGCAGAAGGCAACGAGCACATCGAGCGGGCCCTCCCCCACCACCGGGAGATCTCGGTAAGGCACCACGCTCCGCGGCAGAAACCCTGCAGTGCTTCTCTGGCTGCCTGCCTTTCATCTCTTGCCGGGGGGAGCTCTGGGCCCTAATTAAGGGTCCTCTTTGAATAGTGTCATCTTCACAAGCAGCATCTCCTGCGGGCTTTTAATGAGCAGCATGGCTGTCGTGAATCCAGAGAAATTTGAGCTGTTGTCTCTTCAGTCTCCCTGCAAGCTCTGATCATTATCCTCCAAGTTGAGGAGCTCAGTGTCTAAGTGGCATTTCAGATCAAGGGAGGATAATAAAGACAACATGGGCTTAATTGGTGGTGGGGCCGTCGGACCTCCTTATATCCAGATGACCTTGCTTTTTCCATTTGGTGGGTGGAGTCTCTTGATATTCCTGATCACGACTTCGCTAATTGATCCCTAAAGAGGCAGCCCTCCCCGCAGCTCGTGGGAAGCAGCCTGAGAATCATTTGAAGTGAAGCTTTTTCCCTGTGGAATAACTCTTGCTTGCTAGACTGGAGGGCTTGGGTGTGATGGGGGGCTGCCTCTTGGTGGCTTGATTAGGGGGCATTAGGCACGAAGATTATGAGGGGTCAGGAGAGTGGTGGGCCATGTAGGACCATTTGGCTGGGAAGTGGATTTTCTTTATGGATGTCTTTATGGCGTCAGGCTGTGATGGCTGCATCTTTAAATTGCGTGTTTCTCTGCCATGGTGACTAACTAAGGCCAGGATCACGGGTGGTCATGGGGACCATGGCCCAGCAGATACGAAAAAGTCACAAACAGGAGGGCACCCACCCACCCACGGGACAGCCGTTGCTCAGCCCCTGATGATTGCTGCCAGACAAGAACATCTTTCTCTATTTCCAAGAGAGGCCAGAAAACCTGGCTCTTTTTGTGTATGAAATTTCTCTCTTAAAACGTTGGAGAAGATAATTGAAACTTAGGGGGAAAAAATTCTGTGCTCATCAAACAAGTTGTGTCTGTGGGCCAGCCGTAGCCTACCTCCTCACTGTCAGTTTGTGCCCTTGGACTTGGTGAACTTGGCCCCCTTACTGAAGAAGTGAAATTTGCTCTGAAATAGCTCCTGGGACGTCACCCAGCAAGTTCGCCTCCCAGCTTCCTCACTGCCAACGCTCCCGGTCTCTTTCCAGGTCGGCAATAACGACATCGATGATGTAAACATCATAGTTTTCCGGCAGATTAATCAATTCGACCTAAGTGGAAACGTGATCACTTCCTCTGAGTATCTCCCTACATTATGGGTAAGGCCAGCTTCTTACTGTTATGGCCTTTTTGGCTCTGAGAAGCGTAGGAGGGGTCGTACTCTCAGGTAACTTTGTTTAGCTATTCATAGAAATATAGCTTTGGAAGCTTTGTGGTACACACCTAATGAATGCTTAGTACGACCTAGAGTTGAAAGCAGAGACATGATTTTAGGGCACAGTGCCTTGTAACTTGTAGAATTCTGTCCAGCGTGAAGGTGTGGGTAGGGGACTAGGAGTCGGACAGTCTGAGCTGTGTCCTGCTTGCCCTGCCGCCACGGGCAGTCACTTCATGCCCCTGGACCACTGGTTTCTCCTCTGTGCAACCCTCTTAAGGTGTCTTCAGGTTCTAATAAAATCTCCATGTCTACAGTTAATGAAATGTTTATATAAGGCCCTACGATCCCTTGAAAAATGTCAGTGAATTGCCACAAGGGTGTATTTTTCAGAGGCGCTTGTAATTTTATGTACAGTGATGTGTTTGACTTGGGAGAGAATGTACGCTTAGGTTTTAACTCCCCTCTCAACTCACCCTTCCTTCCAGGGTGGCAAGCATGTTGCTCGTGGGGGCCAGGCAGGGCAACACCAGGGTGAAGAGGGCTGGGCAGGGTGCACCCACCGCTCCTCGGCTCTGTGGGATGGTTGTCGTGTCGGAGCTCTGGCCCAGGGTTGGCATCACTTCCCAGTGTTCCAGAGAAGATGGAACTTAGAGTTATTTGAAATCACTTGGTTTGTAAAAACAGGCAATGAATTGAGTTTTGCTTAGAACACTGTGTAGGGCAAAAGGACACATATGTGGTCTTGGAAGTGACCCTTAGGCCTCCAGTCTGTGGCTTACTTTAGGAAAATTCCTCGTGACTTGTGTGTTCTATAGAAAAGTGTCGCCGTGGGCCCTGGAGAGGGGCGGCCATGGCGTTCTTCTGTGGCGGGTGCAGGCTCGAGCCCCACAGCCTTCTGCATCAGGCGGGACCGTACCTCCTCACGTCCCGTTGCTTGTGGTAGAGAGAATGAGAACAGGCCAGAGAGAAAGGAAGGCTAGAAACAAATGACTGAACTGCTTCTGGAAGCAGCCCGGAAAACCAAATGCAAAATGGGAATGTGTCGTGCACTTAAGGAATACTTGTGGGGTTGAGGGTATAGCCGATGGAGAGGCAGTGCCACATGGGCCAGACCCTCAGTGACATGGGCTGAATCCCAGGCACCACTATGAATAAGTTGTGCGCCTTTAGGTGATGCAGGCTCTGGGCCTCCCTAGAGGTAATAATGATGCCTGTTCAGAGCCAGGATTGGTGACAATGTGTGTAAAGTGCCTGTCACTTGCCCAGCATATTATAGCTATATCAGAGGCTATTCCTTTTAACATGGCCCTCATACTAACTGTTACCATTTTGTACATTAATGTAAAGTCACTGGAATCAATTTTAAAATCTTCCATTTCTATGCAGGTCAGGGAACTGGAGGCTCAGGTGATTGCAGAACACATTATGTATTCCTGTTGGGGGTGTCTGGTTTCTCTTTCAAATATCTGTGTTTCCAAAGATCCTTTTCCCCTGCAACAGATGAGCTATCCTGAGGATGAAACGCAGTGTTGGAAATGAAATGTTGATTATGTTTTAATTTCGAAAGTACATCCTGCTTTGTTTCTCCTCTCCAGGTAAAGCTTTACAAAAGTGAAAATCTCGACAGCCCAATGCACACGGTCTCCCTGGGCCAGTCTCTCTTCTTCCACTTCCCTCCCCTGCTCCGGGACGGCCAGGTAACTGATGCCCGTGGCTCCCAAACAGTCCTTGCGTCTCCCTCCAAATCTCCCTTCGCAGAGACAGTGGATGTGCTCTCTGAATCAGAGGGGGGTGGGCTCTGTAGCATTTACTTCTGCTTAATTTGCTGTTTTCCTGTTTACAAAAATAATACACATTCACGGCAGGAGTTGTTTTGGGGGGAAAACAAAATCAGATACAGTCCCATCATCTAGAAATAATCCTGGTCAGTGTGCTGACAGGTGTCCTTTGGTCTTTTTTCAGTGTGTGTGTGTGTGTGTGTGTGTGTGTGTGTGTGTGTGTGTAAATACACACACGTGTATTTAGTTTAATACATACACACGTGTATTTAGTTTAATAAGGCTAGGACTGTTTGGTACATTGTTTTATAATCCGTGCTTTTCAGTGAAGAATACATCAGAAATCTTTTCCCCATCATTACATTTTTTATAACATGGTTTCTCATGGTTGCATAGCCGTCCATAATGTGGGAAATAATGATAGTTTATTTAACTCAGGCCTTAACAGTGGACGTTGTTTACTGATTCTAGACTGTTTATTATCACTTGTGTTCAGACAGAGCAGGCTGTTGTAGTTGAGGTGCTGGGAGCAAACTTGGCACAGAATTCGGTTCTTTCCTGGTGGGCTCGGCGTGCACCTGTCAGTAGTGAGCCTACATACGACGTTTCTTCTCCTGGCTTCTTACCACCTGCCGCGGGGATGATAAACTGTGGCCTTTTTTGTCATGAAACAGCTGTAAGATAATGAAATAAGTTGCGATGGAAGCTTGGAGTTGCTCCCCGTTTCTTGAGATGCCCTTTGAAATAGCCACTGTATGCTGTTTTTTTATTTGTTTTTAAAGATTGAGCTTTTTTTACAGTTTCATTTATTTATTTTGAGAGACAGAGTGGGGGAGGGGCAGAGAGGGAGGGAGAGAGACAATCCCAATCAGGCTCCGCACTGTCAGCACAGAGCCGACACAGGGCTTGAATTCACAAACCGTGAGATCATGACCTGAACGGAAGCCAAGAGTCGGACACTCAGCCGGCTGAGCCACCAGGCTCCCCAGCAGTCACTGTAAGCATCACGTCAGTGTGGAAGCGTAATGGGCTTTGGGGTCCGATTCCCCCTGGGCTCACAGCCTGCTGTGAGATGGGAGCAGTAAACCTGACCTTGTCCGTGGTTGAGAGCACAGCCCGTATTTGCCCAAGGCAGTACTCATGGTGCCTAGCACGTTGGGCTCTGCACCCAACGGTGGAGTGGGCTCTGACCGTCGCCCGTACCGTTCCCGAGATGCTGTGTTCTTAGAACTTGCCAGCCGGTGAGCCGCTTAATTATCATGCCTTAAAAGTCTACCTCACTTTGGATTGAAAGCAGTCTTTCCCAGTTCGATCATGTCTGTCCCTCATCCAGATTGGCTCGTAATAACTTTCTGTGTTTCATAAAGTCAGATTCTCAAAGGAGCACAATTATGTCGTGGTTGAATATGCTTATAAAATATTGCCGCCGGCTCTGAAAGCTTTATCAGAAGACACAGTCTCCGAGATGCCGGGACACACGGCTGTCAACAAGGGAAGAGCCCACTGAGGTTCCTCCTCTGAAGTTAGCAACCTTGTTTTGGATGTGTAAACTTGGGGATTTCTTTCAAAACATAAAGTCCTTTGTAAAAAGTAACTTCTTACTTGTGCACAGAATTACGTTGTGCTGCTGGACTCCACGCTCCCCAGATCCCAGTATGACTACGTCTTGCCTCAGGTGTCTTTTACTGCAGTGGGCTACCATAAGCACATCACCTTGGTCTTCAATCCCACGGTAAGGAAAGGGCGGTGGGTGGTTGAAAACAACCTCTAGGGGTGGTGAGGGAGGACGGCCGCTTGAGGGACCCTCACCTTGATGCCCGATTGCATTCTGGATTTCGCACTCCGAATTTCCCTAGATGCTTTTCTGCTTTTTCGAGTGCTGATGCCTTCGGTTCCCTTTGAGGAGGAAGTTGTCAATGAGGGCAAGGGATTTGTTTAGGTCAGTGGCTCGTGTGTGATTTTTAGGAACAAGGCTCTTCACTGTGTCGCGATTGGGGGTGTTGTGGTCCTCCAGCCGGAGCCACGTGACACCTGCCCTACCCAAACTTCTAGAACCGGCTGCCAGTTTACAGGAAGTTGAGAGGACACAGGAACATGTAAAGGATGCTGCAAGGATGTAGTCAACAAAATGTAGGTTATGGGAAAGTGCAGGACAATAAGCTGGAAACTGATTGATTTGACAGATTGCAAGTGAGGAAGAAAAAAAAACCCACAGGTGGGTGGGATACTTGTAGGTTAAAAGCAACTTGCTCATTTTGTGAGCCATTTGCAATGTGTAGAGCCCAATGGATCCTGTGTCGAACAGACTGAAAAACAAAACAGAACAACACACACATGTATTTTTAACATTCGTGAGATAATTCTTTAGACCAGTGCTTCCCAAAGCTGGCATGCGGTAGAATCACCTGGGGATTAAATGCCCACAGCAGCAACAAAAATGGGCTCCAGGGCCCAGCCTCAGACCTACTGAGTGTGAACTTGGTTTAGGTAGTAAGAGTGGAGCCCAGGGATCTACAGTAAAACTAAAATCTGGCTCCGTAGCTACTGCGTTGACCGTTGTCGTAGGCCTCATCAGCGTGAAGAGTTTTTCTTTCTAAAGATAACTGTGTGCACAGCAATGGATTTAGTGACTTCTTGTTCCTTTTTAATGGCTATGTAATACTCCTCTGTGTGGCTCTACTGTGGTGTGTTGTTAGCCCCTGCTTGATGAATGTTTGGGTTATTCCTAGTTTTCTGCCATTACAAATGACCCTTTAGTGATTGGCCTTGTGCGTGCATGTTTTTGGATGTTTGTCAGTCTGTCTTTGAAATAGACTTCAAGAAGGAGAGTTGCTGGATCACAGGGTCGATGCTCCTGGAATTTTGCTGGATGGTGCCACTTCCTGTCCGTAGGGCTGTACTATTTGCATTCCCACCAGCTACGTATGCGAGCACCCCTGTTCCCCCGCAGAGTATGTTGTCAAATTAAAGATTTTTTGCAGCATAATGGATGAGAAGTGGTATCTCCATGTCTCTGTCCTCTGCATTTCTCATCCTTCCACGTGGTTTAGAACCCAGGTATGTCCCTTTCTGGGAACTGTTGACTTCTGGACCTATCTGTCTGGATTGTTGGTGTTTTTTATGTTTCAGAAGCCCTTTGTGTAAGAGGGATGTTAAACCTTCGTAATATACGTTGTCCATATTTTTTCCTAATTTATCATCTCTTTTTTCATTTTGATTATGCAAACATTTATTTTATATGTTAAAATGTTCCATTCTTTTTCTCCTTGCTCCTGAATTTGAGTCCTAGTCTGGAAAAGCTCCCCCACTCCCAGTTTTAAAGGAATTTATTTTTCCTTCAGTACCTGTATGGTTACATTTTATACATTGCCATCTCTAGCCATTTAGGGTTTTTCCTGGTGTAGGATAGAAAGAATAGTTCCACATTTATCTTTCCTACATGCAAGCAAGTGACCATTTTGTGCTTTTCAAACAGCATCCTAGAGGCGAGGTAGGTAGGGATTCTTTTCCGTCATCTAGAGATGAGACCCAAGAGGATTCTGAGTGGTCTAAGTCCCCAGCTTGTGCGCAGCAGACGTGGCACTTGAACACAGCTCTTCTGCTGGTTTCTGAGCATCTCTGATGAAGGGCTCGTGCTCAGTGACTTGGCAAATACAAATTTTATGTGAAGTGGAGAGTTTTTCTGATGACTCCAGGAGGAAGCACTTACCTCATTCCCCACATTTGGGACCAATTGGAAGGGCCACTGACATGAGCACGTAGGGAACCTTCTGTCTCTGTAGAGGCACGTTGCCACCCCAATGAGAGGCAGAGGGCCTCTGTGAAGGGCACTGATGGCAGCCGTCTGGGGCATCCCCCCCGCCCCAGAGACTCATCTGGATCCAGGGAGACGCTTTGGCAGCTGGTGGCGGGAACATGATGCTGGGTGGCAGCCGGGCAGCCACCGCGCCTCACGGCTGTGGCCAAGAATGTGCCTGTCACCTCTGAGAACACACCCCTCCCAGAGGTTACCTGGGAGACCAGGGCCCCAGTGACCAGGGAAGGGAGTGCCTGCTCCTGAAGGGTACTCACTGCTAGTCCTCACATCACACCTTTCCGGGAAGGTGCCATCCCTCGCATTTGACAGACACTCAGAGAGAGTAAGTAACTTACCTGCAGTTGATCAGCAGAGCCGGGACTCAGAGGAGGTGGTAGGTCTCACATCTCGTGGCTTCTAGTGCATTACAGCCTTCTGGACGGGTGGCTCAATGTTGTACATTCGCGAGGGCCTTGGTATGTGCTCCGCTCCATTCTTTTGGTCAACATGCAAACCGAGAGCCACATCATTGATTTTTTTACTCAGTGTTTCGTGCACTGCTGGCACTTGAGGTAGCTGATTTCGCTGAATTTCACATTCCCCTGCAGCAGGTGCTTTTGGTATCAGCGCCACTTAATAGCGAATGGCCCGAGGCTTCACGTGATTGCCCAAGGTCGTGTGGCCAGGCCTGAGCCTTGAGCTCAAAGCTCAATGCCGTCATCACTCTGCAGTTTCGCCGTTAAATATTTACTTCCACGGAGAGCAAATTGGGGTCTAAGACATATCGGATAATCCAGGAGTGGGCCGTTGGAGGTAGAAATGTGTTCCCGCCCTGATTCTTTCATTTTTTTGTATATGAAATTTATTGTCAAGTTGGTTTCCATAGAACACCCAGGGCTCATCCCAATGATTCTTTCATTTTTGAACAACCGTCCCATTCTGCCTCAACCATCTCGGGGCAAAATGACCCCACAGTCGTTCTCCAGCCTGGATGCTCCTCAGATGTTTCGGTCTCAGGACCCTATTACCCTGTTAAAAGTTGTTGAGAATCCAAAAGAGACTTAGTTTACATGGGTGTAATGTATTTTTATTTATCATATTCTGTTATCTCTCAGAGTGATGACATCATCACATGTAACTTCCAGAACAGTCCACTGTTCACTTGTGAAATAATGAAGGCAAAAAAGGCATATAATATCTTAGTGTTGTTATGAAAATAGTTTTGACCTTGGAAATCTGAAAGGAAGTTCCCTAGACATTACTTTGAGAACCAGTGCTCTGGCTCCTTAACTTGTTCTGTCATTATCTGAAAGTTTCCATTATTTGTTTCTTTTGCACGGATAGAGTGAGCTAAGGTACAGGTTCATTGGCTAGTATAGAGACCCAAAATTTCAGGGGCTTTTAGTCAGATGGAAGTTTCGGTCTTATGTCAGCATCCAGGATGGAGCAGTACAGGAATGGTACGGCAGCCCCAAGGTATCGGGGGCCCAGCCTCCCCTCTCTTGGGGCCCTGCCGTCTCCTAGCACATCACCTTTTTGACGGATGGCACTCCTGGCCGGCAGGAGGGGAGGGCACAGCACCGCTTTTTTAGCGAACAGCCTGGATGTGTTACCAAACACTTCTATCCATGTGGTCTTGGCCAGAATTTAATTCCATGGCTATCTTAGCTGCAGGGGAGGCCGGGAAGTGTGTATACTCTGATCGGCCCGGATGAAAGTTGGAAGAAAGGGCAAATGGCCGCTAGGAGACAAGTGGCAGCCTGCCTCCTCCCATCACTAGAGATACTCTCTGCGACCAGTGCATCTGTCACTGTGCGCCTGAGCCTAGCACGGCGGGTTCTCCGTACCCCCTTGTAGGGAAGAGCCCCTGTGTGTAGCCGGGACTCAGTGCCAAGGGGGCCCTTTACTTCTCAGCCACGGGGATGGCCTGCTCCCCACAGCTCGGTTTCCCCAGTCTCGTGGAGGCTCAGAGGGCGAGACCTACCTTGTGATTGGCATCTGTCTGGCCCAGAGTGTCAAAGAGCAAGCAGGGGAGTTTGGGGAGCAGGGGATTCACCTGAAAGTATACCCAAGTCGCTGCACTTCCTGGCCGTGGAGAGCAAGAGTTGGGTCACGTGGATGCCCGGGGTCCCGGCTGGGCGGGCCAAGGCTGTGGGATGGTGGGCGGCCGGGAAGCGGAGAGCCTGTAAAGCAGTAATGGTGGTCTTGGTGTCCACAGAGGAAACTGCCTGAGCAAGACATCGCACAGGGGTCCTACATCGCCCTGCCTCTGACCCTGCTTGTCCTGTTGGCCGGCTACAACCACGATAAGGTAGGAAATGCAGAGGCCCTGCGAGAAAGTGCAGGGTTCCATCCAGTGTTACACATCTTCCCGCACACGGCGAGGTGTCCAGTGTTCCAGAAGATATGACACTGCAGGGTTGGAAGCGAGTGCGAAGGCCTCAAATCCAGTCCCCAGTCCTCTTTTCTTTCCTTTGCTTTTTTTTTTAACTTTTTAATTTATTATTATTTTTTAATGTTTATGTTTTTACTTAAACTCTAGTTAGTTTACATGTAGTGTAATATTAGTTTCAGGTGTGGAATTTAACGATTCATCACTTACATACAACACCCAGTGCTCATCACAAGTGCCCTCCTTAATTCCCGTCATCCATTTAACTCATTACCCCATCACCTTCAACAGTCTCTTATGGTTTTTCCTCCCTCTCTCTCTTTTTTTCTTTCCCATATGCTCATATGTTTTGTTTCTTAAGTTCCACATATGTGTGAAATCATACGATACTTGTCTTTGTCTGACTGACTTCTGTCGCTTAGGACAGTATACTCTAGTTCCATCCATGTTGTTGCGAATGACAAGATCGCATTCTTCGTGATGGCCGGGTAATATTCCACAGTGTGTGTGTGTGTGTGTGTGTGTGTGTGTGTGTGTGTGTGTGTATCACATTTTCTTTATCCATGCATCAGTTGATGGACATTTGGGCTCTTTCCATAATTTGGCTATTGTTGATAGTGCTGCTATAAATATTGGGGTACATGTTTGAATCAGTATTGAATCAATATTTTTGTGTCCTTTGGATAAATACCTAGTAGTGCAGTTGCTGGGTCGTACAGTAGTTCTATTTTTAATGTTTTGAGGAACCTCCATACTGTTTTCCAGAGTGGCTGCACCCGCTTGTGTTCCCACCAACAATGCAAAAGGATTCCTCTTTCTCCGCGTCCTCGCCAACATCTATTGTTTCCTGAGTTGTTAATGTTAGCCATTCTGACAGGTGTGAGGTGGTATCTCAACATGGTTTTGATTTGTATTTTCCTGATGATGAGGGATGTTGAGGATCTTTTCGTGTGTCTGTAGCCATCTGGATGTCTTCCTTGTGAAAAAACGTCTATTCGTGTCTTCTGTCCATTTCCTAACTGGATCATTTATTTTTTGTGTATTGAGTTTGATAAGTTCTTTCTAGATTTTGGACATTAACCGTTTATCAGATAATGTCATTTGCAAATATATTTTCCATTCCAAAGGTTGCTCTTTAGTTTTATTGTTTCCTTTACTGTTCAGAAGGTTTTTATTTTGATGAAACCCTAGTAGTTCATTTTTGCTTTTTGTTTCCCTTGACTCAGGAGACATGTCTAGTTGGTACAGCTGATGTCAGAGAGGTTACTCCTGTGTTCATCTCTAGCATTTTGATGATTTCCTGTCTCATATTTACATCTTTCATCCATTTTGAACTTATTTTTGTATATGGTGTAAGAAAGTGGTCCAGGTTCAGGTGCCTGGGCGGCTCAGTCGGTTGAGCATCTGGCTTCGGCTCAGGTCACGATCTCACAGTTCGTGAGTTCAGGCCTTGCATTCAAGTCTGTGCTGACAGCTCAGAGCCTGGAGCCTGCTTCGGATTCTGTGTCTCCCTCTCTCGGCCTCTCCCTACTTGCACTCTGTCTCGCTCTCTCTCTCAAAAATAAACAAACATTAAAAAAAACTTCAGAAAATGGTCCAGTTTTCCCAATACCACTTGCTGAAGAGACTGTCTTTTTCCCATTGGATATTCTTTCCTGCTTCGTCGGAGATTAGTTGGCCACACGGTTGTAGGTCCGTGTCTGGGTTTTCTATTCCATTCCATCGATCTCTGTGGCTGTGTTTGTGCCAGTGCCATACTGTCATGATCACTACAGCTTTATAATAATAACTTGAAGTCTGGGATTGTGATGCCTCCAGCTTTGCTTTTCTTTTTCAAGATTGCTTTGGCTAATCAGGGTCTCTTGTGGTCCCATACAAATTTTAGGATTGTTTCTTCTAGCTCTGTGAAAAATCCTGGTGGTATTTTGATAGGGATTGCATTAAATGTGTAGATTGCTTTGGGTAGTATGGACATTTTAACAATGTTTGTTCTTCCAGTCCAGGAGCATGGAGTGTTTTCCCATTTCTTTGTGTCTTTTTCAATTTCTTTCATAAGCTTTCTATAGTGTTCAGCGTACAGATCTTTTACCTCTTTGATTAGGTTTATTCCTAGGTATCTTACGGTTTTGGGTGCAATTTCAAATGGGATCAATTCCTTGATTTCTCTTTCTGCCACTTCATTATTGGTGTAGAGAGACGTGACAGATTTCTCTATGTTGATTTTGTGTCCTGCGACTTTGCTGAATTCGTGTTATCAGTGCTAGCAGTTTTTTGGTGGCATCTTTTGGGCTTTCCACGTAAAGGATTGTGTAGTCTGCGAATAGTCAAAGTTTGACTTCTTGCCGATTTGGATGCTTTTTATTTCTTTTTGTCTGATGGCTGAAGCTAGGACTTCCAGTACTGTGTGAAATAGCAATGGTGAGAGCGAACATCGCTGTCGTGTTTCTGGCCTTAGAGGGAAAAGCTCTCAGGTTTTCCCCATTGAGGAGGATATTAGTTGTGGGTCGTTCATATCTGGCCTTGATGATATAGGGGTATGTTCCCTGTGTTCCTACTTTGTTGAGGGCTTTTATCAAGAATAGATACTGTACTTTGTCAAATCTCAGGCCTCCTTTGAAGGCCATAAACCTCTTGTAACATCTCCCCTAATCCTTTGTCCCCGTGTGTCTGCCAACCCTCTCCAGTGCCAAGGCCTCTCTCTACCTCGTCTTGAACCAAGAGTCACCCGTTAGCCCACAGTGGGTGGTGAGCTGCCCGAAGAAGGAGGTGTGTTGACACGTGAGGCTCCCTTGTCCCTCTGGGCAAGAGTATTCTCCTGGCATCCCTCTCTCTCACTCTCTCTCTCTCTCGTTCTAGCTCATTCCCTTGCTGTTGCAGTTGACAAGTCGACTACAGGGTGTGCGAGCTCTTGGCCAGACAGCCTCTGACAATAGCGGCCCAGAAGATGCAAAGAGACAAGCCAAGAAACAGAAGACAAGGCGGACGTGAGGAGGAGGAGGGGCAGGTGAATCCCACGCGGGACAGGCCGTGGCCTAGGGGCTGCCACCACCCGCCGTTGGCATCAAGCATGCATTCGACCAAGTTCAGCACGTGCTGTCGGCCCCATGCTCCCGCCGGTGCAGCTGCCCAGGCCTGCCCTCCCTCGCCCAGCCCTTGGTGCAATGCAATGAATGGACCCTCCTGTCACTCTGCTGAGCACACTTTATTTTCTGAGTTGAAGATAATTTATTATTAGTGTTTTTGTCGAAGAAGTATTTAAGCTGTGCTGGTAGTGTGAGAATGTGATTCTTCATCTTCAGCGCTCGTTTGTGAGAATTGCAGTAAACGTGGGTTTTTGGTCCGCCAGCGAGGAACCTGCCAGAATTTGCCTTGTCCCTTGACTTCCCCTGCACCTGAGATCCCTGCTGGAAACCGCACAGCCTGTATCTACTACTAGGAGGTTGGGTAGGAGGTAAAGATCAATAAAATTGCCCATTCGTTCGTGTTGTAGCTCATCTCAGATGTGTCTCTTCGGTGACTTGGGCATAAAGCTGGGGTCATAAACCGAGATGCCTCGAGGGGCACGTCGGCCCTGAGTGAGGAGCCGGGGCAAGAGAGTCCTCAGCCAGGGTGAGGTTTGGCCTCAGCGCTAGGACAACAGGGGACGGAGGAGGGGCGGCAAGATCAAGAATGCCCACCCCCTCTGAAGGAGCCAGAGTTTCTCGGCTCCTGTTCTCCTATGCTCTGCAGGAGTGCACCTTCATGGATGTAGAGAAGCCAGATGGACAAGTTACGGGTGAAACCGAAGTTTTAAAAGTGAGTGACAGATCCCATTTATTAAGAAACCACACAGGGGCGCCTGGGCGGCTCAGTCGGTCGAGGGTCCCACTGTTAGTTTCTGCTCAGGTCACGATCTCATGGTTCTCGGATTGAGCCCCATGTCGGGCTCTGCGCTGACAGCGTGGAGCCTGCTTGGGATTCCCTCTCTCTGTCTGTCTCTGTCTCTGTCTCTGCCCTGCCCTTGCTCATGCAGGCGCTGGCTCGCTCTCAAATAAATAAAACTTAAAAAAAAAAAATTGGTGTTTAAAGAAAATAAAGAAGCCACACCAACCAATCAGAATGCCTGTGTGGGATGGGTGAGGCTTGAAGCTGCTCATTTGTGTCCGGGGTCTGCAGCAATCCCCAGCATTTTACAGCATTCGTCCAATTCTTCTCGGAAGTGGTCGATGTGATGAAGTTCCACTGAGGGAGGGACACATCCATCCGGCCAGCATTTACTGAGAACCGCACTTGACAGGCACTGGGGACATGAAGATGGGCGGTGGGGGGCAACACTTAGGACGGGCCACATCTGCTTCGTTCCTCGCATCCCCAGTGCCTGCCATGTTGCGAGTATTCTGTGAGGAGTGAGCCAGTGCGCATGCGCATGCGTGGATAGGTGAGTGCCCGGTGCCTGCCTTCACGGAATGCTCCCGTTGCTGAGTGCAAGACCAGCCGGTGAGTGGTCAAGGGCAGTGTGGCGAGCCCAGGGCCTCCCGGTTTAGGAAGCGCAAGTGGCCGTGGGGGCACAGATCCCCCCCCCCCGAAGGTTTGAGGGGGGCTTCCCGGAGGTGATAAGTGTGATTGAAGATCTAGAATGGAGAGAGGAGAAAGAGGGCAGAAGGTCTTGTTGGGTGTGATTTGCCGATGCAGGAGGTCAGCCCGAGGGTCTCCCCCTGGTCCTGGTGGCACCCCAAGAGTCGCTGTGTTGCTAGCAGGCTGCTCTTCGCTGTTTGCCGTTTCATGGGCTGGCTTTTTTTTTTTTTTTTTTTTTTTTTTTAAACCATGAAAGGAAGTAAACTCTTGGAGATCTGGGACAGATGAGATACATAACCCAACTCTTGGAGTGTATGCTAACTCTTATTCCAAGTGGACACCCAGAAACATCCCTTTTAAATGTTAATGAGGCTTTTTATTGACATGGTGTAAAGGTTAAGAGCTTGTGAAAGATCCTCCTAGATGTCAATACATTCCTTCCAGTTCTAGCCGCTGCCATTAAGTGGCAGTCTTCCCCTGCCTCTGGCCACGGGTCACCTGGGGTGCCCAGGGCACTTCTGAAGGGCTCTGCCCCTGTGGGCCGGTGGGGGGGCGAGGCGGGGGGGGGGGGGGGGGAGAAGCGCGTGCATTTCTCAGTCCATTTGAAAGTTGGGCTTATTCCGTTGTCTCTAATTTTCTCATTTTCTGGCAATCTCAGGACAGAATGCCTCTGATTCCCCCTGGGAGGTGGACAGGTTAATGATGTTTGAGGATTTTGAATGGCGCCAAAGTTACATGAGAAGTTTTCTTTTTTTTTTCCTTAATGCTGAGAAAAATTTTAAATGTCTAAAATAGTGGGCTGTTACCTCCATTGTTTGCACATTTTTGCTTATTTAAGTGGCCATGAAATTTTCACTGAGGATACCCCAAAGACCTGTGATTCTAAGGTACTGGCTTCACTTTTCACTTGAGTCTTCTGGCTTGTCTTGTTTTGAATTTTATCAACCGACCAGCAAGGATTGGTGGACGAGGGGGGATGGGAAGGGCTGCAGGTGCACCCAGAGAAGGAGGGACTGGTGGCCACAAGAGAAGGGCAGAGGGAAGAGACAGCCCGGAGCTTAACTCGTCACGGTCTCCCCGGAGGAGAATGATTGCCGTCCTGCAGTGAGAGCACCATCAGGAAAGACCAGCCCTCCTTTGGTGGTCACCGTGTGCCAGGCACCGTGCTGTGCCCTTGCGTTCACGATGCCCTGGATCCGTATGGCCTCGTGAAACACACGTTTCAGTCCCATTTGACAGAGGATGACACCGAGACTTAAGGATCTCACAGCTGCTAACAGGCAGAGCTGGGATTTGAACCCAAGTCCAAGAGTTCTTGCCCCCGCTACATAAAAGGAGACCGTGTAGTTATATGCCAGGTTGACCAGGGGGCTAGTTCAGGGGATTAGAGAATGAATGCTGCGGGCAGGACATGCAGATGTAGCTGTGATAAAGTTAGTAAAGGTCCAGCCACATGCAATACTGTGCAATGGAGGGTTGGGTCATGAAGGGATGTGGAGGACAGAGAACATTTTCATTGTTTCCTGAGTGTTGTTTCTGGGACCAGAGAACTCTGTGCCTAGACACTTAAATCCAATTCCTTTTTTTTTTAATTAAACAAACTTTTTAAATGTTTATTTTGAGAGAAGGAGAGAGAATGAACGGAGGGGGAGCAGAGAGAGAGAGGGAGAGAGAGGGTCCCAAGCAGGCTCCACGCTGTCCATGAACAGCCCAATGCGGGGCTTGAACTCACAAACTGAGATCGTGACCTGAGCTGAAATCAAGAGTTAGATGCTTAACCAACTGAACTACCCAGGCACCCAACTCCCAATTCCTTAATAGGCAGGATTTCCTTTTCCTTAAAATTTGGAACATCCTGAAGGGGAGAGTTGGTCAGGATTAGGGGGGACAAAGTGGTTACATTCTTTTCAGCCTGAGTGTTCATTAGGAGTTAAGAACATCTTAATCACCTGCATTTCCAGCCTCTGGCCTGTGGTTGGCGCTTGGGATAGGTACCAGCCTCAAGAGGGGCCCTAGTGATCCACGTTGTCCTATGTGGTCCCGTCACCCTGAATTGGGGCTGGCGTGGCATGGCCAATGGAGTAGGGGAGGAGTGAGGGGTGATGTGTGACTTCTCAGGCTAGGCCAGGAAAGGTATTGTGCCTCCTTCTTTGGCTCAGGGTGCAGCTAGCTTGCCTGCCCTGCTTGAGGGTGCTCCCACAGCCCTGTGGCGAGGAGCTGAGCTTTGTAGCCAGTAGCCCATCCAGTCTCACAATCACGTGTGTGAGGCACCTTGGACGTGACCCTCCAGCCCTAGACAAGCCTTTGGATGATGCAGCCCCAGCCGACATCTGACTGCTGCCCCTTCAGAGGCCCCAGATTGAATACTGCCCAGCCGAGCTCTTCCCAAATCCTGCCCCACAGAGTCTGTGAAGACCATACATAATCATGTATTTGGCCTCTAAGTTTTGGGGTAATGTGTTGTGCAGTGCGTGTGTACTGGTCCACGCTTTTTTGGTGTCACGTAATAGAAACCCAGCTCCAACTAGCTTAAGCAAAATGGTCCATTTCACTCATCATGTAATTTAGAGAGCCAGGCTTTATGTACAGCTGGATCCAGGGTCTGTCTTAGTCTCCTGACTCTGCTTCCTGTTACGTGTTGACCTTGTTGTTTCCTCCACCAAGGCGCTATGGGCAGCTCTCCATGATTGGCTCTGAGAGACCACTTTATACAAACCAACAGACGTTTAAAGCAGGCCCAGGTGTGCTTGCTCAGTCACTGCTCTCCCGGAGTGGAGTGTGGGAAACCAGTCTTTGACTTCTGTCAGTCTGTTGTGCTCCTATGGAAGACAGTCACCTGGCAGTGTTAGGCCTTAACATCCCGATTTGTAGGCCTGATGGAAAGAGAACTTCATCTTGAGGCAACGCGTGTCAGTCCTGGGAAAGAGGCAAAGTGCAGAATGGCTGGGGCCCCACCAGACCCGAGCCACACCTACATCACGCCATTGGTAGCTGCCATGATGAGGGATTCTCCATTTCCTAAAGAAGCAGGTGGTGGTGAGCTGTCAGTTCCACTTTCTTTAAAACTTGATGACAAGGCCTGGTTGAAGTCACCTGCCATTTTGGGCTTTATCTTTTCATTAGCAATGTGACCAAGACCTTATGGACCTTATGACGTGTCTAGAGAAGGAAGAAACTAATCTGTCTGTGAGCCTACTATTTGCTAGGGCCAGGAGTCGCCTTTCCAGCCCTGGAACTTGGTGGAACAGGGAAAGGTAGGATGTGCCCTTTCCTCCCCACCCTTCTCAGTGGGAGAAGGTGTTTATGCTTCGTGATACAATGGTGGGATCATGGTTGTATCATGAATATATGTTTTTAATGTTTATTTTTCAGAGAGAGTGACAACACGAGCTGGGGAGGGGCAGAGAGAGAGGGAGACACAGAATCCGAAGAGGCTCCAGGCTCTGAACTGTCAGCACAGAGCCCGATGCAGGGCTCGAACTCATGAACTGCGAGGTCATGACCTGAGCCGAAGTCAGATGCTCAACCGACTGAGCCACACAGGTGCCCCTAAAAATGCTTCTTTGTATACCTGCAAGAATGCCTTACCTCAGTGATGACTGATACTCAGTTACAGCAGCAAAGAACTGTTCACATAAGAAGATGAGGTCTAAGATTTGTATTGGTTGAGGGACAGGGGTCAGCAAACCATGGCCCTTGGGCCAAATCTGGTCTGTCATCTGTGTTTGGAAATAAAGTGTAATGGGAACACAGCCATCCCTGTTCATTTACAGATTACCCATGGCTTTTTTTTGTTTTTTTTGCCCCACAGTGGCAGAGGTAAGTAGCTGTGGCAAAGACTTTATGGCCTACAAAGCCTACAGACTTTATATATGGCTCTTTCTAGGAAAGGTTTGCTGACCTCTAGTCTAGTGGGTGCTTTGTAAAGTCTGATCTTCAGGGGGAGTCATTAATTTGTTCAGCATGTATGAACTGAGCATCTAGCCTGTGCCTGGCACCACTCTGTGTCCGGGGGATATAGTGGTGAGAAAGAGCAACCAGGCCTCAACTCTCCTGGCGGGTAGTGCTGACAGAGGGGAGGGACAACGTACAAGTAAATGAGAATTTCTTGGATAACGGTAAGTGTTATTAAAAAGAGAAGAATAGGTGGTATGGTGGAAGGTGACTGTCAGGGAGGGCCACTCTGTTGAGGTGACATTTAAGCTGAGTCCTGAAGAAGAGAAGGGGCCAGTTATGCCAAGATCTGCACGAAGAGCTGCCCAGGTGGAAGGGTCAGAAACTGCCAAGGCTCTGAGGAGGAAATGAGCTTCATGTGTTCGAGGAACAGCAACGAGGCCATGCTCTGGGAGAGTTTAACCTTCAGAGACTGGCAGGAGGAAGGACCTGACCAAGAAACCAAGAGGCGTGGCCAGTGAGGTGGGAGAAATCCACCCACTCACTGATGAATTAATGAATGCTCATTAGTAATGATACTGGTCATGACCAATGCAAATGACTCATGTAGAGACCGTGTCACCAATTCATACTTGTCTTCTGCTTAGGATGAACCATAGGAGACTACCATTTTCCTGGGCCAGAATGGTTGAAGAGCCAACCCACCATACACGTATACTGAAGTTAAACAAGTAGATGGATGGTACATGGTGGGAGCTAGGTTTCTCACTGTTGGACTAGAAGGTGACTGATCCACTACAAAGAGAGAGCTAGAATGATCCATGTGGGAGTGCCTCAAAGTTGGAGACACAGTGTGAACTCACATTTACCTTAATATATATAGGTGGTCACATATAGAAATAATTATACACGTGTGCATATACACAGGTTAGCTGCTTGCCTTTTCAGCTGAGGGGGGCTAGAAGGAACAACACCCCAGTAGTAACCAACACCTAGTGCCTGGATCTTCATTCTCTAAGAAATACCACTTTCTGATAAAAGGAATGGGGACTCCTTGGGAAATGTCTAATTTCTAATTCTAGGACAGGGTAGGAAATAAATAGGATGAACCAGGAGCCTCTTGTAGGGTCAGAAAGTAAGTGCTTTCTGACTTTTCATGCTTTCCTTTAGCACAAAAGGAAGTGCTAAGCAAATTGATGGGGGTATCTCCCAGGGACACAACAGGCAACTGAAAGAGCTACCAGGGGTCAAAGCTGCATGGGATTATAATCCAAAGTGTAAAATAAGTACCCATGATTCCATATATATAAATAAATGATTGAATAAGTCAACAAATGGTGGGGAAGAGACAAATCTCCCATATAGCAGAATTCCAACCCCCGCCCTCCAGGAAATGGAGTATAATCCCCACTCTTCAAGTGTTGACTTCTTGTAATGACTTCCTTCCAAAGAAAACTGAAGAAGGGGGAATGCTTTTCTTTGTGGTGAAGAAACCTGACACAACCTCAGCCCAAGTGATCACGGTCGGCATCAACAGCAACAAATCATCTTGAGAGTGCATACCCTTGATATGAAGTGATGGCAGTGACATTTTCACCTCTGTGGCCTTTCTCCTCAAAACACAAAAGTCCTATCTAATGAGAAAAATGTCAGACAAATCCCAGCCGAGGGACATTCTCACAAAACACGTGACTGGTATTCCCCCAAAGTGTTAAGGTCATCAGTGTGGTAGCCTGGCGTAGAAAAAAAGGACATTAAGTACAAACTAAGGAAGTCTGAATAAATCTTAACTTTAGTTAATAATAGTATTGCATCGGGGCGCCTGGGTGGCTCAGTCGGTTAAGCGTCCGACTTCAGCTCAGGTCACAATCTCGCAATCTTGCGGCCCGTGAGTTCGAGCCCCACGTCAGGCTCTGGGCTGATGGCTCAGAGCCTGGAGCCTGCTTCCGATTCTGTGTCTCCCTCTCTCTCTGCTCCTCCCCTGCTCATGCTCTGTCTCTCTCTGTCTCAAAAATAAATAAAAACATTAAAAAAAATAGTATTGCACCAATATGTGGGACACATGGGGGCTTTCTGTATTATCCTTGCCATTTTCCTGGAACTATGGTAAAATGGAAAGTTTGAACATTTATTTAAAAGAAGAAAAGTGGAACTTTCAGCCATCTTCTTGGAGGCCTCAGCGCCATCAGAGCCAAGTGGAAGAAGAAGCCAATGTACAGGCTGAAACGAAGAAGAAGAAAGAGGAGGCAGAGGTCCAAGTAAACCGCCAGCTTGTGCACATGTGGAAGCCACAGGAATAGAAATAAGGAAAGCAAGAGGCCAGGAACGCTGGTACACATTGTCGGACTGCATGTTTACTTTCTAGAACTTGATTCAGTGGATCAAGAACAGCCATCGCCATCTGTTCGCAACGACCACCTTGGAGAGACCCACCTTGCTCCTACCAGAACAGTCCTTTTTGGTCCTTTGCCCTGGACCTGTGACTTTTGGGACTAGTTCTGTTTTCATTTTGTGGCTGAAGGTGACACGTGTACAATAAATCATCATTTTTGCTGTCTTGGATGAGGGGAAAAAAATGTTGAATACTCGCAATGTCATATGCTCAACCTAGTACATGTCTTACCTTGGTTAGCTTGTGAGCATGAGTGTGTATTGTGCCATCTAATCTCTGTTGCCTCTCACACAGCCAATGGCCCCAAGAGACCAAAAAAACACAAAAAACAAACCCAAGTTAGGGATATATCCGTGGCTAGGAAATGGTCTAGCATCCACCTGAAAAAGCCAAGAAGATAGGCAGGGGTCAGCAAACTATAGTGTGAGGGCCAAATCAATCTGACTGCCTGTTTTTGTCAATAAAGTTTTATTAGAACACAGCCATACCCATTTATTTATGTATTGCCTATGGCTACTTTTTTTTTTTTTTTTAAGTAGGCTCCATGCCCGGCATGGAGCCAACACAGGGCTTGAACTCAAGACCCTAAGATCAAGACCTGAGCTGAGATCAAGAGAAGGATGCTTAACCAACTGAGCCACCCAGCTGCCCCATCTATGGCTACTTTTGAGTGACAGCTGTAGAATTGAGTAGCTACAACAGAGATCGGATGGCCCACAAAAGATTTACTATCTATCTGGTCCTGCATAGGGCACACAGATTCGGCCATCATCCCTAGCAGGAAAGGCAAGGAATCCCCATCTCAGGACAATTCAGTCTTTTTACAACAGAGCACACAGCTGGGAAAAGCCTGAGGTTCTTTGGGACTGAAATGGATCACTAATATTGAATGTTTACAACCTACTTGCTCCAGATGATTCAATTTAATTTCTACTGTCTATCGTAACAGAGTTCCCACGTGCATGGGTCGGGGCTGTATGTCTTCGTTGGCTTTCTGAGGCTTCGGAGCATATTGATTCTGCGAAATGTACATTTCTCTGAAAAGAACGTCTCCTGACATGACAGGAGATCACACATTGCTTGTTTCCTGTCCCTTTCATTCCGCTCTGAACAAAATAAAATCATGATCCCAATGTGACTGAGGGACCCTCATGTCTCTTGGAGGCTGGGCTCCCTTTGCCTGCTTTCTTTTTTAATCTCTTTCAAGCCAGTGAGGCAGGGTAGAGCAGTTCACTGGCTTTGGAGCCAGAGAGATGTGAGTGCGAGTTCTGCTTCTGTTATTTCCTGGGCCGTTTGCCTTTGGGTGAGCTGCCTCATGTTCCTGAGTCTTAGGCTGTTCCATAGTAAAATGGGGATAGTGGCTGCAACAGGGCACTTCTGAGGATTCAGTGACGCTCACAGAGCTGCTGCTACAGGTCTTGCTGTCTGGTATGATCCCTTCGCACAGGCAGGGTTGACATTTAGCTGGTATCCCCTGGTGTAGCTGTGCCGTATTTTACAGCCAGCCATTGGGGTGGATTGGTCAGTGCCAATGCCCTGACAGATGTTTGTTATTTGAGAAATCATCCCTCTTCCTTTCAGGGCTTCAGACAATTTCATGGGTCTGCCCTGGTACAGACACCAGTTGGAGCTCTACCCAGCTCCCCTTTACCTGGCCACCTTCCCCTAGCTGCTGAGAGTTCCGGCTGCTAAGAGCTCACAGCTGTCTCCTTTTCCAGAGAATTGCCCGCTCCAGATGGGAGCCGCCTCACCCTGGAGGGGATGCCATGCCTCAGTGACTAACTGATATAGGAATAGGGATTGCTGACCCCTGCCTCACAGTGGCCCAGTCCCTGCTCCAGAGCTCCCCGTGGGATCATACCAAGCTTAGCCTGTAGAGAGCATACTCTCTCTTGACTCTTTCCCCTTCTGTTTCCTGTGGCTTTCACTTCCCTTGTCTTGAAAGCCCTTCCTTAAAAACCCACATCTGCCAAAATGTGTTTTGCTGCTCTGCTTCTAGGAAATCTGGCCCAAAGCCATCAGTGTCTTGTTGTTACAGACCTAGATCTTTCTGCCAGAACAGTGGTCCATCCTTGGGGTCCTAGTGAGATCATCTGCATGGAGCTGGTTTGGTGGGGTTTGCAGGCAGGCAGGGACGCTGTTGGGGAGGTGACTCAAGGGTTTTGTCAAATATCTTTGTCCCCTGACACGTGCAAAAAAATCTAGGATCAGACTGCAGGGTTTCCTCCACACCTCACCGTGGCTCTATTGTCTGTCGTGCTATTGGAAGGCACTGAGTTTGGAAGGAATGTATCTGTGAGTGTGATGTGTGAATGCAGCGATTTGTATGTGCACACATTTATGTGTGGGGTCCTGTGCGTGTGTGTATGTGTGCACATAAGTGTGTGCATGCATGTGCCTATGCACAAGCTGAGCCCGTGAGCCCCACTTCTGGCCCAGTGCAACTGCCTGGGCTGGCCCTGCCTGTCTGCTGCTCTGGGACCCTCAGGTGGTAGCCAGGTGGCAAACAAGGAGAGCGCTGGGATGTCTTGTTCATCAGGACTCTTGACCATCCCCACCATATTGGGCCTCTTGGCCTCTTGGGCATGATTTGGCCTCTGCTGGCTTTGAGGGCCTGCCAGAGATACCATCTGGTCTGGAAAATGTTTTTGGCCCAGGCATAGCCCACTGACCACTGCCTGCTGGTCTATCACTTCTCCATCCAGGAAAACAGCACAGCCTGACCTGAGTGAGCACTGGCATGGGGCCACGTCTTAGGACAGGATGCTTTGGGGTCAACCTGGATTCTGGACCTGGTGCTGCCACTAAGGTGCAGAGCATATTGGGTCAGCCACTGCCCTCTGGCTCCATCCTAAGTCTGATTAGAGGAGAGCTAGCCTCTCTTTGGGTTTACCCAGTGTGGACCACCTCCACCTGGGAGATGGGCTGGGGGAAAGACATTAATGTTTGGAGCAGTGTGTATTAGTCAGCACTCATGTTTGCAAGGGTTAGAAATCCAGCTCCACCTACCTTAGGCAAATGTCTCCAGAACCCAAGGACAAGCAAGATGCAGCTGTGCTTCTGGATGGAACACTTAGAACCAACAGCTTGAGCTCCTTCTTAGGCACAGAACTAAGGAGTTTATAGTCTTTTTCTCATTTGATTCTCACACTGGTGAGGGAAGTGAGGCTCAGAGCAGTTAGGTGACCTCCCAAGGTCACACAGATAAGTGGTGTTGCGGATCCCAAAGCCTGAGCTCTTAGTCACCAGGCACTGTTTCAGGGTATTTGTTAGCGTTGGCTAAACCGCTGTAACAAAGAGGCCCAAACAGAATGGTGCGCACACAAGTTTATTTCTGACTCCTGTTAAATAGTTTGGGATGGTCCCAGGTGAACAGGGGGGCTTGGTCTGTGTTATGCACAGTTGTTTGGGACACAGAGTCTGTGACACCTCCAACATGTGGCTTCTCAGGTCACCTTGGAGACACAGCGTGGCGGAGTACACACGGTGGAATTTTATGGAAGCGGCCCATTGCTTCCAACTGGAGCTCAGTTGGGTGGCTGGCTCCAGGTAGGTGCGGGGGCTGCTGGGAAATCTGACTAGCTGTGTGCCAGGGGTAAAGGGAAGGACCAAAGGTGATGGGCAGCCTGAAGTGTCTGCCACACATGATAAGTATTACCATCATTTCTTGCTCTTTTAGTCCTTGTTCATAAGTAGTTTTTCTACTTAGAGCCATAACATATATTCTAGTTTTATTTCTTTCATTTATCATAATCCTTTTTCTGTGTGGCTCCACTGAGTTTCCTAATGATCATGGTTATGGGCTGTGTACACGAATTGTTGGTCAGTTAACTTGTTCCAGTGTTTTTCAGATAATAAAACAGTAAACAGCTTTATGCAAAAAAAAAAAAAAAAAAAACCCTTCAGTACCGTTGAATTATTTCCTTAAATTCGCAGGAGTAGGGATACCAAGTTGAATGAGTGAGCATTTTTATGGCTTTGGACACTGATGACCTTATTGCTTTCCTAAGGGCTGGCCGCCATCTACAGTGATGCTCACAGTGTTGCCAGCATTGGGTGCAATAGTTTTTTTGCTCATTTAGTTGTTGTGGAATGGTTCCTTAGTTTATTATGATAGCCTTTTCCAGGTCTTAACCCTTGAGTAGGAAGTTAGTGTGTGTGTGTATCGGGCTTAAGTCATACCTGCTGGAAATGTAACTTTTTCTTTTGTCTTTGGGAGTGACAAGACGATTTATCCACTTAACAAAAACTTAGGGAGTACCTGTTACATGTCAGGCAGTGGTCCAGGCCCTGGGCGTATGATGAATCAAGAAGAGACAAAGACCCTGCCCTCACAGAACTTTATATTTTATGGGAAGACAGACACTGGTCAAGTAACACACGGATGGATGAGACTATTTTAGTTAGTGAGAAGTGCCAAGAGGAAAACAGGACTGAGTGATGGGGTGGTGGGCGGGGGCTATTCTAGTTTGCAGGTGATATTCAGAGAAAACCTGAGTCTTTTGTGATAAGAAGGAGCCAGCCATATAAAAAGCAGAGGGAAGAACATTCCAGACTGAGGGGGGCAGCTCATGCAGAGGCCCCAGGGTAGGAATAAGAAGGGAGGGGTCAAGAAATAGCAGTCAGGACAGTCTGGTGGGAATGGGCAAAGAGAGACTGGTAAGAGATAAGACCAGCGACATACACAGAGATCACATATGACTTTGCAGATGGGATAGAGAATTGAGATGTTTTCTAATGGCCACCAAAGGGCTCTAAGCAGGGGGAGGAAAATGATCTGGTTGCCATTTTGGAAGGATGACTATGGGGAGAAAGAACTGCAGGGCAGAGACTGGAAAACTTTTCCCGCAAAAGACCAGATCACAAATACTTTAGGCCTCATGCCCCACATAGGGTCTCTATGGCAACTACTCAGCTCTGCCATTGTGGTGGGAAAACAGCCCTATAGATGGGACATACATGAACGGATGTGGTTTTGTTCCAAAATAAACATTTATTTTTTTTTTTATTTTTTATTTTTTTTTTTAAACTTTTTTTTTTTTATTTATTTTTGGGACAGAGAGAGACAGAGCATGAACGGGGGAGGGGCAGAGAGAGAGGGAGACACAGAATCGGAAACAGGTTCCAGGCTCCGAGCCATCAGCCCGGAGCCTGACGCGGGGCTCGAACTCACGGACCGCGAGATCGTGACCTGGCTGAAGTCGGACGCTTAACCGACTGCGCCACCCAGGCGCCCCCAAAATAAACATTTATTTACAAAAGAGGTGGCCGGCAAGATTTGACTCAAGCGCCATCATTTGCTATCTCCGCTGGAGGGGATTAAGAGCCCAGGCAGGGAGACCACCCAGAGGTCACTGGATTAAACCAGAGGAGACATGATGGTGGCTTGGGCCAGAGTAGTGGAGGCCGAAATTCAGAGAAGCAGATGGATGTGGGATGTGCTGTGGAGGTCGAGTGGACTTCAACTGGTCTGCCTGGGGAGCCCTCCAGTCTTTCACAGATGCCTCTGGGGAAGAGTCAGGAAAGTATGGAAAGTTCTAGGACTGTCGTCTTGGATGGGGGTGGGGATAACCAGGTGCTTGAAATGTGGTCTGGAGACCAAGTAACTTGTCTGAGTCATGCAGTTAAGGGGGGGTCCATGGCCAGGATTTGACTTCAGTCACAGCCATGAGGCTACACCTCCCAGCTCAGGCGAGGATTCTGTGTCACCCTGTACAATCTGCAGCTGACACTTGGGTTTCTGTCCAGGCCATTGGCTGGCAGGTGTACAGTCCCCACAGGACTTGGGGACCATACAGCCCCAAGCCGCACCACTTCCTGGCGGAATAACCTTGGGCGGGTCACCCTTACCTCAGAGCCTCAATTTTCCCAACTGTCAGCCAGGGTCAGCAGAGTCCCACCTCTGGCAGTGTTGGGAGGAGGGGAGCATCCAGTCCTAGGACTCGCTCACAAGATGGCAGACGGCTCTTGGTACCAAAAATTCTTCAAAGATGTCCCTCCTTCAGAGCCCCCAGCTCCATCTTGCTATCTTATATTTTTAAAGGGTCTTTCTGTGACTTTTGAATATCTCTGTTCTGGCTGATCCATTAGGTGTCAGTTTTTACTGTTAACTCAGTTCAGCTTTCTTCCCCAGTGTTGGGTGGGGGCGGAGGGGTCCTCCTTCATGAGGGTTCCAGCCGTCCCAGAGTCGAGCCTGGTCTTCTGTTCAACACCGCGTGCCAGGCCCCCAGCACGCTGCCAGGCACACAGGGGCTGAATGTAAGATCCTCCATTTGCTGTGACCCCCCCCCCACCAAGGGAAGCCCTCATCAGCTCAGTGACTACTGTATCTTGTCCCTCCCCAGGACCTAGTCCAGTGCCTGGCACGCAGTAGGGGCTCAGTAAATGTAAGCAGGACTGTTGGAACTATATGTACAGTAACACTTAGGAGAAGCTTACCTGCTTGGGATCTTTCCTTTCTCTTTTCTGTGCCCCAAGGCATTCGGGGCTCACAGAGGTGGCCCGCCAGCTGTGGCTCCGGGACCCTGCTCTAGCCTCTGCCATCAAGGTGCAGGGGAATGCATCAGCACCATCTGGGAGCTTGACTGAAATGCAGACTCCCAGGCCCTGCCCCAGACCTACTGGGTGGGAGTCTCTGAGGGAGGAGGGGGCCCAGGAAGCTTCCTGGTGATTCTCATGCCCAGGAATGTTTGAACATGGCCCTCATTTCTCAGCCTGGGGGAAGTCATGGAGCCCTGTCAGAGATAGAACTGTGCACGTGATGCTTCATTGGTCTGACCCAGTCCAGCATTTATCATGCAATAGTCTCCCTTTTGGTGAGTGGCTTTGACAAAAGGAGCCATTGCTTAAGTTGGTCGGGGACCAGGCACTTCATCTGCTGTATGTGTCCGACCCAGCGGCTGGCTCATTCCTCAAGTGCCTTCCTCCAGCGCTGAGTCCATCCATTGCCTTGGACACAGTGAAATGACTTCTCCTTAACAGGCAGTCGGCTGCTTGAATCCCATCTGGGGCTGGTGATGTGGGACTCCTGAAAGGCTGATCCTTGGCCGGAGGAGTGGTGAGCTCCCCATCACAGGAGTCGTGCATGTAGAGGCTGGAAGATCAATGAGCAGGGATGCTCCAGGAAGAGCCCACCATTCAATGTGGGGTCAGACTGGGTGATTTTGAGGGTCCCTCTCAGTATCGCTATATAGCCCCGCCCCTCTCTTTTTAGCGCCCCCTTCTCCTTTCTCTTCACCAGTGCCTCCTTATCACCACAATTTATGCCCAGCCTCAGGCTGAGAAGGAACAGGGATGAACAATAGCCATCATGGTAAAATGTAAAGACCAGGGACCTGGGGTCATACCCTACTGTGCTGAACTACTGAGGGTGACTTCTCAATAGTTGTGTGACTCGGGCATGCGTAGTGAACACTACCCTGTTGCCCTACCCACGTCCCTCTGACTTAGCCATACGCTGGAGTCGGCTAGGACTAGCTCCCAAGAGTCAACTGGTAAATTTTCAGGAATTTTGTGAACATTTTCAGGAACATTGCAGGCCAATTGACATTACGTTGGTAGCTTGAAATTGGCCTTCATGGGAGTATTTATACCATAGGAATCAGCAAACATTACAAATCTAGACTCCTCCTCCTCTTCCCCAATCTGGAGAACCAGTTGAACATTGACCTCCATGCCACTGCTCTAGCTTGCTACATCAGTGAGAGGTGGTCAACTTCCAACTGCTGGTATATCTGCCTCTCCTTATGTGAGGGCTTTCTCCAAAACTTTAGAGCACTACTGTGTCCTTACAGAAGACAGGCTGGCAGTTATGTTTCGGGAATTAATGTTCCTGAGAGCATCCCTCAACCAATGACTGACAGGTGTGTAAATCCCTGGCTCCCTTTCCTCTTGGCTCAGAGGGCTCGGAGACGCGTTTCTCACTGACAAACGGTGTTTCCTGACGGGATTAAGCTGCAGGGCCCACACTGGAAGTGTCTTGAGAACAGGGTGCCTCTCTTCCCTAGGTCATGTCCCCACTTCTCTGCCGGTATTTCTCTCACCTCCCAAATCAACTACTTGTACTTGAATCCTTGCCTCATGTCTGCTTCTGGGGGAGCCCAAACTACCACTGCATATGACTTAACCTCTCTGGACTTCAGTTTCCTAATTTAGAAGTGGGGTGTTAACAATGGACTCAGGGGAGGGAAGGAAAAATAAGATAGAAACAGAGAGGCAAACCATAAGAGACTCTTAAATACAGAGGACAAACTGAGGGTTGCTGGAGGGAAGGTGAATGGAGGGATGGGGTAAATGGGTGATGGGCACTGAGGAGGGCACTTGTTGGGATGAGCGCTGGGTGTTATATGTAAGAGATGAATCACTGGGTTCTACTCCTGAAGCCAAGACTACACTGTATGTTAACTTGAATTTAAATTAAAAGGAAGGAAAGAAAAAAAACCTGACTCACAGGCAGGTGTGAAGGTTACCTCAGCACAGGGGAAGGGTGAAGCTGACCCTGGGCAGAAACTGGTCTCCTTTGAAGTGCCTAGAACAGTGCCTGTTATATGCACAGGAAACAGGATTGACAATGCCTGCTACCTAGTAAGCTTTCAGCAAGCGGTCCATCAGTGTCCCCTATCTGATTTGATTTTGGTTGCATCTCCTTAAGTCACAAGTGACCAACCCTACCAAAAACACGCTGAGGGATGCCTGGGTGGCTCAGTTGGTTAAGCCTCTGACTTCGGCTCAGCCCATGATCTCGCGGTTCGTGAGTTGGAGCCCCGTGTCAGGCATTGTGCTGACAGCTCAGAGCCTGGTGCCTGCTTCAGATTCTGTGTCTCCCCCTCTCTCTCTGCCCCTCCCCTGCTTGTGGTCTTTCCCTCTCTCAAAAACAAATAAGCATTAAAAAAAAAAAAAAAAAGCACACCGAAACATAGCTAGATGTAAGTAGCTTATGGACTGGAAGGAGTTGCTGCATGGACTAGAGACTAGGGACCCAGCAACACCAAGATGCTTTATATGTCTGCACATCTGTCACCTCTGTTGGTGTTTTTTTTTTTTTTTAAGTTTATTTATTTATTTTGAGCAAGAGAGTGGGGAGGGGCAGAGAAAGAAGGAGAGAGAGAATCCCAAGCAGGCTCCAAGCTGTCAGTGCAGAGTCTGACATGGGGTTCAATTCCATTAACTGTGAGATCATGATCTGAGCCGCAATCAAGAGTAAGACACTTAACTGACAGAGCCACCCAGGTGCCCACCTCTGTTGGTGTTAACATCTCTTGATAACTGGGCCTTATCTTATCCTACCACAGAAGAGCTCCTCTCATGAATGGGAATGAATGATAAAATAAAAAAACTTTGTGGCACTAAGCTGCTGATATTTGGGAATTTGTTGAACAACATAGCACAGTCATTAGTCTAACTAATCTAGAACCTTCCCTACACTATCTATAATTCTCTTAACTGCCTTACAAGGTAGGCGTTTGTATCCCCACTTAGAACATGGGAAAATAAAGTTTCAGAGAGGTTGAAGAGCTTTCCCAAGATCACCCATGCTGATAAGAGCCTGTTTCCTTGCCCCACAGTCCCGGGGCCTTAAGATGTAAATCAAGGGGCACCTGGATGACTCAGTCGGTTAATCCTCCGACTTTGGCTCAGGTCATGGTCTCACAGCTTGTGGGTTTGAGCCCTGTGTCGGGTTCTGTGCTGACAGCTCAGAGCCTGGAGCCTGCTTCGGATTCTGTATCTCCCTCTCCCTGCTGCTCCCCTTCTCCTTGCAAAAATAAATAGACATTAAAAAATTTATTTTAAAAATGTGTATCAGGATTGAGGGGGTGGTGCTTGAAGAAGGCAGCGTAACTGACAATTAGGATGATGTGGAAGTGAACGTGAATTTAGCCCCACCTCCTGCCAAAACTGCATAATGTAACAGATCACACAATGAGTCCGGCGTCTGTTCAGGGTTTTCAGATGAGCTGTTCTGGAGCATTTGCTAAACACTCCAGATGTGTCTTCAAAGACCCCCTTCATATTTCATGCAGGCCGACAGAGCAGGATGATCATGCATGCTAATGCCTCTTCCTGGGAGTCGGGAGGACTTTTTAGTTCCTCATTAAAGCTGCGTGTGTACGTCTGAAGGAATGACGGCCAGCATCTGGACCAGATGTCAGGAGGGTCACAGCTGGGAGGGCCTCAGTTCTTGGCCAACTGGTTTCTTCCCAGTGAGGCTTCCTTGCAAGCTTCCCTTGCTCTCAGGATGAAATAAATGCTGGTGTCTCCAGCACACCTCCTTTCTCACGAAAACGGCTTTTACCCCCCTTCTCATCCCTGCCATTTGGACCCCCTAGTGGGTTCCGGCCTCCATCTGCCATTGATTGATCTGACACCAAAGCCCTGAAACTATAGTACTCCAGCTCCCTGGCCACAGGTGATTGGCCCAGAGGCTGGCACATGATCCAAGCTGTGCCAATCAGAGCCCGTCATGGGATTTTGTACTTGGAAATGGAGAGAGTGTCAGTCCTTCCTTCTCTGTGGTGGAGAGACACTGTGAGTCATGAGGCTGGGGCTTGTAGGGAGCCGCATCTCCTGCCAACAGGAGAGAAGCTCATCCTCTGTGAGAAGGAAAAAATTGAGAGAAGCAGAGCTGAAGAGTACCTAATGTGGAAATTCAAGTGCTCGGTTTCAGAAACTCATATAGACCCCTGCTGTCCTGGTTACTTTCCCTTGGATTATAGGCTAATGGTGCAGGGTGCTGCTTCTGGAGGCAGACCTTCCAGGTGCAAATCCTGGCTCGCCAACTAGGTGTGTGGCAGTGGTGTTCGTCATCCGTAAAATAGGATAAAAGGACAATAGCAACCTCATAGGGTGGTTGTGAGAAAGCAAGGAGATTCAAGCAAAGTGCTTGGAATGGCACCTGGGAGGTATTAAATGCTTCCTAAATCTCTTCCCCTTCTCTCTCCCCTTCCTCCTAATAATTATGGTAAGAATAACAATAAGGGTATTATATCTTCTGCTACTACTCATTAGATATACTGTTATTCCCCCCCCAGCTTTATCAAGATATAATTGACATATAACATTATATAAGTTTAACATATACAATGTGTAGATCTGATACACATATATTGCAGAAAGTGATTATATCATCAGCTAACACCTCCATCATGTCACATAATTACCAGTTCTTTTTTGTGGTGAGAACACGTAAGATCTACTCTCTTAGCAACTTTAAAGTGTAGAATACAGTATTACTAACTATAAGCCCCATGGTCTATATTAGATCCCCAGAACATTTTGTCTTAAACCTGGAAGTTTGTACCTTGTGCCTAGCAGCTCCCCATTCCCCCCAGCCCCACAGCACCTGGTAACCAGGATAATTATTAATTATTATACATACCTAATAGTATGTTATTGTATCTAATAATAATTATAATCTAATAATATATTAATAAATTCTATTATTATATCTAATAATAACTGTTTATATCTAATAGTCATAACTAGACTAGTAATAGTAATAATTAAAGATTCTTCAGTATTCTACCAATAAATTGGGCTTCTATCACTTGCAACAAAAAGCACTTAGAGGGGCGCCTGGGTGGCGCAGTCGGTTGAGCGTCCGACTTCAGCCAGGTCACGATCTCGCGGTCCGTGAGTTCGAGCCCCGCGTCAGGCTCTGGGCTGATGGCTCGGAGCCTGGAGCCTGTTTCCGATTCTGTGTCTCCCTCTCTCTCTGCCCCTCCCCCGTTCATGCTCTGTCTCTCTCTGTCCCAAAAATAAATAAAAAATGTTGAAAAAAAAAATTAAAAAAAAAAAAAAGCACTTAGAGTCTCTTCAAAGGGCCCTTCAAAAGAAGTTGGTGGGGCTGATACTGGAGCCGATATGATATTATTACCTCTAATAATAGAAATGAGAATAGTATTTTATTTTATCTAATAATCTACCACTAATAATACTATTATATCAATTAATAACAATGTTATATCTAATAATAACAGTAACCATTAAAGTAGTAATAGTAACGATTAAAGATTCTTCAGTAGCCTACCAATGAGTCACGCTTCTAGCGCTTGCAACCAAAAAAACGCGGAGGAACTCTGGCGAGGTGACAGAATCCTTCAGAAGTTGGCGGGATGAGAATGGAACCAATTTGATCATTCATTGGCTGCAGGGTCTGACAGTCAAATGCGCTCCACCAATGACCGGAGGACTGACTGCTCCCTTTTGGACAGGAAATGAGCCCGGGGCCGTAGGTGGCCTCGGAAACAGGAAGAGGCGGGGCTTCTGCATCAGCTGTGGGCGGGAGATAAGGTGGCTTTCCGGGGGGGCGGGCTGGAGAAGGTGGACCTGAAGCTCAGGCTTAAGCTCTGTGGGGCCAGGGAAATTCGAAACTGGCCCCTGAGGGCAAGGAGAGGCCGAAGGAAGAGGAAGAGGGGTAGGGGGCAGTTTTAAAAAGCACGGGAATTTAGGAGGCTTGGCCTGGGTGGCCACCAGACGACTACACCTGGCCCCGGCCCGCCGGAATCTTCGGCCTCAAGGGGGTCGAGTCACGCCTGCGCTCCACGTGGTGTCAGCAACATTACGGTGTCTAGGCTGCATCCTCGAAAGGGCCCGTAGTGCAGGTAGAGTGGGCCGAGGGCACACCCAGGACAGGGGTGGGGGGTGGGGGGTGAGCCGCCTGCCCTTGCCCGGCCAGCTGTCGTCCGCCGGCTGCCTTCGCCCTCTGCAGGGCTGAGAAGAGGTGGGTGGCGGACCCTGAAGATTGCACTCCGTATCCCTCTATTCCCGTTTGCTTTTTTACTCTGGCTGGAGGCATCTACCCAGTGTTTAACGCCTGGGGTCACCGGAAGCCGCCGCGTAGCATCTCCCGGGAGGAGAACAGAAGAAAAAGATGAGAAGCTGATCCCACAGTATTGTTTGAGCTCTTGAATCCTGCTGTACCTGAACCCGAGCTCTACCCCCGGACTCTTAAAAGATAAGTGAAACAACGAATTCACTGTTCGCTGATTCCCGTTGCGGTGGAAAGAGACGTGGCGAATACCACCTCCAAAATGAGCAGTCAAGAGCCAGATGCCAGCTATATTTAAACATTTGAGATAGTTCGAAGCTTAAAAGGAATAGAAAATCCCAGGACTGAACACTCTGAGCACACCTCGTGGACAATCACTCTGAACCAAGGGAGAGTGTGGACTGCCACGCGGCAGTCGGCAACATGAATCCGGAGGCAGCCCTGGGCCAGGTGGGGAAGGAGGGGCATGTACTGGACTGACAGCCAGGAATGGCAGCGGCGTAAATCAAGGCCCCAGGACTGGTACCAGTGTTTTTCCTTGGAGGGGGAAGTGCAGCGCCTGATTGATGAGAAGGGCTCAGCTTCAGTCCGAGGGACCCTGATTGTTCAGCAGTGTTTCGATTTATGCGGTGAGGTTCTTGTTGAAAACATGCTGGAAAAGACAAGTTAGGAAAACTAGGTTCTATTTTCCATTTGATTTCTGTACTAGCAACAGTTTCATTTGTTGAGGCCCTACAATGTGCTGGACACTGCTTGTTTGTTTCCTATGAGGTATTTACACCTTCCAACCAGGGCTGTCCTATACAGCTGTCCGTGTTGGGTACTGCACAACTCCAGGGGAAACTATTTGCAGCATAGTCTGTGACTAGCACATCTTGGAATTGTGCGGTGCAGCACCTTTGCTGCAGTGGGGCTAGTTCTGTTTCCAACAAACTGTAAGTGAGGTGGTGTTATATTCCTTACATTTTTTTAAAATCTTTCTTTCTTTCTTTCTTTCTTTCTTTCTTTCTTTCTTTCTTTGAGGTGGTGTTATATTCCTTACATTTTTTTAAAATCTTTCTTTCTTTCTTTCTTTCTTTCTTTCTTTCTCTTTCTTTCTTTCTCTTTATTTTAACTTGCTTTATTTTTTATTTTTTAAAAATTTACATCCAAATTAGTTAGTATGTAGTGCGACAATGATTTCAGGAGTAGATTCCTTAGTGCCCCTGACCCATTTAGCCCATCCCCCCCACAACCCCTCCAGTAACCCTCTGTTTGTTCTCCATATTTAAGAGGCTCTTATGTTTTTGTCCTCCTGTTTTTATATTATTTTTGCTTCCCTTCCCTTATGTTCATCTGTTTTGTATCTTAAAGTCCTCAGATGAGTTAGTCATATGATATTTGTCTTTTGCTAATTTTGCTTAGCATAATACCCTCTGGTTCCATCCACGTAGTGCACACGGAAAGATTTCATTCTTTTTGATAGCCGAGTAATACTCCATTGTATATCTATATCACATCTTCTCTATCCATTCATCCATCGATGGACATTTGGGCTCTTTCCGTACTTAGTCTATGGTTGGTAGTGTTGCTATAAACATGGGGGTGCATGTGTCCCTTCGAAACAGCACACCTGTATACCTTGGATAAATGCCTAGTAGTGCAGTTGCTGGGTCGTAGGGTAGTTGTTTTTAGTTTTTTGAGGAACCTCCATACTGTTTTCCAGAGTGGCTGCACCAGCTTGCATTCCCATAATCTTTATTTTTGAGAGAGAGAGTGTGAGCAGGGGAGGAGCAGAGAGAGAGGGAGACACAGAATCTGAAGCAGGCTCCAGGCTCCAGGCTCCGAGCTGTCAGCACAGAGCCCAACGCGGGGCTCAAACCCACTATCTGTGAGATCATGACCTGAGCTGAAGTCAGACGCTCAACTGACTGAGCCACCCAGGTGCCCCTGGTTTTCGTTTTTTGAGGAATCTCCATACTGTTTTCCAGAGTGGCTGCACCAGCTTGCATTCCCATAATCTTTATTTTTGAGAGACAGACAGAACATGAGCAGGGGATGGGTAGAGAGAGAGAGAGGCAGACACAGTATCAGAAGCAGGCTCCAGGCTCTGAGCTGTCAGCACAGAGCCCGACGCAGGGCTCAAACCCACAAGCTGTGAGATCATGACCTGAGCCGAAGTTGGACGCCCAACCGACTGAGCCACCCGGGCGCCCCTCCCTTACATTTTTAAATAGATGGGGTAATAGAGTAGGCGACTTGCCCAACATAACCTAGGTAGTGGGTGGAAGAATTCTAACTCAAACCCAGGTCAAGTTAAGTGACTTTCCATTTTATCATTTAGCTCTGTCAGTTAAAATACCCACCAGGGTAAGTTCAGTTGCATCTATATCTTGGCCTTAGACTGTGGACCAGTGGTCTCATATTATTTGTCTTGACTCCTCAACTCTTAGCCCAGTACCCGTATCCAGTGGGCATTTAGCACGTACTTGTTGAACTGGCAATAAATGGAGTGACAGGGCTCCATGAAGAAAAACCTTATCCAGGAGGCTGGACAGACGGAAAAAGATTTGGAGAGGAATGGGTGTTTTCTGGTTCCTGGTAGAGATAAATCCAGCAATATGTTTTGAAGCTGTTGATGAAAGGGCTGATTTCTGCAGACATCGCCAAACCTTGAGAACTTCCTGGGAGCCAGCCAGTGTCTTGATGGAACACACAGCTGGGCCTGTCTGGAGACTTGGTGGAGACTTGTTTATCACACTGGTGTATCCTTCGGTGCCCCAAAACACAATAGGAAACCAACAATGTGTGTGGAATAGGATTCAGAAAGAATTGTATCTTTGTTGCAAAATGCTTCCTTGAGAGGCTTAGCTGCTGGAAGATAGGGTGGGGATTGCAATTTAACTTGAAGATAGAAGAATTCGTTTGTAAGGTACTGGAGGGATTTGCTATTTCTTTCTGGAATTGGCCTTCAGGTGGAGCCATGTTTGACCTATACACTATTTTAAGGAAATTTGAATTAAAAGCAAACATTTACATGGTAGAAGGGTTTACGTTAAAATCCTGATTTTGAGCTCTTCTTAAAAATCAGACCATGGGCACTAATCAGCTGGAGACAGAAGCAGCTGTCCCCTTTAGACAGAGCATGGGTTCCTCCGTTCCCCGCTACTTATTGTGTTATTATTATTATTGTGTTAGGCCCAGATGTCTTCCCTCATTTCTGCTAGTGACTAGTCCTTACAGACATTTAGTTTGGGAATCTTAATTTAGAGCCGAGGCTGGAAGTTCAGCCATTCTTGGTTGTTACTATAGCTTGGTTTTTTATAACCTAAAGAGGGAGTCACAAAGATTGAATAGTTTCTCTTTCCTTTTTGAAGACGAGGAAAGTACAAGTAGAGATTAAATCACTTATGTGGGGTCACAGGGCAGGACAGTGCTGGTCCTAGGGAGTCAAAGGCCTTTTTCCTTGTAGACCATGAGAACAGCTTCTACTCCCCTTTTTGACTTGGCCACAAGGGAACTCAGAGCCACATTTTCAGATCTAGTAACTGACCTTCTGATCTGTATATCTTTTCTACTTTCCATCCTGTTCTATTCCTGTCCTTACCTCTTATTCTCAATTATTTTCCTCCAAGTTCTGATTTTAAATTTATATTTAATAATTTTGTGATACATATTCAAGAGTAGACTCTTAGGGCAGTCTACTGTGAGTTCTGTGTGGGTAGTGAATGAATAAATAAACTGTAATGAATTTTAAAATTCCAGGAAGGGTCTGAGTCACAGCAGACTTCATGCTGGATGAATGTCCTAGACTCAGACTGTGGCTCCCTTGTAACCAATTGAAAGTTTTTTCTTTCTTTCTTTGCTTTTTCTTTGCTAGCTTTTTACCGGCAACACATTTTGCTTTCCTGGCATTGAAGCGGCCCAGGCTGATAGCTTTGGCCTTGAGTGGCTCTGAGGGTTTGGTCTGGTGTCAGGATGTCAGGAGGGGTCTGGCAGACCCCATCCTCAGGCTGTGAGGGTGGAGGTAGAGTGGGGGGCAGCTTTACTACCTGCCTGGTCTGGGTCTTGGTTGGAGAAAGGTTTCTAAGCTCTTCTGACTTCACCTCTGTGTCCTGCAGTTCAAGCGATGCGGCCATCCCTGCAGAGATCTGGAGAGAAAATTCCCAGCCAGGAGTTTCTGGCTTGTTTGATTTTGAGCTTGTTCCCTCACATCCCCTTCTCCATCTCATCCCCCCTGGTCCTTGGACATTTTTTTAAAGAAACAGTTGCAAGGCGAAGTCAAATCCAAAAATTCAGAGCAGACAGGCCACTTTAATTTATTTTGGCCATTTCAAGGTAGGGAAGCGGGCTCATGTTTTTTGAGCTCTTCTTCTGCACCAGCCATCGTACTGCATTCTTATCGTGGTGCCTGGTTCTCTTTGACTTCAGAATAAGTTAGAAATGGATTAGCAGACCCTGCATGCTGTGATCCTGGCCGACTTCTGTAACCGCATCTCCCTTCTTTGCTTCCTCCAGCCGAGCTGGCCTCACCTCACCCCCTCAGTACCTGTCCAGTGCTTCCCAGCCTTTCTGTGTTTGCACGTGCTGCTGCTGTCTGTACTGGGAAACCTTATCCCTTCCGGTCTTTGCTTGGCTGCCTCTTTCACACCCCAGATCTCGGCTGAAGTATCCTTTGAGACTTTCTCTGATGCTCACGTAGATGATTATCTCACAGAAGCCTCCTTCTTCCTTCACAGCACTCTTCAACACTTTAAGACTGTTTGTCTGTGATTTTTTACCAATATGGTCCTTTTATTATACCATAAGTCTGTTTCTTGCATCATATTGTAAGTTTCGTGAAGGTGGAATCGTGTGGAATCATGTCCTGCTCTATGCCCATGTGCCTAACACATAGCAGGTGTTCATTAAAAAATGTGCTGAATGAAGGGACCGTTTGGGTGTCATCATTGTTGTAATTATTATTAACAGCTACTACTTATCGGGCACTGACTGTGCCAGGCCCTGTGCTGATGTTTTATACTTAGCATCTCATTTAATTCCCACAGTGATCCCCCGGGAGGGGGTGTGTGGATCACGTTATCCCCATTCTTCAGGAGAGGAAACTGAGGTTCAGGTCCTTTTCTCAAGGCCACCCAGCTAGTTAGTATAGAGCTGGGATTTGAACTCAGGTTTTCCAGTGCCAAAGCTGTGATCCATTCACTCTGCTGCTGTGTTCCTTTCCAGAGGAGGAGTCCGCCACTGTGCGGACTTATGTGTGACATTCTCTGAGACATATGAGTGCTGTGGGGATGAAGGGGGTGGGCTAGCCGGGGCGGGGGGAAGACCCTTTAGGCATCAGGTAGGCGGAAAGGCCGAGGGGGAGATGGGAGAAGGGATTTTGTACATGTAGCAGCTGTGCTCGCAAGACAAGCAGCTGAGGGCTGGGCTGCGGTTGGCTTCACATCAGCTCTCTTAGCTCAGGCTACTGTGACAAAATACCGTAGACTGGGGGCTTAAATAGGAGGCATTTATTGCTTATAGCTCTGGAGGCTGGAAGTCCAAGATCAGGGCAGCAGTGTGGTCAGGTGCTAGTGAAAGTTCTTGTCCTGGCTTGCAAATGGCAGCCGCCTTCCTGTGGAGAGACCAAGAGAAAGGGAGAGAGATGTCTTCTTCTTATAAGGACATGGTCCTTTATTTTTTATTTATTTTTATTTTTTAAATGTTTATTTTTGAGAGACAGAGACAGAGTGTGAGCAGGAGAGGGGAGAGCGAGGGAGATACAGAACCTGAAGCAGGATCCAGGCCCTGACCTGTCAGCACAGAGCCCGACGCAGGGCTGCAACTCACGAATTGCGAGATCGTGACCTGAGCCGGAGTCGGACCGTAACTGACTGAGCCACTCAGGCGCCCCAGGACACGGTCCTTTTTGATTAGGGCCCACCTTTGTGACTTCATTAACCTTAATTACTTCCTAAATTACCTTTCCAGATACAGTCATGTTGGGGATTAGGGCTTCACAATGTGAATTTTGTGAGAACATAATTCAGTCCATAGCAAGACCATAGAGGGCTTTTGGGAGCCCAGGCTTTGGGAGCAAACATAGCTTCAAACCCTGCCTGGACATTTCCTAGCTGTTGGATTCTATTTTTCCGAATCTCTGTTTCCCTCACTATGATTCAGGGATATCACAATCTGCCCTGCCTGCTTTATAGAACACTAAGGAGCCAATGATATAACATATGTGAAAATGCTGTTCTTTTTATCTGCATTCCTTATTGTCATTATCACTGTTCTTGAGCAGGCAAACTGATTTCTCTCTCTCTCTTTTCTTCCCACCCTTGAGTTGTTTGAAAGTTATTTTTAAAAGTCTTTGAAATGTCCTTTTCTGTATTTGCCAAAAGCAGAATGGAAATTGATAGCATTGTCACTGCCGGAGTCCCCCTCCCTCCGGCTGCCCGGCTGGGGGAACAACTCTGGGAAGAGGTGGAGGTTTCTGTTGAGGCAGCTGGTTTGTTACTGTGCAAGTGTTTTCTGTGAGTGCCGATCAGCTCTCTTATGCAATTTCTCCTTTTCTTGTTCCTCCTCTTTTCCTGCCAGTGTTGGGGCCTCTGTGTGGCCTCTGGATTCAGAAATCCAGGCAGCAGGAGTTTGGACCCCCATTGGGCCATGTCCACCTGAAAAACCCTCCAAAAGCTTCCTTTCAACTTAAAATAACATCCACATTCTTTAGGGGGACCATGGGCCCTGTCACTTACCCCTCCTTTATTCATCCCTACTCACATGGCCTTTCTCAACTCGTATGTCCACATTCTTTCCACCCCAGGGCCTTTGCACGGGCTTTCCTCTCTGTCCGGAACTCACTCACCTTTTGTCATGGTTGTCTCCTTCACTGACATGTCTGTCTAAGTGTGATCTTCTTAGAGGTCCCTTCCCTGACCCCCAGTTGAAGATAAATCCCCTTTGCTATTGTGTCATGCGCATAAGCTCAGTTAGGGTTGCTGGAGAAAAATAGGGTGCCCAGGCAAGTTTAAATTTTGGATTAACACGAAAAATTTTCTGGAATTGCATGGGATTTTTATTGATTGAAAATTTGAATTTCTTTTTTTTTTTTTTTAATTTTTTTTTTTCCAACTTTTTAAATTTATTTTTGGGACAGAGAGAGACAGAGCATGAACGGGGGAGGGGCAGAGAGAGAGGGAGACACAGAATCGGAAACAGGCTCCAGGCTCCGAGCCTTCAGCCCAGAGCCTGACGCGGGGCTCGAACTCACGGACCGCGAGATCGTGACCTGGCTGAAGTCGGACGCTTAACCGACTGCGCCACCCAGGCGCCCCTTTTTTTAATTTTTTTTAACGTTTATTTATTTTTGAGACAGAGAGAGACAGAGCATGAACAGGGGAGGGGCAGAGAGAGAGGGAGACACAGAATCTGAAACAGGCTCCAGGCTCTGAGCTGTCAGCACAGAGCCTGACGTGGGGCTTGAACTCATGGACCGTGAGATCATGACCTGAGCCGAAGCCGGATGCTTAAGCGACTGAGCCACCCAGGCGCCCTGAAAATTTGAATTTCAAATTTAACTGGATCACCTGTATTTTCTTTGCCCAGTCTGGCAGCCCTGCCCTCAAAGACACATGTTGAATGAATGAATGTGAAGCTCTTAGCACAGAGCCTGGCACCCAGTAGGCTCGGAGTACGGAAGTACACGTTCGCGGTCACCTTCCTCCTCCTCATCTAATTGCCTCTCGGAACTCCAGTGTCCCTGCTCCCTTTGGCTCTTTGGAGACAGGCAAGAAAGTGTTTCCTACCAGAGGGCCATCACCTGGCTCCTTAGAAGAGCATAAAATATTCTCTGCTGCAGTTTTGGAATCCGATTGCGGTGCTGTTTGGCAGGGAAACGCAGTGAGTTATCACAGAGCGTTCCCTCCAGCGCTGGGTCATGCAAATATTTATTGCGAGCGTTAAATAATAAATGGAACAGCCTGCCCAATGGTAAATCTGTCATGTTTGGTTTCAGCCAGAAGTTGTGACGGCTCTGGAATTGCTGCCCGTCCCACTGCCTCCGCCTGCCCTCCAACATCCGAGCTCCGATTAGACAGCTGGATGCCAGAGGGGGCAGCGGAAGATTCTCAGCCAGGTGTGCAAGCTGGCAGGTAAGGCTGGGCTGCAGCCCGGGAACCAGAGCTGACGAGACGCTGGGCAGGCCCGGGCCCTTGCGGACACGCTGCTGCCACCGTCCCCGCGGGGCACCGTCTCGTGGTCCCCATCTTGAGTGATCTTGCAATATCCCCCCTGATGCTCGTGTCAGCTCCACTCTGGCTGACCGGCCAGAGCTGGCCAGTTTTTGAAAGGACTTGTCTTTCCACCCTCTTTTCTAGTCCGAGCGGTGGGTGAGGAGAGGAGTGAGACCTTGTGTCAGATGATCAGATGCAGGAGTGTGTCCTGAGCCCCCGTATGCACTGTGGGACCCTGTACATATCCTGCCCTGTAAACCTGGTGTCACAGCGTCGACATCAAACGTGTGGGTTCTTGAGCCAGAAACATCTGAGTTGGAATCCTCCCTCTGCACTTAGACATTGTACAGCCTCGGGCGAGCCGTGTGACGTTCTGGAGCCTCTGTTTCTTGAGCTGTAAGGTGGGGGAAAGGATGGTGCTTACCACCTGGGGTTGTTTTGAGGCTTCAGTAAGATCACACACGTGAAAGGCTTAGTCCTGTGCCTGGGACCTCACGAGTTGTTGCCGATGCTGGCTCTGGTGGTGAATGAGGATCCGGAGAGAAAGGGATCCTGCCCAGATTCACAGACAGGGCTGCCTTGGTCATGCGGCATGCATAAGTCCCATCTTGGGAGTATGGGGTGAATGGTCATTGAGTGGTGGAATTTGGGCTCCAACCTGGCATTTTATGGCTCCAAAAATAATGCTCTTTTTCCTACCTCAGATCTGCCCTCTTGTGGGATGGTGGGTACTGTGGCCCATGCGCTGACCCCAGCCCTCATGGCTTGAGATTGGTGGTGTCCTTGCAGTGGTCGGGGGTGTATTTGGAACCCTGGGTGGGGCTGCACAGAGGAGGGATACCGCTTAGGACATGTGTGGCTTGCAGCTCCTAAGAACCCAATTTGAAGAGGCTTAGACAATAATGGAATTACTGTGTCACAGACGGAGACGCTGTGGCTGGTGCACTTGTGGCCTAGCTGTGTACTGGTGGATCCAGCCTCTTTCCCCCTTTCTGCTCCTTCTGCTACTTGTTGCAGGTGGCTCTTGTCCTCCTGGTCTCGAGATGATGCCGAAAGAGAAGCAGGCCCAGCTCTTCCACTTGGGATCCACTTCTGGGATCACTGTCCCAGAAGCTCTCAGCTCACTTCTCCGTGAGTCTCATTGGTCAGAACTGCGATGCCCTTTTTCTAGGCAGTCACTGGCACGGAAGATGGAATTTACCACGATTGACTTAGACCAGCAGTTTTCGAAGTGTGAAAGTGTGGTCCCCAGGCCAACATCATCAGCCTCACCTGGGAGCTTGTTAGCAATTCAAATTCTTTGGCCTCAGCCCAGCAACTCTGACATGAGGCCCACAATCTGTGCTTGAATAAACCCTTCAGATGATTCTGATGGATACTGAGTTTGAAAACCTCTGGCTTGAGCCAGGGATCTTTTCCTGTGGAGAGCTGGCTAGTGCCTATTTTAGCCTAGTAACCACCCAGTCACTGGAGTAGCTGCTCACCCCTGCTGTCGTTATGTGAAAGCAACCGTGTATGATACCTGCCTGAACAAGCCTACTTATGGACACTGGGATTTGAATTTCATGTAAGTCTTACATTGTAGGAAATATCGTTAGGGTTTTAATCTTTTCTAGCCACTCAAACATGTAAAAGTCATTTTCAGCTGCCGGGCCACACAGAAGCAGATGGCCGTCCAGGTTTAGCCCACAGGCCGTGGTTTACCAACCCTGGTGAAGACTGATGGAGATCCGTCTTCTGAAAGTGGCGAGGGCCCTGCTTCTCGTGAAATGCAGAGAGCCCCAGCTCCTGAAGGGGGCTGGAATTTGGGGCACATCGCTCTTGTATGTTCACCGGCACTGTTTGCCGGAGGAGCTCCCCAATGTGTCTTGCTTTTAAAGTCTTGACTTCGTTCTATTTCTTAGGCAGAGTCTTCATCTGTTTGCTGAAGGCAGTCTTCACTGCCCTGAAAAGCCTGGATGTAATTCATTCTTGTACCTCAAACTCCCATCTCCTGGTCCCTGGTGGCATCAGAGCCTGGGAATGTAACAGGACATGCGTCCAGGACGCTGTTTCATGCTTCTTACACATTCTTCGTGGTCCTGTAAGATGGAAGTCTTACCGCCCTGTTGTAGGTGGGGAAATGGAGCAACCAGCTGTGCAGGAGTCCGAGGCCCAGCATCTAGAGCCACATTGCACTTCCCCACGTCTTCTACTTCACACCGGTTCTTGGGGCTACTCCCTGGAAGGTTCCACAGTCCCCCCGTCTGGCCGCCAGCCTCCCTCTTTCCTTAGGAGAAGACAGTAATCCTGATAATGGCATCAATGATGACAAATAGCCAACGTGGGATTAAGAGCTTACTGCCTTCCAGATGCCGTCCTAAGCACTTCATGTACATTACTTCTTTGAACGTATGGCCCCCTTGTAGGTGAAGAAACTGAGGCACGGAGAGGTGAAGGAAGCCACGGTCACCACTAGGAAGTGGTTGCCTGACCCTGGGCCCCAGAGCCCAAGCCTGGTTAATTACTAGAAGGAGGCCCATCATTAAAACAGAATCGAAATGATTATACAGAACACCTTAACTCTGCCATTCCTCATTCACCCCCTGCTTCAAGTCTTTTGAACTTGAACATAGCGGTTTAGTTTTGCTTTTGTTGCCTTCTGATTGGCTAGTTGAAATATAATACCTTTTGTTGAAGACACTTACCTTTAAATTTTAGAACCAGCTACCTATAGCCCTCTATAAATACGACGACGAGCAGGAAAAGCAGACACTTGGTTGTTTTCCTCTCCGGTATCGAGAATAGAGAATTTAAGCTTCTACGATTTGGCGTGTGCTGTGGACTGAATTCATATGTTGGAGCGCTAACCCCCAGTATGAGGGTATTTGGAGGTGGGCCTTTGGAAAGTAATGAGGTTTAGGTAAGGTCTTGATGCTAGGGGCCTCGTAAGGGGATTAGTGCTCTGATAATAGGATGGGAGACCAGAACCCGCTCTTTCTCCGCCACATGAGGACATAGTGATGAGGTGGCTGTCTGCAAGCCGGGATGAGAGCTCACCCCAGAACGTGGCCGTGCAGGCGCCCTCATCTCAGACCCTGGCCTGCAGAACTGTGGGAAGATCAAGCTCTGGTGTTGACGCCAGTCTGTGCTATTTTATTACAGCAGAGCCCGAGATGAGTAAGATTACGGGAGTCTGGTCCTGGCCTGCTGGAAGTACGCAACCTCTCAGAATAAAGGGTAAAAGGCGACAGCCTCGAAGCTGCTCAGTTCTGTGCCTTCCGCCCCTCGTCATCGCCAGCCTCTCCAGGATGTGGGCGCACCTGGTGCAGAGCTGAGAAGGGTTGGGATCCGTGAGAGGAGCCTTGGGAAGTCAGAGCAAACGGGGATAGTAGCTGTCTCTCTAGCGGTTACTGCACTTGAGGGGTGATGCTACAGGGACCAGGAGACTCGGGTCCGAGCACATGAGTGTTTTCTCCTTTAACAAGATGTCTGCAAGTGGGGGCTTCGGGATTGTTCCTGTGGCTCTGGTTCGCATCCCCGAGACTCTCCTGGCCTCCCTCTCCAGGCCCCGGGATGGCTCTCACTTTGTGTCCTCATCTGATGAGGTCAACAGGCAGGCCTGGGAGGGGGTGGGGTGTGTGGAGGTTCAGATTGCCTCTCCTCGTATGAGTTATTTGCTGCATTAACAAATTACTCCAAAATTCAGCGTCTTTAAAGGACATTCATTATCTGTGGCCAGAAGTCAGAAGCAGTTCAGCTGGGTGGTTCTCGTTCAGGGTTTCTTGAGAGGTTTCAGTCAAAACGTTGGCCGGAGCTGTGATCTTCTGGAGGCTTGACCGGGGCAAGAGGATCTGCTCCAAGATGCCTCACACAGATGGCTGGCACGTTGGTGCTGGCTGTTGGCTGTGGGCCTCTCCACAGGGCTGCCTGGGGGTCCTCGCAATGTGGCAGCCACGTCCCCAGGGTGAGTGATTGGGAGAGCACACGGGGGAAGCCGCAGGGCCTTTCATGTTCTAATCTTGGAAGCCATATGTTGTCACTTCTGTGTCCTGTTCGTTACAAATGAGTCACTAAATTGAGCTCACACTCAAGAGAAGGGTTCCATCTTTTGAAGGGAGGAGTATTGAGGAAATTGTGTACATATATTAAAACCGTTGCACTCCTTATCAACCTGTTATCAGAGAGGAAGATCTTTCCCAGGGGGCCCCCTCCCTCTGATGCCCCCTACGTCTCAGTGGCTCGTTCTGGGTTCCATGTGCCCCTCCCACCTTCCCCCCCAAGGGACTGGGGGGGGAGAAGGATCACTGAACGGAACTGTTAATTAGAAGAATTGGGGTGGGGAAGATGGCTTTTGGGTGCCTGTTGACAGCGTGTGCTGCAGTATTTTATACACTTCATCTCTAACAACCTTGCAGAACTATGATTAATGCCCATAATTTGCAAATAAAGAAACTGTGGTTCAGAGAAGTAATCCCCCTAAGGTCACACAGCACATAAGATGGGAGAACTCCAGTCCATCTAGCTCCAAAGCTTACATTCTTCTTTCTGTAGCCTTCCCGTCAAAACAGTATTTCTTAGCTGCAGGGAGGCAACGGGGATTATGGCCCACAGACAGCATTTGGTGATGTTTAGAGGCATTTCTGGTTGTCACAATTGGAAGTGCTATTGGGTAGAAGGCAGGGATGCTTCTCACCATGCTGTTGACCTCAGTGTGAATAGGGCCAAGTATGAGAACCCCTGTATTAGGACCAGCTCTTTGAGGACAAGGACCATGCTTTCTTTGCCCCTTCTGAGTCCTCTCTGCTCAGCCTGATCCTGGCACGTTGTAAGTGTTCAGTAAATACTGAGTAGATGAACAAATGTGCCGTCCCGAATCCCAGATTCAAAGAGTCACAGACTTGGAAAACTGGGGGGTTTTGGGGTGTGGAGAGGATCACTGCTGCTCCCAGTGGACTTACCCAAGCCCCCAGCTTCCACTGGTTGTAAGAGGCCTAGCAGAAGCATGGTCCTCCTGCATTTGAACTTGGTCTGACATATTCCCCCATATGTGAAGGGGGCTAACTATTGGATGGTGGTCAAGGTTGGTCACCAGTTCATCTCTGAAATCATGGAAGTAGAGGGCACAAACACAGACACACTTCTCTGAATCTACCCGTTTCTAAATGGACTAGCCCCTGGGGAGGAAACACAGTAATTTCTTTCTCACTGCCCTTCATTCCAAGCTCTGCTCTTTGTAGGCAGTTGCTGGTGCTTCAGGGCAAAGATAATGAAAGTTCTTTCATGTATCAGACTCCTTTCCCCAGGAGACAGAGCCCCGGCATCAGCCAGAGCAGAAGGCCTGGGCTCTGGGAGCCTGGTTTGGAGGCCAGGAGGTCCGTGCACGTGCTTTCTTGGGAACGGGCTGGGGACTTGCAGTGATCACTAATTATCTCACAATTGACATTTCAGTGCCCGCCGGCTTCTTCGTCGGATGTTTCTGTATCATGTCAGGTTATGAGAAAAAGCAGTAGTCTGTAATGGCTAGGCAAGCCCATTTTCTTTTTTTCTAAAGGTCAGTTTTTACAGCAAGGAAAGAGCCTTGAATTTACTCTAAGTGTATACCATTAGGCAGAAAATTCATAGTATCTTCACACTTAGGAGTTACTATCTCCATTTTGCAGTTGAGAAAACCAAGGCTCAGAGAGGTTAAGTGGCTTGCCAGAGATTTCCTGGACTTTAAGTGGTAGAGTGGGCGTTCGGAGCCAGGACTGTCTGTCCACCCCTCCCCACACCCTTGCAGTTTCCAAGTCCACAGTTTATTTCCTCTGCCATGCCCTTGTGGTGACCTGGACCCTGTCTTCAAAGCCTTGGAAGTGCTGTCGATGGAACGTTTGTGTCCCTCCCCAAAAGGCGTTTGTTTTGATGGTTTTAGGAGGTGAGGTCTTTGGGAGGAGAGTGGGTCACGAGGGTGCAGTCCTCATGGGTGGGGTTAGTGCCCTTCTAAAAGAGGCCTGGGGGATCTCCCTCAGCACTTCTTGCCATTGAGGTTCTATTTTACAGATAAGGAAGCTTAGATCCGGGAGGTTAGCTTGGAAGAAGTCACAGAGAGTGACCGAGTTGGGGTTTAGCCCCAGACATCTGCCTCCAAAGCCCACGTTCTCAGCCGCACTCCAGATACACTGTGACAGGCTGTCTCTCTCCTTCCACCGTCAGTGGGGATGGCAGGCAAGGGGCTGCAGGCAGGGTGGGGCAAGTCTGATAAACAGGATCAGACTTACTAACTGGGTGCTTCTCAGATGAGTGTCGTGCTGTGCGGGCATGGACAGAATGCAGCTGGGGGGAGCAGCACCTGTACTCTGGGGGTACTTGCCCTCAGGGTCACTGCCATGGGCCTTCCAGGCTCAGTGCTCACTTAGTCACGTACCTGTTTAACTCTCAACACCGGCACTAATGGTGTGTGGTCGTCTAAACTTTGATTTGTAGGGGTGCCTGGGTGGCTCAGTCGGTTAAGCTTCCCACTTCAGCTCAGGTCACAATCTCATGCCTCTTGAGTTTGAGCCCCGCATCCGGCCCTGTGCTGACAGCTCAGAGCCTGGACCCTGCTTCAGATTCTGTGTTGCTGTCTGTCTCTGCCCCTCCCCTGCTTGTGCTCTGTCGCTCTCTCTCTCTCTCCCCGTCTCTCTCAAAAATAAATAAACATTAAAAATGTTTTTAAAACCTTTATTTATAACTGCTTAGCAACTGTCCAGCTTTACAGATCTGGTCATCATGAGCTGTAGCCAGAAAGGCTTCCTTGACCGTACATCAGTTTTCAAACCCTAAATGTCAACTGACGTTGGAAAAAGGAAGACTAAACAGTGAAGGCATCAGGAGAGATCCTCAAGTGGAACTATGTGTCTGTCGCAGACAACCCACATGTCTTGGGGGCCTTTTACTGCCGTATTCCCCCGTAGCATCGGGGAAAGCCTTTTGTACAAGCCCGTGAAAATCCGCATTTCTTTACCCTTCTCACTCACATTCGACAAGGTTTACCTGAGTAGCTCTGCCTCTTCAAGAATCACTTCCTCGTGCTTTGGCTTCTTTTTGTCCTGCACAGGCACAAGATCTTCAAGGATGGGTTGGTGTTTTTCTCCTTTCTGCAGCCCGCACTCGCTGCTCACTTGCTGTTGGTTGGCTGGCCAAGGGCCAGGATTGTTGTTGTAGAGGGTTGTTGTTGTTGCAGTTGCTTTGTTGAATAACTAGTTATCACCAGCACTCAAGACAATTGGTTTAAACACCCAGGTCAAAGCCAAGAGTTCTGAACACGGCGCGTTCTGTCTGAAGATCGGCAGCAAGTTCTGCTTGAGAGGATATTGGACGCCACCATCTCCTGAGTTGTCTTTGTCTTTCAGCCATTGACCTTACCATCTTCATATGAACTTTGACCTGGCAGAGTGCTGGCATGGTATTGGGTGGGGGGGGAAGGTGGGGGCTGGTGGTGGAATTTAAGAGTGAAGTCCAGTCTGTAAGCTATAGCCTCTCTCCAGCACCTACCCTGAGAAGTATCAGGCAGATTGCAAGGAGTTAAGTCATGTGGTGTCAACTCTTGCTAAGGTATTAGTCATGTTACAACACACACATGTCGCAGATCAACATATTGTATACCTTAAATTCATACAATGTTATATGTCAGGTGTATCTCAGTACAGCAATTACATATGACCGGAATAGAAAGAGTTCAGTAAGATGACAATTGTGAAGGCAAATTTGGGGTTCCACTACCAAACTGCCCTTTCTCCCAGAAACATCATCTCACTTGTCATGCAGATCTCCATCAACTAATGAAAATGGCCACAGCTCCATGGCTGCAAATCTGACTTTTCTGTCCAGGTGAACTACTCTTTTTTTTTTATTTTTTTTTTAATGTTTTTAATGTTTATTTATTTGAAAAAGAGAGAGAGTGCAAGTGAGCACAGGCAGGATTGGGGGAGGGGCAGAGAGAGAGGGAGACACAGAATATGAAGCAGGCTTCAGGCTCTGAGCTCTCAGCACAGAGCCAGATGTGGGGCTCAAACTCATGCACCGCGAGATCATGACCTGAGCTGAAGTCAGACGCTTAACCAACTGAGCTACCCAGGTGCCCTTTAGGTGAACTATTCTTAAAAAGACCCCACGCAAATCTAGAAAGATTAGGAATAGGTCAAATAATTTATTTTCTTGAAACAAGGTTACTGAAGCATAAGACACATGAGTGATAATAAACATGTATTTTTCACATTGGTCGCCTTGCCCCTGCTTTCTCATTAATGCTTTTCCTCAGCCTCTTCCCTCAGACCCTGCAAGAGTCCTTCTCTGGCTTGTTAATGGGAGACGTGGATGGAAGAGAGAGCTGGCTTTTGTCTCCTCAAGACCTGATCACACCTCTTTCCTCTGTTGTGGAATATCTGAACATCCAGTGACTACCACATGGCCAGCTGGCAGGGAAGCTCAGTTTTCCTCTGGCTCTCCTGGGACTCTGATTTGTAGACTGGGCTGAGATCAGATAGCCCTTGGGATCCAGGTGGGCAGGGCCTGGCTCCCTGGGCTGCTGGCAGGTGCCATCTGGCTGTCCTGAGGTTGCCTAGGGAAGTGGTTCCCACCTTGATAGTGTCTGAGGGAAGAGAGGGCGGAGGGCTAGGCAGTTGTCAGGCTGGGAGTTGGTGGGGATGGGAGCAGGAACAGAGTGTGCCAGGGAGGGCGTGGCCAGCTGCTCTCAGGGCTCCCGGCGCTTCTTCCGAGAGGCTCTGTCCAGACAGCCTCTGTCTGTCCCTTCCTCCTCTTCCGCCATAATCCCCATTGTGCATCTCCCTGGCCTGAGACTCCCACAGGTGATTCAGGGATGTGGTGTTAAACCAAGTCTAGATTGGCTGTGTGCATGGTAATGGGTGTCATTCAAGGATGAAAAGCAGCTTGTCTTAGTCTGAGTGAGCCACCGTAACAGAATACTGTAGACTGGGCACCTTCAACAGACGTTGATTTCTTACAGTTCTGTGGTCTGGAAGTCTAAGATTCAGGTGTCGGCCAATTTGATTCTTGGTGAGGACTCTTCTTGGCTTGTGGATGGCCACCTTCTCCTTGTGTGTTCACATGACTAAGAGAGAGAGCTCTCTTCTTCTTTTAAGGTTATTAATCCCATCATGGGGCCCTCCTTCATGACCTCATCTAATCCTGATCTCCAGCAGCCTCTGCTCCTGATATTATAACATTGAGAGTTAGGGCTTTAACATACAAATTTTATGGAGGGGGCACATTTAGTCCCTAACCCAGATCCTTAACTCAGCTCTGCCTCATGTGCAAGGAGCTGTCAGTCTTGCTGGGAGCTTTTATGTCTTAATGCGTATGAGGGAAGCTTCCTAAAATAGGCACCCAGGGGTTGTGGGCCCTGCAGAGAACATTTGATCCAACCCTGAGACCTCAGGCTGTCAGAAACCAGAGGCCAAGGTCCGGGAGGGAGGCAGGAATCCAGGGGGGTCCACCAGGGAGGCTGGCCTCCAATGGAGCCTGGAGGAATGATAGGGCTTGGGTGTATGAAGACGTTGGATGTATGTATGTGGGCTGGAAGGGCCCAGGTAAGGCCTGGGGTTGGGGTGGGGGTGGAGATGTAGAAGCTGGTTTGGGTGAAGGCACAGTGAGTGAAGTAGGGACCCACTGGGTGGGGATGGGAACTTGAATGCTTTCCTGTACCTGGCTTGTCTCCCAGACACATGTTGTCCATCCACGTGGGCTTTGGATGTGTTCAAGAGCAGAGGAATGAAAGCCCGGGGCTGGGGCTGGCATCCTGCTTGTCTTTTCCAGCTGTGTTACCTGGGGCGAGCCACCAGGTTATCAGAGCCTTTGGATCCTCATTAGGAAAATGGAGGAAATGGCCTGTATGCCCCACATGGCTCCTGTGAAGGTCTGGGGTGATGAGAGATGAGAAGGTGCCTTGTAACCAGTGAAGACATTCAGCTGCACCTTCTGAGCATCAGAACCAATTGTTGGGGGTCCACAGAAGAGTTGGGGGTCGTGGACAGACTGGGCTTACGGGTTCGTGGCTGGAGCCCCCAGGCCTCTTCTGCCCTTTGCCTCCTCTGAGCAGGAGTGAGTAATGCTCACTTCACCCCAAGATTGGTCAAGTCATTCGCTGGTCCTTTTGCCTCTCTGGGACATCTGCTGATCCTGGCATACCTGGAGCTATTTTGTGGGTGCTGTATTCTCTCTTTAGGGGCCCATGGGAGGCACCGATGGGTCCTTGCCCTCCCTCTGGCAGTCCTCCTGACATGGGACAGTGAGGAGTATACTGTTTGTCCATCAAGTCTTGTCTGTCCATCCCATCTATCTGTTCATCTACCTACCATCTTCAGACATAGGGTATTTCAGGAAGGGACTCCCTTTTTTTTAATGTTAATTTATTATTTATTTATTTATTTATTTAGAGAGTGCACATGAGTGGGGGAGGGGCACAGAGCGAGGGAGAGAGAGAATCCAATGCAGGGCTTGATCTCATAAATTGTGAGATCGTGACCTGAGCTGAAATCAAGAGACGCTTAACCGACTGAGCCACCCAGGCGCCCCAGCTAAGTGTCAAGGGACTCCCTTTTTGCATGCAAGGAGACTGAACCTGAAAGGGGAACTATTTCTCAGCATAAATGACTGAGCCCCATTCTCTGGGAAGGTCTGTGTTGTGCTAGGGATTTGGAGTCGAATCTGTTTTCTGTCTCCACGTATATGAGTCCTGGATCTGTTGGGACTTCTCCCGAACCTCTCAAACTCCTGAGCTGTCACATCCCCCCTTCCACCAGTACCCTACCCCTGATCGCCTCTTGTGGTAAGGCTAAGGCTAACGATTGTGCTACCACAGCATTCCAAAAGGGATGACAGTTCCACCTTCCGTCAGCCCTGGGCTCTCCCTGCCCGTCAGCAGTGGGTGAGCCCGCGCCACAGTACATTTTAGAATCTGAGTCCTGGGTTCCTTCTTGATATCAACTCTCCTAGGTTGTCTTCTTCAGAAACAGACTCTGAGATGGAGATTTGCCTGCCGGAAGTTGGCAGGGGAGGCAGTCCTACGAAGCAGTGAGGGAAGCAGGATTAAGCAAAGGGGGAGACTAGCTTGTGATGAGGTAGCTGTGGAAGCCTCAGCTAATCCCACTTGGAGCTCTGAAGCTGGGAAAGGCCTTCAGCCTTGTGCCCAGCTTGAGATGGGGACTGCCCCCTGGGGTGAGGCAGCTCTCTCTGGCCAAGGGGGATTTCTGAGGCAGACTCAGTGGTGATCTGTCAGGAGCCAACTTCCTGGCAGCTGGGCAATGAGCTGTGCAGCCCTGTGGGGTGACCACCATAGTCACTCTCCTTCCAAGTTACTGTCTGTGATGTAGAACGAACAGACAGTGGTGGGTCTCTGGACCCATCTATGCCCAGGACCCCACTTTTCTCCGGCAACAGCTTCACCCTCTGCAGGACCGTGGTGGGGGCTGTAAAACTCTTCCATGTTGACCCCCTGGCCAAGGTTGCCTTGCTCAGGGGGAGGGCATCTCAGTGAAGCTGGCCCACAGGTGGATTGCCCACCTAGGAGCACCTGCACTAAGCTGGTGCAATCAGAAGTCTTCCCTTGTTTGGTGTTGTGGCGGCCAGGGAGTTGTGTGTGGAACGTAATATTAATCAGCACTTCCTTGAGCACGGGAGGCCCATGATGCAAATCTTGGGAACTTCGATGGTTGGGGAGGAGGTCAGTTTGCAGTGGGAGATATGAATCTGATGTGCAGAGGGAGACAGAGGTGAAAGACAGGGTCCTATGAGCCCTGGTGAGCTCTGGGGCCCTGGTTCCAGATCTTTCTGAAGCGTACTCTCTTATCTACCATTCCCTTGTTTTGTTTAACCTTTCTTTTAACTATCACTTTATTTTTATTTATTTATTTCATTTTATTATTTTTTATTTAAATTCAAGTTAGTTAACATACAGCATAGTCTTGCCTTCAGGAGTAGAGTAGTATTTTTTTCAAGAATTTTTTTTTAATGTTTATTTTTGAGAGAGAGAAAGCATGAGCTGGGGAGGGACCCAGAGGGGGACAGAGGATCAAAAGCAGTCTCCAGGTTCTGAGCTGACAGCAGAGAGCCAATGTGGGGCTCGAACTCACGAACTGGGAGATCATGACCTGAGCCGAAGTTGAACGCTTAACTGACTGAGCCACCCAGGCACCCCAACTGTCATTTTATTAAATCCCCGTTTTTGCTTAAGCCACTTTGAGTTGGATTCCTGTTAATGGCAACCCAGTGAATGGTAGTACGTGTAAAACTGTGAAGAGTCGTTCTTTTAAATGTGGCTCGGTCTGATGTGGTGAACCCTTTTATCAAATTGATAAAGTTCCAACTTAACAGCCCCCTACAGGTATGGCTCTAGAGGTCACAGGCTGGGGTCCCAAGGACTATTTCCATCACGCAAATGTATTTTGCTTGATTGGTATGATGTTTAAAAAGATCCAGTTGTAATCACGTACTAATTGAGAGGTTTGTATAGCATCTGGCCTTTTAGTTCCTCTTAGTATATTGGAAGATCTGGCAGCATTGGGCCTGTGTTTCCACATGGAAACAGATGGCGGGTACGAGATGAGAAGCAGCTGACCCACCTTTGAACGGGGCATGCTCTCTGGTTTGCCACAGACCCCCACCCTTCCCTATTGCTTTTATCCCTCCTTCTTTCTTAATGTACCTTCTTGTATTGTGCAGCCATTTTAGTTTGTGGTTCCTTTTTCATGGATGCTGCTGAGTTGTATGGCTTCGTCTGACCTTGTCAAAGGTTCCAGAGAGGGCCAGAACAGATCGTGCACACTGTGGAGGGAGCGAACGCAGTAGGGTGGGTGGGGGCTCTCAGATAGCCTGAAGCTTTCTGAGATCACAAAGCTACACAAATGTGAATTACCGTCATCATTATTAATAACAACTGAAAGGACAGGAGGCAAGGAAGCCAGCCCCCACTGCACCACCTCCCCAAGCCCAGAAGGGTATTTGCGCCATCACGGTGGCATTTATCATTGGCATTGACAGTTATTATTAAACTATGTCAACTTGCAAATGCAAAATGTTTACCAAACGAACTAACATGAGCTGGCAGAAATAATATCTAGGCACTGTCTACCTTTAACTGTTCTTTCTATAAATTGCTGTGGCATTTCTCCAGGGCTCAGAGTCAACGGAGAAGAAAAGAAATGACTCTTCTGGCTTGTTGAAGGTGTTACTTGTTATCCTGGCTCATATCCTTTTTGTCCCACTGTCTCCCTGGCCTCTGCTCATGTGGAGTCTTAGACTTGGGAGACGGGACATTGCTCGCCAACTCTCTCCCCTGGTCGCGTTTATTAAAAAGTGGGCAAAGTGTCTCTCCCTTTGCATCTGTCTCCTTCCCAAGCCGAAGCCTGTTGACTACAGTGCATCATTTTCAAGCTCAGAGTGCAGGCAGCGGTTTGATAAAGCATCTTGCCGTGATGCCAGTGGGCCACACCTCGAAAACATGGTTTTATATAACCGTGTGTGTCTGTGGCTGCCTTACTTCTCCTAACTCCATGTCAGTGTGGCTTTAATTAATGCACATCCAGGACCCGCTGTAGTCAGGCGCACCTCTGGGTCTCGGCCTGCTCTGTCTGACCTCCCTCCCTCCCGTATTTATGGGTGTGCCGCGGAGGTTCCCTCTTCTGTGTTGTTCCTCTAAAATGTCGTTTCCTGCTGTGACTTGCTGCAAACATCTCCTCTTACCAGACTTCCTTTGATGTTTAAGGAGCCTGCAGGACCTGAGTTTTTGTTTTGAATGGTTTTTTTTAATTGAAGTATAGTCGATACACAGTGTTACTAGTTTCAGGCGTAGTGATCTGAGCTCTCTGTATGTTCTGCTGGGCTCGCCACAAGGGTAGCTGCCATCTGTCACTAAACCACAGTGTACCATGGACTATATTCCCTCTGCTGCACCTTTTATCCCTGTGACTTATTCACCCCATAACTGGAAGCCTGGCTCTCCCACTCCCCTTCACCCGTTTTGCCTGTCCCAGGACCCAAGTATTATAAGTCTGAAACTTTTAGTTCCTGAGACCCCAGATGGGACAATATGGCTTTGACACTATGGGTAGGAGAATGGCTTTGGAGAGTCATGTGGGTTTGAGTCCTGGCTCTGCTCCTTAGTAGCTATGTCATGTGGGACAAGTTACTGACCTGTGACCCTCAGTTTCCTCATCTGTAAAATGGGGATAGTGATAGGTCCTGAATCTTACTGTGAAGATGAAATGTGATGCTGTGTATAAAGTATACATCATCACAGTGCCTGGCACACCATGAATGGTCAATAGGAACAGTTAACATAGTGTATGAGACGAAACACACATGGACCAACCTGAGGTAGATCCTGGAAATCCTTTAATTTATTAATTTATTTGTTTAAACTTTATTTATTTTTAAGTGAGAGAGAGAGAGAGAGACAGAGACAGAATAACCCATGAGCTGGGGAGGGGCAGAGAGAAAGGGAGACAGAGCGTCTGAAGCACTGACAACACAGAACTGGATGCAGGGCTCGAACTCATGAAACGGAAAATCATGACCTGAGCTGAAATCAAGAGTCAGACACTTAATCGACTGAGCCACCCAGGTGCCCCCAGTCCTGGAATTCCTTTAAACTGAAGTCATATCACCTCATGTTTTGACTTCTTAGCTCCTTTCTCCTAAAATGCAAGGGCAGAGAAGGATATAGTTAATTGAAGATTTTGGCTAATCAGGGTTTGCTACCTTCTGATGGCTTTGTGTTGATTTTGGGATGAAGATCAAAATCCACAATGTGGTTTACAAGGTCATGCATGGTCAGGACCTTGCTCATCTCTTTACCCTCATCTCCTCCTTCTCACTCCTTGGGTTTGGCACCCTGCCACAGGACTCTTGCACATGCTGCTGCTTCTGTGGAACCACCTTAATCCACATTAGCTGCCCATTTAGTTCCTATTCATTCTTCAGAACCCAGACACTATCTCTGGAAGCCTTCCACAACTCCCTGCTGTGAAACCGTCTCCCTTCCCTACAGAGCAATTAGGTTTCTGATTATATATCCCTTACTGTGTTTGTTTGACTGTCTGATTCCTCAACTGGACTGTGAGCTCCATGAGGACAGGGACCACATCTGTGTGTTACTCACTGCAGTATCACCAGCACCTGACCAAATTGTCAACAATTCACCAAATTGTTCAATGCAGGGGTGAACAAGTGACTTACTGTTTTAAGAATGTGTGCAGTCAAGATACTTGCTTGGAATCACAAGGTCCTACTCTTGGAGAAAGAAGGACCTAGAGACAAATCACTGGAAGACAGAAAATAGCATGGTAGGCTCCTGGGAAGTGGATGTTAGGATTTGGGAAGGAACTGAGCATGCTGAGTCTCCCCTGATGGACGTCCTTCTCTCCACAGTTCCACTGGCTTCTAAGCTAAGTTTTGTTTGAGAATAGGGCTATTGCTGGTGAGCTGGTTTTTTACGCCTTGCCCTCTTTCTTCTTGTAAATGGAGTGTTGATAAATGGGTGGTTTCACTCACCTTAGGGTCTTATATGGTCAAAGAGAATCTTTCATTTATTCACCCAAATACTTCTTTTTTTAAATTTATTTTTTATTTTTTTTATTTTAGAGAGAGAGAGCCTGGGAGAGGGACAGAGGGGGAGGAAGAGATTTTTTTCCTTTTATTTTTAATTTTTTTCTTTCATTACCTAATATTTGATTTTATTTTTGAAAATGATTTATTTATTTTTTAATTTACATCCAAGTTATGGGGCACCTGGGTGGCTCAGTTAGTTAAGTGTCGACTTCAGCTCAGGTCATGACCTCATGGTTCGTGAGTTCGAGCCCCTCATCAGGCTCTGTGCTGACAGCTCACAGCCTGGAGCCTGCTTCAGATTCTGTGTTTCCCTCTCTCTCTGCCCCTCCCCTGCTTGTGCTCTGTCTCTCTCTCTTTCAAAAATAAACACTTAAAAAAAATTTACATGCAAGTTAGTTAGCATATAGTGCAACAATGATTTCAGGAGTAGATTCCTTAATGCCCCTTACCCATTTAGCCCAGCCCCCTTCCTACAACCCCTCCAGTAACCCTCTGTTTATCCTCCATATTTAAGAGTCTCTTATGTTTTGTCCCCCTCCCTGTCTTTATATTATTTTTGCTTCCCTTCCCTTATATTCATCTGTTCTGTATCTTAAAGTCCTCATATTAGTGAAGTCATATGATATTTGTCTTTCTCTGACTGACTAATTTTGCTTAGCATAATACCCTCCAGTTCCATCCATGTAGTTGCAAATGGCAAGACTTCATTCTTTTTGATTGCCAAGTAATACTCCATTGTATATATATATACCACATCTTCTTTATCCATTCATCCATCGGTGGACATTTGGGCTCTTCCCATACTTTGGCTATTGTTGATAGTGCTGCTGTAAACATTGGGTGCATGTGCCCCTTTGAAACAGCATCCTTGTATCCCTTGGATGAATATTTAGTAGTGCCATTACTGGGTCGTAAGGTAGTTCTATTTTTAGTTTTTTGAGGAACCTCCATACTGTTTTCCAGAGTGGCTGCACCAGCTTGTGTTCCCACCAACAGTGCAAAAGAGATCGTCTTTCTCTGCATCCTCACCAACATCTGTTGTTGCCTGAGTTGTTAATGTTAGCCATTCTGACAGGTGTGAGGTGGTATCTCATTGTGGTTTTGATTTGCATTTCTTGGATGATGAGTGAAGTTGAGCATTTTTTCATGTGTTGGTTGGCCATCTGGATGTCTTCTTTGGAGAAGTGTCTATTCATGTCTTTTGCCCATTTCTTCACTGGATTTGTCTTTTGGGTGTTGAGTTTGATAAATTCTTTACAGATTTTGGATACTAATTCTTTATCTGATATGTCATTTGCAAATACCTTCTCCCATTCTGTCAGTTGCCTTTTAGTTTTGCTGATTGTTTCCTTTGCTGTGCAGAAGGTTTTGATTTTGATGAGGTCCCAGTAGTTCATTTCTGCTTTTGTTTCCCTTGCCTCGGGAGACATGTTGAGTAAGAAGTTGCTGAGGCCAAGGTCAGACAAGTTTTTGCCTGGTTTCTCCTCGAAGAGTTTGATGGCTTCCTGTCTTACATTGAGGTCTTTCCTCCATTTTGAGTTTATTTTTGTGTATGGTGTAAGAAAGTGGTCCAGGTTCATTTATATGCATGTCACTGTCCAGTTTTACCAGCTCCATTTGCTGAAGAGACTGTCTTTATTCCATTGAATAAATTCCATTTCTTCTTTTGTCAAAGATTAGTTGGCCATACGTTTGTGGGTCCATTTCTGGGTTCTCTATTCTGTTCCATTGATTTGAATGTCTGTTCTTGTGCCAGTACCATACTGTCTTGACGATTACAGCTTTGTAGTATAGCTTGAAGTCCAGGATTGTGATGCCTCCTGCTTTGGTTTTCTGTTTCAAGATTGCTTTGACTTTTCGGGGTCTTTTCTGGTTCCATACGAATTTTAGGATTGTTTGTTCTAGCTCTGTGAAGAATGATGGTGTTCTTTTGGTAGGGATTGCATTGCATGTTTAGATTGCTTTGGGTAGTATCGACATTTTAACAATATTTGTTCTTCCTACCCAGGAACATGGAATACTATTTCATTTTCTTTTTGTGTCCTCTTCAATTTCTTTCATAAGCTTTCTACAGTTTTCAGTGTATAGATTTTTCACCTCTTTGGTTAGATTCATTCCTAGGTATTTTATGGTTTTTGGTGGGAGAGAGAGAGAATCTTAAGCAGGCTGTGCCTGCTTGGAGCCCATGACCCTAAGGATCATGATCTGAGCTGAAATCAAGAGTCTGACACTCACCTGACTGAGCCAGCCGGGCGCCCCCACCCAAGTACTTCTTGAGTGGCTAACATGTTCCATGTGCCGAACTAGGTGATGGGGACACTAAGGAGCATAAATGTGACTTCATTCAGTACTTAAACTGTCCCATTTACACATGTAAAGTGCTTGGCACAGAGCAGGAGCTCGATGCAGGACAACCACAGAGATTAGTGTTCATTACTTTTCCGGAATTTCCTCTATGGTTGGTGATCATTACAATGTTGCCAAATTGCCAGAAGAGGCAGAGAGCTAAATTTTTGTGACAACTCATGTCCATACAAATGTTTGCTGCAAATGTATGTTGCCTCCCTTTAATGTGTGTATAACTAATTGAAAGCGAGCAATTTGTCGTGTTCAGTGAAACTAACTCTGCCACCATTAACTCGAGCTGTGGTACATTATTGAGCAGACTTTCCTCAGGGCATTGGGGTAAATTATTGCTCCTTCAATCACATCATGGTCCTTGGAGGACCAGCTGGTGGGCCAGCTTTTATTACCTGTTGTTTTTTTAATCACAACACGGAAATGATAGGAAGACATTGGGAAGGGAGACTTTTCATATAAGATGAAATGAGCCAAGATTGGAAGATGACATTTTTATTTGCCTTACAAATGGAGTGGATACAGTGTGAATGGCATTGTGCATGTGATTAAGGGCTCTGAGATCAGCTAAGCTGAACCATTCACCCTTTTGCACAGGCAGCGAGGCTTCTAGATGTGTTGGGTTCTGTTGTAGTTAGAGGTTCTAATTTTTCTGTGGCGAGGAGTTTGTCGTCAGGGGGTATGCATTTCATGGCCAATCCAAGTTAGCCTTGATTTAATCCCATTAGGGTCAGGGCCCTTCTGGGATCTATGAGTTTCTTAAGGGTCTACCAAAATGTTTGTAGCTGAAAAAAAAAAAAAAAAAAAAAAAGAAAGGAAAAGAAAAATATTGACTCCAAAATGCAGAAAGAAAACAACAAAGTTGAAGTTAATGAATATTTTAAAAAATTTCCTACAAACTGTGCTACTTTGTCAATATTGCTAATTGTTAAATTTAGTGTTCATAGAGACTTCATTACATCTGAAAACGCTGGGAAATTATCATTTCCCACTTTCAAGAGCTTCTCAATATGGAGATTGCCAAGAAATCATATCCAATCAAAAAATAAATAAGTCACTTATTGCCAAATAATTTCAGAAGCAAAATTTAGAAAATTTCTCAAAAATATTTGATAGCAAAAAATCCATGTAATGTAGGATGTAGGTAAATTTGTAATATGTTTGAAATACCATCTGGTGAGCCCCTCCCCCCCCCCCCCCCCACCGTATCTAGGGCATACAAAATTCTTAAAAAGCTTTGTCATTCACCATATTCCCTCCTTATCTAGTAGTTAAGTAGATTAGATGGAAGCTATTTCTAACTGAGGCTCTTTTGCGAAGTGTTTGAGCTTTATGGTAGATTCGAATATTGTTGAATAAATATTCATTCTATGCCTCTTGACCTCACTGGGTGAGGCCATGTAACTTTGCCCTGACGGTGAGTGTAGGTTACTTCTCCACCCTTTGACTGTTGGATTGGTCATGTGACTTTCTCTGGCCAATGGGGTGCGAGCAAATGTAACTCAATTAAATGCCTGAAATGTGCTTATGTGATGAGGCTTGCCCTCTTGTGCTTCTGCCTTCTCCATGAGAACAGCATGCCTTTGTTAGTTACCAGCCTTGGAAAAATGACAGACTCATGGAGTACAGTCACCCCAGCATAACTGCAGACCTGCAGCCTCAAGCAGAGTTGCTGTAGCTAACCCACAAAAGCTTGAATGAGAAATAAATGCTTGCTGAGAATTTGTGGTTGTTTGTTCTATAGCATTATTATGGCCATAGCTGACTGATACATGTGTCTGCTTACAGTGGGGCTTACTTACGTTTCTGAAGGAATCACAGTATGTTTTCAACCATGTTGCTATTTATTTGTTATTTTCAACCACAATGTGGGGGTTATAACTCTGAAGCAAGTGCAGCTACTTTGCACATGCTATTTCCTCTGCCTGAAAAGTTTGTCTCCTTGCTCTTCATATAGATGGCTCTCTTTTTATCTTTAGCTCTGGCTTTAAGTATTATTTCCTTGGAATAACCTCCTCAGATGCATTATTTAAGTACCATCTGTGGGGGAGCCTCCTATCTGCATAGCCAAACACCCTTCCTTTTTTCCTTCCTTCTCTGAAATAAAGTCCTAATTCTAACCACCCCCCCCTTGCCCCTTTTTGGGAAAATATCTCAAACTGGGAGAAAACTTACAGCTACAGTACAAATAATTCACCACCCCCCATCGTTTGTGAATAAGTGTCTGATGTGATGCCCATCATTTTCTAATACTTTACTGTGTATTTCTTAATAAAGGGCCTTATCCTTCATAATTATAATAAAACCATCACAACCAGGAAATTCAAATTGATACATTGCTACCATCTAATCTGCAGACCCCATTCACGTTCTGACTATTCCAGTAATGTCTTTTATAAGGTTCCAGTCCACAGTCCTACATAGCATTTAGTTACTACGTCACATTTGGAAAGAGTTCTTTAGTCCCCTTGTTACTTTCTTGACCTTGGTACTTTTAAAGTAAAGGCCATTTATTTTGTACAAGATCTCTCATTTGGGGGTTATCTGGTGTTTTCTCGTGATTAGATTCAGGTTACATACCCATCTTCAGCTTCAACACCCACACACCCAAGGCTTCTGTCCCTTGTCATGGATGCTTCCCTTGTTTGATTCCATTTAATGACTTTAAGACTGAATTAAAAAAAAAAATTTTTTTTAACAGCTTATTTTTGAGAGATAGAGACAGACAGAGCACAAGCAGGGGAGGGGCAGAGACACACACACACACACACACACACACACACACACACACACACAGAATCCAAAGCAGGCTCCAGGCTCTGAGCTGTCATCACAGAGCCTGACGTGGGGCTCAAACTCATGGACCGTGAGATCATAACCTGAGCCGAAGTCGGATGCTCAACCAACTGAGCCACCCAGGTACCCCAAGACTGAATTTTTGAGGAAGAAAAGAACCTTAACCCCCAATTTTAATTAGGATGACATGGATTTGGCTAAAAACAAAACAAAATAAAACAAACAAAAAACTCCCGCAGTTTGCAGTTTGTCATGAAACTTGCTGTGGTCCTATGATTTAGTTGTGGCCAGTGAAATGCAAAGAGAAGTTAAGTATAGACATTTTCTCAGAGGAAGGGGCATACCTTTCTTTCTTTCTTTCTTTCTTTTTTTTTAAATCCATTCCTCCTATTGCTGGCCTGGGATTCGGATGCAATGGCTGGATCTCCAGATGCAATATTTGACCAGGAAGACAAGTCCACATGAGAAAAGAGGGATCCCAAATTAAGCCCTTGGTTTAGGAAGGAAAGAGAACGTGGCTGTTGGTTGAATGTGGAGTACAAAGGAGAAGGACTGAAAGATCATGTGGTGATCTTTGGCTTGGGTAACTGGGTGAATAGAAATGATATCCACTGAGAAAGGTGGTCCAGAAGTAGGAGTAAAATTATTTGGGAGGTAGGAAAAAATTCATTTTTGGACAAGTTGAGGTTGAGGTACCCAACACATATCTGATGGAGTTCTCTAGGGTTGCAGGCTCTGGAAACAGATTTCAGTACCAGTGCAGTCGACAGAGAGGTCAAATCATGATTCTGCTCATTGGTAAGAAGGGAAGCTGAAGGGGAGACCTTGAGAATCCTGTTCCTCTCACTGCCAGCCATCCTTTACTTTTACTGAGCACTGACCATGTGTCACCTACCATGGAGCCTGAGCTCTAGGGGTGACCGTGGCTGGAAGTCACTAGTACAAATTATTGGAGTCTTTATTCTAGAAGGGAGTGTGGGAGCAAACCCCTTCTCTGGATCTTTAGCTTGTCTATCCTTCCTGGGAGGTGTAGTACAGATTTTGTTTTTTCAATGAATCCCAACCCTGCTCTTTGTTTCTGGTGAACATCCCTCACCGTATCCTACCCACAGATCAGTTCTGTGGGGAAGGTACAAGTGGGGAGACTGAGGCTTAGAGAAATTAAATTGCCTGAAGTTATTTGAACCCAAGTAACCTGACTTAAGAGCTTCATCTCTTTAAAAAACGAGTTTGTTTTTTAAGTTTATTTATTTTTGACAGAGACAGAGTGTGAGCATGAGCAGGGGAGGGGCCGAGAATGGAGAGACACAGAATGTGAAGCAGGCTCCAGGCTCCAAGCGGTCAGCACAGAGCCCGACGCGGGGCTCGAACTCACGAACTGCGAGATCATGACCTGGGCCGAAGTCGGATGCCTAACCGACTGAGCCACCCAGGCGCCCCAAGCGCTTCATCTCTTAACCACCATGCTGTACTGACTCCTGGGAGCTCATGCCCAGTGAATTTTTATTGCTGGTGGTGTTTCCAAGTTTACGGAGAACTTTGACACGTCAACCTCATATGGTTCTTACGGCAGCGCAGTGGGATAAGTAGGGCAGACACTGCTAGACCTAGTTGTAGGTGAGGGTATGGATAGGATTATAGGACATGCCTGAATGACCCAGCCCATGAATGGCAGAGTTGTGAGTGAGAATTACGATCTTCTGATGCCTTCCAGAGCGCTGTCCCCCAGCACCACCTTACCTGTGCTTATTAGCATCCTCGGAAGAGATATGCCCTTTATTTAGGCACTTTTGGTTGCTCAGAAGCAAATAATACCATCAGCTGGCATTGTGATACTCATTTATTTTTAAAAACGTACCTGAGATCTTGGTTTTATTTAGGTTTGGTGAGGCCAACAGTTTAGAAGACGGCTGCCACTGAGAAGGTGGTTTGTTACCTCCAGTTCCCATTAGAAGGGGCACGCCCTGCTGGAGAGGGCTGTGTAGAGAAGCACCAGGGCCTGTCGGGAGGCAGGAGGAGCAAAGGGAAAGTGTGGGTCCAAGCATTTACTGTGGTTTTCATGGACAAGGCAAGGTCGGTACATGCAGCAAACATAGGATTGGCTGTTTTGAATAACCTTAGAAGGATGTGGGCTACAGGGATGGCCCCTAGTTGTCTGGTATCTGGCCTTGGTATGATGTAGGGCAGAGACATAGTGACCCAGACTGCAGGAACATGATAAAAGAAGGCAGATAGGGTGATGTGGATTGGTGATTAATTGGTTCACATTTCAGAGATGCTCAAAGGAAAATTGTTTTCTGTTTGTGGGAATTAGTGAACTCTGGGAGGGACAGTCCCCACCTGAGTCCAGAAGGCCCCCAAATGCCAAAGCATCATAAAACATGGAGTATAAAATCCATGATTAATCCGGTTTCATAGATAGAAAGTGGAGGTTCAGTGGATAAGGGAATCAGTCTTGGTGATCCAGTGTGTCTGCCCTCCCTGTGGCACTGGTGTTGCTGAACCCCAAGTTAGTTGTGGCAGAGACTGTGTGTACCATGACCCACTTCATGGCTGGCTGGTGGGAGGTGAGGGGGTCCCATAATCAAATTACCCCCAGCAGAGAACAGTGTAAACCCAGACTTTTTCCCAAACTGGGAATTGTCACAAGGAAAGTGGGAAAAAAAAAAAAAAAAGGAATTATAAATGCATTCCAGCATGGTTCTTAGGACACATCAAGCCAGTCTTTATAACTTCAAATTCACAAAGACATGGCAAAGAATTTCCAGTGGTGTTAATTAGAGTTGGCCGGCCCTTTATACCTGGGTCCCTCTGACATCAAGAAAGCTGTTACCAGGGGCTCCTGGGTGGCTTAGTTGGTTAAGAAAGCTGTTACCTGTCTTCTCCGGATTGGGCAAGAATTCAGGGTCATAACAGGCAACCTCAGCCGAGCCTTTGAAGACCAGAAAAACTTCAAGAAATTGATTTTTGTTAATTGGAGTTGCAGGTCTGATGAAAACATGCTTGAGATTGCTTTATCACCTGGTCGGTCACTTGTGTTGACCCTCTTTGCTTTGCAAGTTGTTCTAGGAATAGAGTGCAACCAAGCACCTGAGCAAGCCTGCTGTTTCAAGATCTCTGGTGCCAAAAAGGATTTCTGGGGAGAAGGTGCATCACTTGGCATAGAGAATTTCCTAGTAGGAAGTGGGTCAGAGAGGCTATTGAGCATAGTCCTTAAAAGCTTGGGCCGTCTTGTCAGACTGCTTATCTTCAAATCGTGCTTCTGTTACTTATTTGCATATGATCTTGGGCCACTGTTTTAATCTTCCCGTGTCTCAATGTTCTCATCTGTCAAATGGGATGATATAGTGATGAGTAACAGAATTCATATTTATGTAAATATGTATTTATGTTCCTCAGCATAGGGCCAGGCATGGAGTAAAAGAAAGCTTAATACAAAATAAAGTCACGAAAATCAAGTGTTACTCATTCCTGTCCCAGCCCTATCTTTATGAAGTTTAGAGATTTGGATACATGGGAATATTCCCAACTAATGCCTGCTAGCGGAGAAAGAAAGCAGAACTCCAGAAGCGAAAGTACCCCAGAGGAGAGGGACTGTCCCAGCTGTTGACTCCATTTACACTAGACTAGGAATACACTGAGATGGCCCCAAGTCAGGTCTGTAAGACAGGATCCTGAAGGCCCGGGGAGCATATGCTGCAAGGGCTTGAGTGTTTGCATACAAGTTCAAAGAGGTGGCTTCTGGGAGCTCAAGTGTGGAGGGGGACCACTGTGTCCTTTGTAGGGACTGGACCGTGTAGGCATTGGCAGACACGTAGGCAGACAGCCCAGCCTGACGGTACTGAACTGGCCATCGGCAATGACACCTTGTGGCAGCCTTGGGGATGAGGGGATGAAAACAAGGTGGCCAATCAGTGGATGAGAGGCCCTGGATTTGGAGTTTGCAAGTAACCTTTTGATTAACTAAAGCTTCAGGATTTTTGGACCATGGGGAGGGAAATCTAGAGGGAGATACTAGATTTCTTGCTCCAGTAAGCGTAGTAGGAAGGCATGAAATTAATTGGTGAAACTAGAGATGTGACTGTTTCCCGGGCTAATAAAATGGGTCTTGCTTGGTGGACACGTGGGAGCTCATTTCACCCTCATAACAAATCTTCAAGGGTGTATTCTCCCAGGCCCTCATGAAGCTGCACAGGCACCCTGTGCACCGACTCCTGTAGCTCTGGTCTCGTCCCCTGTTAGTTTTGACCTACTCGCTCTCACCCAGCCCCACTGATCTCCATTCTCATGTGTGGGCAAGCCGAGTGCTTTCCCACCGTGAGGCTTTTGTATCTGCAGTTAGTTCCCTGTGCCTGGAGTGCTCTTTCCCAGACCTTCTTCACAGGACACACTCACATGTGTACCCTAAATGGTACCCTTTCAGGAAGTTTTCCTGTTCACGTTCCTTCCTCCAAGTTAATCTCGGTCCCGTCACCCTCTCTGACCCTGAAGTGGTCTTTATTCCTTTGTGGTTTGCCTGGCTAGAGGCTGTTTCCTCCACTGGACTGTAAGCTCCATCACAGTGACTTTGTGAGTGTTACTCAAGGTCATATTCCCAGGGGCCTCAACAGTGCCTGGCGCATAGTAAGCACTCTATAAACATTTGTGCAGAGAGTGAATGAGTCCTCATTTTACAGACGGAGCGCTGAGGGCAGAGACATGAAGTGGATCTTCCACAGTAACACAAGGTAGCAGGTGCTCTCAGTGTTTCCCATGTAGCCTAACCCTTACCTCTGAGTGTCTGCTCATCCACACAAGTGCCTGTGATGACTTTGCTCAGCACATGACACATGGAGGTCTGGGCAAATCACACCTCTGCCAGGGAGCGTCCCTCTCTTGGGGACTGACGTTTGTTGGTGGATAGCTCGTGCTCACAGTGTGTGAGGGCTGGTCGTGCACATCTTCCCCCAACTCCTTGTTCAAGGTCATCACGTTGGTAGTTTGAAGTCAGCCAGGGTGGGGGTGTTTACACCATGGAAATGAACAAACAGTACATATCAGGGTCTCTTTCTCTTTTTCTTTCTTTCTTTTTCTTCCTTTCCTTTCCTTCCTTTCCTTTCCTTTCCTTTCCTTTCTTTCCCCTTCCTTCCTTCCTTCTTTCTTTCATTCCTTCCTTATTTCCTTATTTCTTTTCTTTTTTTTGGAGAGTCATTCCTTGAACGTAAACCAGCCCATGACTAGATGTGTTTCACCCTTTGCCTCTCTGTCTCCCAGGGTTTCCCTGCAGGATTCAGCTCGCTAGCTGATTCGCTTTCCACTGTCTGCCTCCCCTCCCTTGTCTCGCTTCTGTACCCTGTCTCATTTTCTTCCTCAGTAAACCACTTGCACTTGCATGCTTGTCTTAAGGGAGATCCCAACTAAGGTGCACAATAAATAAGTGATGGGGCCACATTCAAAACTAGACCCGTGAGACTCCAAACCCAGTCATGTCTCACTGACATCCCCTGACTCTCCGGCCTTCCTCGCTCCTTGCTCCTCAGGGTGGCAGACATTCTCTGGATGTGGTGGCGGGGGGCTCTCAAGGAGTGAGACAAATGCGTTATATTGTTGGGATTACCTGGCGATTAAGAAGTTACCCTTCTTATGTTAAGGGCTGCCTTAATTAGGACATGAGAAAATCTAATTTAGTTAGTGGATGAGGTATACACACACACACATACGTATACACACACACACACACACATATATATACACACACACACATATATACACACACACAATGTATACATATGATTTTAAGACACAGTCATGGTTTCTATAGAACTTTTAGGCATCAAGACAGATTTTATTGCTCTCTTGTGGAATGAGCCACACCATGCTTCCATTTCATGCTTGTTATAATTTACTGTGTATAGTTTCCAACTATGTCTAAAGACTGCTCTGAATATTCAGGGGCCTCACTAGGTGATTTAACAGATTTGACACACTGATGATGGTATTAGGTGCAAACTGACAGACCCTCAGCTAAAAAGATGCTGAAAGGCAGACTAGAAAGAGCTTAGGCTTTGGAGCTTTGAATTGATCAGGACACATTTGATCACAATGGAGAGAGACTCAGCTTGAACCGGTCCTAATGCCTCAGGAAATTGGCAAAGAAGAAGAATGTGTCAGGAAATCGGCAAGTTCATGGATGTAGCATTAGCTTTAGGTATGGCTGGATCAGGGGTTGTCTTTCCCTCACTAGATTATAAGTGCTATAAGGACAGCAGCCTTCTCTCTTCTATTCATTGCCGTATTCTCCATTATATAGGACGATGCCTGGCATGTGGTAATAATAATAACAAATATTTACATTGTGCTTTGTAAGGAGGTAACAGTGTTGTAAGTGCCCAGCACATACTAGCTCAGTTAATCCTCTCAACTCAGTGAAGTAGATAAGTATTATGTTCCTTATTTTTGTAGACGGGGAGACTGAGGCTCTGAGAAGTCATACAGCTAATTAGCAGGGGAGCTGGGATTCGGACAGAAGTCCTCTTGCTCCAGAGCTGTGCTTGTAACTCCAGTGCTGTATCCATTCAGTACACAGTTGTTGATTGAATGAATACATGTATAATGCTACAACTTGCCAGATGCAGAATATTCAGTAGCTACTGGTGATGGTACTTGTGTGGGCAGCCTTTGTCTTCTGGGTCCCATTAGCTCTGGGTCCTGGCGTCTACCGCCTTCCGGATTCAGCATGGTTTGTCCTGACCAGGGGACGTTAGAGAGTCAGAATAGGTCATGCCCAAGGAAATGAGGCTGGAGATATTTGTAGAATCCTTTTTCTTCTGAATGAGGAATTTGGGGGTTATGGATAGATAAATCTCAGCCTGGGTTTTGAGAGGTCTTGACAGAATTATCTGCTGTAACAACAGAGTCTGACAAATGGGAAACACTTGGAAGGAAAACATCCCCAAACCAGACTTTTTAATACATCTTTCTGGACAACTGTAGGTAATTATACATCTCCCCTCCCCACCTTTGTGTTGGAGGCCAGATGCAAGACACCTGGTGCTATCTGGACGGGAGTAAAACATGGTGAGGTCGTGTCAGCCCCAGGGTAGTCTCGCTGCTGCTCACCAAGTGTTCCCGGGCCTCTGTCTTTTGGGCAGACGGAGGGCCCTCCATCCCCCAGCAGCGTGGGACATGACCGTGTGACTGGCTTTGGCCGTTGACCGAGGCACGGGAGTGACAGTTGTCGTTTTCAGGTGGAAGCTCTAAGAGCCAGTATGGGAGGCACCGACTCTCTTTTCTCTGCCACACATACTGGCCGCATTCCAGATAGTGGCTGCTGTGTGTGCTTGGGTCTGGGAGGGAGGTCAGCACCGAGCAGAGCCCCCGCCTGACCTGGGAAGAAAGTGCAGTAGTGAGAAATAAAATTTTCTTGTTTTAAGTTATTACCCCTCAGGGGTTGTCTATTACTGAAGCATAGCCTTGCTCGTCTTGGTAATAAGCTGTTCGGCATGCAGGAAGTGGTCATTGAATTCAAAGAGGGAAGGGTAGAGGAATGATCACAGACTTTCAAATCAGAGGGATCAAGTTCAACTTTCCAGTCACTAGCTGTGCGACCTTGGATAGACTCGACCCTCTCTCAGCCTTGCTCTACCTTCTCGTCACTGAAATTGGAGTCATAAGAATGCTTCATGGGGGCGCCTGGGTGGCTCAGTTGGCTGAGTGTCCAATTCTTGATTTTGGCTCAGGTCGTGATCTCGGGGTTGTGGGATCAAGCCCCACGTTGGGCTCCGTGCTGAGTGTGGAGCCTGCCTTAAGATTCTCTCTCTCTGTCTCTACTTCCTCTGCCCGTCTCCCCCACTTGTACTGTCTCTCAAAAACAAACAAACAAAGAAACAAAATGCTTCATGGGATTATTTTGAGTATTAAAATAGGAAACCTGTAACAGAGTAGATGATGATGAACTTTAGCTGTTATTTTTGCTATTATATAGCAAAGAGGAGATAACTTTGACTGTTTTTTAAAAAACCCATCAGTGAAGGATAGAGTGGCTTAGTTAAGTAAACTCTGTAAGAAAACAGTGATGGTTTTAATTCTCCTCTATTCTCCATTTATGGCCAGGATTTGATGGTCACATGAAGGCTGAAGGCTTGAGGACCGAGACACCTGGATATAGACTCACCTCCCGTTCTTCCCATCAGTGTAATTAATTGTTTTAAGACATCCTTGCTACCGCATTCTGCCCAAATTCATCCAGCCTTGGAGCGTTTATGGCCCTGGTCATGACTTAGCTTCCCCTAAGGGTCTTTAAAGTTACATAATGGGATATACAAAGTCAAAGCTGTCTTGGTATCAGAAAATCAGAGGTGCTCGGAAATAACTAGAATGTCTCTGTAGATGTCATGCAGAACATACTACTTTGGCAGAAGTGGATCCAGGTTTTGTGGGGCCTGAAGCTGACACAATTTGGGGACCTCTCTTTAGAAAAAATAAACAGACTTATGAGTGTAAAATTAGACACAAAAGAGAATACTTGTTTGGAATGAGGAAATACAGCAAATCCCTGCAGCCTTTGGTATTTACATTTCCACTCTTCCGAGATCTCTGTAGGTAATTAATCAGAAATGTGAATCTGGAGGTGCTTTCTTCTTGCAGCCCGGCTTTCCCTTCCCACGGGCACAGCATGAGGGGGACCCCTGCCAGAGAATGGTCCAGAAGCCTAAGCTTCATTAGCGTCATGGCAAATTCACCTCTGATCTCCAGAGAAGTAGACAACCGAGTTCTCCTCTGAATATTGCGAAGAAGGATGCATATGTGTCCATGTTTGTGAGACCTGAATGTATGCGGAAACCTGGCCTAATTTTCTTTTGGGGTGAGCGTGAAGCTTTGGGTTGCTCCCTCTCAGCATAAAAGCATTTCCCCAAGTCATAAAATATTCTGTCCTTTCCTTTCCTTCCATCACCTTGCCTGACATCAGGGTTTGTCATCTTGTGCTTCACACACACACAGACACATGTGTGCACACACACACACACACACATACACGCACACGCACACACACACCCGCATTCCTGCCATCAGAGAGTGGCGGGTCCCAACGGCCCACCCTTGGTAAATCCTCGACCGGTATTTTAGTGCAGCTCTCTTCCTTACCTGACACCTTTCCATGTCTGGGCTGGTTTCCTTTTTTTTTTTGCTTTGCCAACACTCTAGTTAAAATATGATTTAGAACTTCTTTCCATATCAAAATACAGGTAGGGTTCTGGGTGACAAACACCTCATCTATATTTGATTTGGAAGCTTCTCCTACAGTCACCTGTAGATTGTTAAAGTGACAGGTGTTCATGCAACAAGTTTCCCCAGTGGGCATGGAGGACCTGGTGGTACCGAAACCAAAAACAAACCAGGGTCCCCGGGTGAACGTCGGTTGTTCGTGCCCTGCTATCAGCATGGAAGCAGCATCCAGTGACTCTGTGTTCTAAAAGTCTTTGTGTGTGCGTGTGTGTGTACCTACTGTGTGCCGGGAGCTGAGAGAAGTGCTGATGGGTTACCACATACCGGGGCTGTGGGGACGAATACCAAACACAGGCTGGGCGGCTTAAACAACAGAAATTTATTTTCTCTGGAGGCTGGCTGTCTGAGATCAAGGGGTTGGCAAGTTTTGTTCTTTCTGAGGCCTCGCTCCTTAGCTTGTAGGTGACTGCCTTCTAGCTGTGTCCTCACATGGCCTTTCCTTTGTGCGTGCGAGCCCCTGGTGTCTCTCTGTGTCCTAACCTTGTCTACTTACGAGGACAGCCAGTCCGCTTGGACTAGAGTCCCACCCAAAGAGCCTCATGTTAACTTAATCACCTCTTTCAATGCTGTGTCTCCAAATTTGGTCACATTCTGAGGTTAGGGCTTCGGTATGAATTTTGGGGTGGCCACAATTCAGTCCATAGCCACCACCCTGCCTCTGACCATGTGAGAGCTGGCTGGATTTGAACAGGCCCACTCCTCCCCACACTTTTTGTCTTATGGAGGGTGACCTAATTAGTGCTCATCTGAACTTCTTCTCTTCCTTTATTCCCCATCTCTGTCTTCCCCAGCACTACGAGAAGAGGTCATATGTCTGTGTCATAACAGTGGGGAAGACTGTGGGCCCTTATTAGCTCAGTGACCCTGGGCAAGTCATTTTACTTCACTAAGGTCAGTTTCCCTTTTTGTAAATTGGGGGTTGATGTAAGTACCTCCCACACTGTAGATGGGATTAGGTGGACTAATGGGCATAGCACATTAAATGCTCACTGAATTCTAGCTACTATTCATAGGATTATTTTGGTTGCAAAGGGCAGGAACTCATTAGAAGTAATTTAGACAATAGGAGGGGACTCCAATAGCCAAATCTGGGAGGGGTAGGGGTGGAGTTAGAGGGACAACCAGAAGCGTGTAATAAACCATCCCCCTGTGCCTCCCATACCTGTTTTCATCGTGGTGGCTTTGTTTCTTCAGATTGCTTTTCTATACTTAACTAGAACCATGGCTCCAGTAACCTTCCCTGTTGCAGAATGGAAGAGACTTCACATGGCTACAATGTGAAAAGTGCCAGGGAGTGTCACCTGGGTGGCTCAGTCGGTTAAGCGTCCGACTTCGGCTCAGGTCATGATCTCGCGGTTCGTGAGTTCAAGCCCTGCGTCGGGCTCTGTACTGACAGCTCAGAGCCTGGAGCCTGTTTTCAGATTCTGTGTCTCCCTCTCTCTCTCTCTGACCCTCCCCGTTCATGCTCTGTCTCTCTCTGTCTCAAAAAATAAATAAACGTTAAAAATTTTTTTTTTAAAAATGAAAAGTGGCAGGGAAAAACTCTCATTGGCTAGGCTTAGTTCACGTGGTCACCTGTGTGGCCAGATCAGAGGCCAACGTGCAGGTCCCAGGAAAGCTTCTTAGAGCAGGGGCTGCTTGGTAGGTAGTAATAACGGATGCCTCCCATCTCATCAGAATGTTCTCCGCATTGTGGCTGGCACTGGGTAGAAAGTAAACAAGTTCCCCCCTTTTCCCTTTTATTCTCCTTCACGCCCACTTTCTATTACACAGAAGAGTAATCCAGAAAAGAGAGTCAGCTCAACTGAGGGACTTGAGTAGTGAGGCAAGCAGCCTCTTAAAGAGCAGTAAGGAAGATTGGGGGCTGACGCCAGTGTGGGCTACAGAGGAGAGGCCATCTGAACTCAAATCAGGCACATGTATCTCTTCCTGAAGACAAGACACATTTTAGGCCACGATTCACATTTAAGTTTGGAAAGCTAATTGGAAATCGGCATGAAGGGTTTTAGCAGTTGCTCATACCCTTTGACCTCTCATGTTTACTTCTGGAGTGTCAAGAACTATGAAGGTCTGAGTTACTACCCTGCACACAAGTGAGCCAATTATCCTACCACAGTTTTCGTGGATGCAGGCAGAAGGCATGAGACTCCGGGGTCACAGTCAAAGGACTTTATTATTCCTGGCAGAGGGAGAAAGCATGTGCCAGTTCCCTGGGCTCCTAAGGTCCTCGGAGGTGACATGGAGGTAGATTCAGGTGGACAGCATACACACAGTAGGTTGGCGTCCTAGCCGAGGAATCCCAGTCTTTTCATAAAGATGCTGCCCGATCTCTGCCTTGGAAGGAGGCATGTCCTTTATCATCCTGGTCAGCAAATCTGCTTTCAGCTGTATTACGTCTGTCTTCCTATGCTGTTAGCGTACAAACATCCCTGTAAAGATAGTTGGGAACAAAAACTGTTGCCAGATGTGCAGAAGCATGAGAGACGCATAGACAGTTGTCTTCTAATAAGGAGACTCTTTCCTAGGGAAAGTATATCTGAAACATGAGCAAAAATTTATTTGTAAATAACCAAAAAGTCCCACATTAACTGGGTGGTTAAGCAGGCTGTTGTTCGAAATATTCTGCTGTTTCTAAGAATGTTCTGAAGGCCTTGGAATGGCAAGTGGAAATGTTCACCTTAAAACATAAAGTGTTAAGTAAGTTCAGCCTACAAAATTGAATATATGTTTTTGTTAACTATGTAGGACAATCTATTGTAGACAATAATTCGAAGGAAATTTGCTGAAATCTTGATAGTCTTTTTCTGGGCAGTGAGTCCAGGGGAAATTGTGTTTTTTTTCCCCCTTTTGGGTTAAAAAAGTTTTCAGTTTTTTTTTTTTTATAATGAACATGTATTACTTTTATAATAGGAAAAAAAAACCCAAGACAATATGACTTTTTTTCCCAAATAAAATGATTTTGAAAGCAGTGCCTAGCATTCACAATTTGGCAAAAACAGGGGAGGAAAGCATGAAATAAGTAGGGAAAAAGGTTTCAGTTAAATTAGATGTCCAATTAAGCAATTTGCTTGGCTGCAAAGTATCTTTTTGACAGACAATTAGTTCTGGGCAAGTCAAATGTTTCAACAGTGTGTTCTTATGGGGCAATTAAAGTAATTCATATTTGATGTGCAGAAGTGTTGTGGTAATTGGGAAACTTTCCTGAATGGCAGTTGAAGGCAGGCTTGTGGTGTTTTATTTTTCTTCCTTGAAGTTGTCCTGATTGAAGAAGATGTTAAGTCATTTCCTTGACAAGCTATGTAGCTGGAGCTGCTAAGGGGACTGGTGGATAGTAGAGTAGAATTTCCTATTGGCTAGAGGAAGTTGTGTTTGTGGAAGAATACAAGGTTCAACAGTGACAACGTTAGCAACATTCGTTATGGTATCATCAGCATTTATACAGTATCCACAAATAGTTATCAACAACAGTCATTCAATGGAGATTTTGAGTGTTTATCCTGTGCCAGAACTAAGTGAACTAAGCACTTTCTATGTCTGTTGTTTTCTACAACTATGCCATGCAGTAGATTTGATTGGGGTCTCCCTATTACAGACGAGGAAACTGGGCCAGAGAAGTTAGGTGACTTGTCCAAGGGCGCACAGCACATCAGTGATGTAGCTGAAATCTGAGTCCATCAGTCTGACTCTGAAGCCCTTGTTCATACATTCTTGGACTTATGTACTGGGATTTCTTGGAAAATAATAATGCTTTATACTTTTCTCTACTTTCCTGGATAAAGTAATCTGACTTTCACCCCAGGGCAAGGAAGGTATACTGTACATGCTTCATTTGAGAGAGAAAAAAGCTGACACACAGAATGGATTAGGAAGTTCTGTAAGCCATGCAGTTAAAGAGCAGAAAAATTCTATTTTGAAGTAGCAGGGCCTTGACAGCAATGCAATTAAAATTGGTAAATTTTAATTGATAATGTCTTTTGTAGTCCATGAAATTGGATGAGAGGTGAGGTGCTGTATTAGCCAAACTTTTACACTTACCTCTTGCTCCCATTGCAAGCAACTCCCACATCCACAAATATTACTGGACTTCAGATATGGCTGGGTCCAGGTGCTTAGCTGATGTACTCTGGAATCTCTCCGATCTGTAGCTGTCAGCTTTCAGCTCTGTTTTCATTCATGTCTACTCCATTATCAGGTTCTTTCCAGTGTCATCAGTAGCTCCCGATTTGTCTTAGTGAAGCTTAATACAAAACTTAGAAAAAGAACTTACGTTACCAAGAGTCTTGACAGAAGCTTTGGGGCTGACCTCATTGAACATTGAGGCTCATGTGCCCATCTCCGAACCAGTTATTGTGGCCACGGAAGTTAGAAGATGGTGATAGGTCAGTCCTGGTCATGTGCTTACACTTTGTGCCAGGGGATGGTGTTAATTCTACCCAAACTACATGGATGAAAAATGAAAGAAATATTTTTTTGCCCCAAAGAAAGCAGAGATGCTGTTACCAGTGAAGGAGAGGGTGCTAATTGGGTAAAGTAACGGTTATATTTGTAGCCAGCCTGGAATATTAGAAAGAAGCTTACGTAGGGAGTCAGAAGATCTGGTTGTCTATTCCTAGCTCTGGTGGAAACTGGCTGTGTGACTGTCATCAGTCACTTGCCCTCTCTGGGCCCCAGTTTCTCTAGCTGTATGGTAAAAAAGGGTGGCCTGGCGGGGGGTCTGATGTTCAGTCTTATTTCAGGGGTTTCTGAGCGTCTGGTATTTTGATTTGCGAGTAGCAAGCACTCAACAGACAGGATAATCTTCTTACTGACTTAGAGCTTTCTTTTTGAATGTCAGCTTTTGTTGTACGTCAGTGATGCTTATTCTCAGGGTGGGAAAAGTCATTTTATTAAAACAGGTGTGTACCCTGGTAGTTGAAATCAGATGCTTGCAAGGTTTTGTCAGCTTCTTGCCTTGGGGTTTGAGATTGGGGCATGCCTACCTTGATTGGTATTTCTGGTCACGATGTCTCAGCTGCTCCTGGGAAGCAAGAGCAGAATCTACAATAGCAGACTTAATCAGCAGATGTCATTTGGCAGTTGGTTGATTGTGTTGGAATTTTTGCTGCTGATCTCATTCTATCTTTTTTGTTTGTTTGTTTGTTTGTTTGTTTATTTATTTGGAGAGAGACAGAGACAGCACAAGTAGGGGAGGGGCAGAGAGAGAGGGAGAGAAAGAGAGAGAGAGAGAGAGAGAGAGAGAAAGAGAGAGAGAGAGAGAGAGAGAGAGAGAGAGAGACTCTCAAGCAGGCTCTGTGCTGTCATCGCAGAGCCCAACATGGGACTCACTCTCATGAACTGTGAGATCACTACCTGAGCCGAAACCCAGAGTCTGACACTTAACCAACTGAGTCACTCAGGCACCCCACTGCTGATCTCATTCTAGAGAGTAGTTTGTTTAGTTGTGACTTGTTTTAGTCTTAGAGAGAAAGGAAAGAAGGCACAAGGTTTGGGGGGAAAGACTGCTAGCATTAAGGGAGTCCCTTAGTCCCTTAACAGCTGATACAATTTTACATCACCATCACCTCCTGGGAGGCCCGTAATGGTGTCTTCCTATGACAGATGAGGAAACTGAGTTTAGACATATTGGGCTGTTAGCATATCAGAGTCATGTCTTTTCTTGATGTTAATTCAACAAATATCTGCTAAGCTTCCACTATGTGCTAGGTACTATTCTAAGTGCTGACAATGCAGGAATAACAAGACAGACCCATTCCCTGTACTCACGGAGCTCATAAAAGAGTCGGGGAGGCCAACAATAAATAAGCAAATATGTAAAGATTTCCAAGACTAGGAAGTACTGTGAATAAACCAACACTGGCAACACTGATGGAGACTGTCTGAGGTAAGGAGTCAGAGCGCCCATAAATGGGGTGGATAGATCAGGGAAGGCATCTACGAGAATGTGAGCTGACACTTAAATGATGAGATTCAAACAGCTGGGAAAGATGTCTCAGCAGAGAGTAGGACAAGTGCAAAGGCCCTGAGGCAGGAACAAGCTTGGGACAGAAAGAAGGGCACTGTGCTGGTGGAGGGTGAGAAAGGATAGTAAGCCCCAGTGATATTAGGGGACTTAGGTGGTGGCCAAATCACACAGCTCTGGGAAGCCGTCGTGAGGAGTGGTTAAGAGAAGGTTGGCAGTATTTTTATGATTTGTTTTTTAATAGCTTTTTTGAGGTGTAATGTACCTACTGTAATTTTTATCTACTGTAACTGTGCAGTTAAATGATTTTCAGTTGTTCATATGTAGATTTTCCAGTTGTGGAACATTTCTATCATACAAAAGTTCCCCCATGTCCATTTTTCTTCCTTCAATTGTGCTTATATGTAGGCTTTAAGTCTTACAGCTATTAAAATAAATTCTATTTTTTCAAACTTTATTGAGATATAATTGAAATGTAACATTGTATAAGTTTAAGGTATACAACAGGATGATTTGAACTAATTCCATCCCAGCTCTCAGAGTGTGAACTGAGAGCCAAAAGCAGAATTTATGAGATGTGTTAGTCTGCTTCCTCTGAGGAACAAACTCCACGGTGGGATTAGACCTGCGTGATTTTCATTAAGAAAAATATCTGTGACAGGGGTGCCTGGGTGGCTCAGTCAGTTTAGCATCCAGCTTCTGATTTCGGCTCAGGTCATGATCTCGCCATTCATGGGTTCAGGCCCCACTTCAGACTCTGCGTTGGTACTGTGGGGCCTGCTTGGGATTCTTTTTCTCCTCTCTTTCTGCTCCTCCCCTGCTTGCTCCCTCTGTCTCTCTCTCAAAATAAATAAATAAACTTAAAAAAAAAATTTAAAAATAAGAGAAACACCTGTGACAGAGAATGCAGAGGGAGCTGGAGGCTGGAAGAGCCCTCCCACGGCACTGCAAGTGTGACACCTGGTGAAGGAGAGGGAAGGTAGTTAGGGCACAGTCACCATAGGGGGAGTCCTCAAGCCAGCTCTGGGGCCAGGAACCTTGGAGCTCTCAGGAGGAAGTATGCCCGCCGTGCTCAGTCATCACTGGGAACAGGCAACCTATGGTAACAGATGCATTTCAGAACGCAGAGCCCAGCAGCTGGGGCTTCTGGTCAACCACACCCCCTGTAGTGGGGAGTCCGTCACTCATTGTCAGGGCCACTGCTGACCCATGAAATGTAGGGCGGCCAGAAGAATTGATTTGGCTCACACAGTGTTTACATTGATCAAAATAGTTGCCAGCATTCAACAGTCTGTATATTTTATATCAAAAACCCCTGAATATTTTGCTTCTCTTTAAAAAAAAAAGAGCGGCAGTATGGCAGTATTCCATTTCTGTTTCCCCGGTTGCCCAGAATTGAGTCTTTGCTGTCTCCTTTCTCCATAGATGACACATGTGCTCTGCACTTTGCCACAGTCCCCACCAGGCCCTGTTGTCCTGTCTTCTTCATTTGTTTGTATTACATATGTGCCCTCTGTGGGCATTTAAATTTGCTACTCTGGCCTTAAAGCCGTCTGAGAAATGAAGCTATGAGAGTCAGATTTAGCTGTGGAGTCAAATGGATAAGAACAAAGCTGGAGATTGGAAGACAAGGCGAGAGATTGACCACAAAAGAACAAAGCAGGACACCAGAGCCACAGAGCTCATGTGCTTGCTGGAGAAGTCACCGAGAGCTCAGGAGGAGAGCAAAGGAACTGATTCTCATGGAGAAATCTCACTTGGGGTGGATGTGCGATCAGATGCATACCCTGCTTGTGTCATGTCAGTCCAGGAGTCACCCTCTCTATGTGACACTTGTTGAGAGCTGTGACTCACCCCATCCCTCCGGCCCAGCAGCGAGGACCAAAGTAGGTCTAGGTTTCTATTTGCCTAGTGCCCTTTTGTTCAGGTAGCACTCCTCCCTTCCTTGCGGTTCTCCACGGCTCCCAGCTGTCAGTCCTACACACCTCTCCTCCTGTGAAAGCCTGGGTGTCTTAGGCAGGGTTCCCCAGAAGCAGGCCCTGTGCTGAGGATTTGCATGAAAATAGTTACATGTGAGGTGACTCTAGGAAGCACCTGTGTGAGCGTGAATGTGTGTTAAGGTTCTCCAGAGCAACAGAACCAATAAGATATATGTGAACATATACGTATTTGCTTATACTAGTATGTAATGTACCATATACACATATTTATAATATAAAATATATAATACAATATGTACTTAACATAAGGAGTTGGCGTACAGAGTTGGCTCACACAATTATGGAGGCTGACTAGTGCTGAGATCTATAGGATGAGTTAGCAAGCTGGAGACCCAGGAGAGCCGTTAGCATACTTTCAGTCTGAAGGCTAGCAGGCTCAGGACCTGGGAAGAGCTTATGTCTCAGTTGGAATCTAAAGGCAGGGAAAGCCTGATATTTCAGCTCAAAGGCAGTCAGGCAGGAAGAGTCCTCTCTTACTTGGAGGTGGGTTGATCTTTTTGTCCTAGTCAGTCCTTCAACTGATTGGGTGTGACCCACCACCTTAGGGAGTGCAATCTGCTTTACTCCGTCTACTAATTCAGATGTTACTCTCATCCAGAAACAGTGTCACAGACACACTTAGAATAATATTTCACCAAATATCTGGGAACGCTGTGTCCCAGTCAAGTCCTAGATACATAAAAACCTTTATAGAGAGAAATGAGATAAGGGAATTTAAGCCAATATAGAGTGCAGTAATGAGGAAGCTACTTTAATGGGCACCTGGGGCTCAGTTCTTTTGGTGATGGTTGGTTGATGGTGTGGAACATACCTCAGAGTATCCCAAGTGGTAGGAAAACTGAGATGTTCCTCTTCCGTTGCCCGTCTGACATTGCCTGAGGAGTGCTGCTAGGGACTTTTACTTCCTATAACTTGCCTTGGACAAGAACAAGTCCTCAGGTGGAGAGGCTCAGGTGCTTGCACTGGGATGCCTTTGGCTTGTATGAGAGTGATGAGGGTCCAGGGGACACAGATGGGCATTGCCAGCATCTGCTATGATGGGCAAATGGCACACGCCTAGTTCATCTGTCTGTTGGACCATGGGGCAGCACACAGCATAAGTAGTGTCCATCAGGATCTCCCTCGGGGATTAATTTAATTTATTATGGTCCTAAAGAGGAGGATGTGAATATGGGACTGTCAGCATCTATTTTTCCTCCCACAGAGAGTGATGGAGAATAAGGCTGAGCAAAGACAAAGAAGGACAAAGGAGAGAAAGTCTGTGTCTTGGTGGCTGTGAGTCTTGTTTCTAGTCCCTGGAGCTCTGGCTCTTGTCCCTCCCTTATCTTATGTAAACTACCACCCCAGCTGGATAACCCAGTGTGTTCCTTCCTTGGTTAATTTAGCTAGAGTTGGATTTCTGGGCGTGCAATCAAGAGCTCTTACAAACAGTAATGGCAGGGTGGAAGGTGGGGGCAGTGAGAGGGAGATTAGATTGAGAGAGAGATTGCCCTGGGCCTAAGAGCTTTCTCTACTTATTAGCTCCCAGGGCCTGAGATTTAAGGCACTGGAAGGAAGATGAGTTTATGGTGGAAATTTGTAACCGACCATTAACTAGAATGGCACATCTAAGTCCCTGTGCCTGACCAATTGTTAGGTCTTAACGAAACAGCGATAAAAAAAGAAATTTTAGTTTCGGCGCTTAATTAGCCATTCTTTTCCTTCCTGACTTTTAGTTTTATGACTTTAGCTTCTAGGATAGGGTTTTATTGCACTCAAGTACGAATTAAGCCCAAACAAGGACTCTCCCTGTTTCTGCTTCTTCAATTTAAATTTAGTCTTTGTAGGATGACACAAAGCGCTACATTAAATGTCACATGTAAGGACTGTAAATTTTTTGAAAGAGAGAGAGATGTAAGCATTCATCATTGTGATCTCTCTTCTAAACACTACAGGAACTCATATTAATTTAAAGCAAAATCAAGTTAATACTGTTGTTTGTTGCCTTGAAAAAAAAGGTTTTGTCTGAAGTACTCTGACAATAGACACCAAAATGTGCATTGATGAAAAATAATAGTAGCCGTCATTTGTTGGAAATCTGTTAGTACCCTGCTAGGTCCTTGATACTCAGTATCTCCAGTCATCCTGAGAAGCTTTGAGGATGGCTGATCTCCAGTTTCCATTGAGGAAATGGCAGCTCAGAAAACACTTAACCCAAGCCACAAAGATAGAAAAGATAGGTCTGGGAGCCAGTTTGCAATAAGACCCTTGGGATTCCAAAAATCTACATGCTTCCCTCTTGCAAAGGGTGTGTTTTATGCGTATGATGGTGTAGGTGGTGGTGTATGTGATGTGCGTTTCACTGCTGGACATCGTGTCAGGTACTGCACACAGTAGGCACTCAGCAGTGCTTGTGTTCAGTGAATTGGGAAAGTGTGGGTAACAAGCCTCCTGAGACTGAGGAGGACTTGATCTTTCCGTTATGTCTGAGCAAGGGTTTGTTCAGTAAAGTGATTATATGTGTGTCCTCATGGAAATTATATTTATGCCCCTAAAGAAAACAAGGATTCTTTCTTTCTTTCTTGAAATTCAAGGTAAAATAAAGAGCTGCACTGACATCTACCCCAAGTCCTTTTTTTTAATGAGGCAGTGTGTAAATATAGTACAAGAAGAGGGACTAATGGCATCTTGCCCTTGCATGGCACTTTATAGTTTAGAGAGCATTTTCTCACCATGTCCCTTTCGATCGGTCCAGCAGGCCTGGGAGGTGGAAACGAAGGTGTGGAGAGATTGGGGCACTTGCCCCCAGATGACACAACAGTTAGGAGCCCAAACTAGGACTTGAGTGGGGTTTGTCTGACTCACAGTTCACACTTCCCGAACAAGGTTTTGGAGTGGTATAAAGCTCTCTTGAGAAAAACAACTGTTTTTCAGGCATTTATAGCCACTTTAGCAGCACTCAACTGCGTGCCTCTGATCTATATGCTAATTTTGGATACGTCTTATCTCTTAAATAATCCGAGGGTGTGCATGTGGATGCTTCTTGATTTGAAATCCTCATGTACTTGTAACTAATGGGGTTGTAAAACGTGCCCCAGAATTTACACTTCCTTCCTTCAGCCTGATTTTGCCCAGCCTTCCACCGTAGCAGGGCCAACCCACCCCCAGCCCCGCTTCTGCTCCTCATTGTCTAGAGGGAAGGCACAAAGCGAGGCACTTAGGTTTTTTCTCCAGAATGTCGGAGCCCAGGGTAGGCATATGGGAGAGAGTGGAAGAATTTGAACTGGAAGAAGCATTTCTCTGTTTTCTTTCTTTTTTTTAAATGTTTATTTATTTTTGAGAGAGAGAAAGAGAGAGACAGAGTGCAAGTGGGGGGAGGGCCAGAGAGAGAGAGAGAGTGAGACACAGAATCCGAAGCAGACCCCAGGCTCTGAGCTGACAGCACAGAGCCCGATGGAGGGGCTCAAACCTCTGAACTGCAAGATCATGACCTGAGCTGAAGTCGGACGCTTCACTGACTGAGCCACCCAGGCGTCCTTGGAGGAAACATTTCTAATTTTCTCTTCTCTTGAGCATAGGAAGTTATATGCTGTCTGGAGGGTGTGTATTGGCTTTGCTTTTTTTTTTTTTTAATAAAATAAGGCAAAGGCAAAACAACAAAAAATGAGAGAGTCTGTCTTTAATTGGAATAATCAGCCATGTTCTAAAGGTGGAGCACCTAAGCCCGAAATCAGTGGCCAGTGGCTGACATTCAGGACTAGCAGGCAGAGAGCTAATGCCCACTTTCTGTGGGATTATAAAAGTTGTACTTGTTCACTGTGAAGAATTTGGATTCTAGGGAAATTGTTAAGAAAACAAATGTAAAGTTTTATCAGTCTCTTATCAGCCATTGGGCTGGTTGGTCAGAAGTCATTATTGGTATAGACATTAATTGCTTACTGAGAATTAACTTCTCAAAAGCCCTTTCCGTGGTGATGATGGCTAACATTTATTGAATGGTTGCTCTTTGCCAAGTACCGGCTATGAGCTAGACATAATACGATCTCACGCATACTTTTATTTTCATTATCTTTCAGGTGAATAAACATGCTCAGAGAGGGTAAAAACTTGTCCACGGTCACATAGGAACTGAGTTGGGGAGGCTAGGGTTTGGGTTCAGATGGTCAGGCGTTGAACCAGGTCTGCCTTACTTTATCGTCCCTGTACTGTTCAATGGGTAGTTCAGCTTGGGTTTGAAGGGGAGAGCGTGGGAGAGAAGTCAAAGGACCAAATGGAGAAACAGACAGCAAGGACACCAGTTCCATTTGCTGATGGTGAGCTGGGTTCAAAAGTAACAAAGCAAAGCTGATGGCTTCACTTGAGTATTGCCACCCCCTGGTAGCCACTGTTAGAGTCTGTGCCTTATTCTGACCCCGCCCCTAAAGCTAAGAACACAGGCAACCTTTTTTACCTGGACTCTTTAGAATTAATAGCATGTTGGCCCTCTGAGGGCGAAGTGGGTTTTTAAAAAACGGTTGGAAGTTATTTGTGGCCAACTCAAATAACTTGTATTTGTAACTTCTGTTGAAATGAAATTTACCTCATAGTATTGAGATCAATTTTCTTGTGTGATTCTGGAGAGCAATTAGCCCAAAGCAGTGGTTTTAGAACTTTTGACAAACTACTCCTAAGAAGAAGGGCAAATGCATTCCAGCTCAGCCGAGTATAGCCTCAGTCTCACCAAGGGTGAAAATTCCTTTGAAGTCTCATGTTTTATCTTAGATATTTGTGAAGTCTGCATTCTCCTTTGTGCCCTGCTTTGAACTACTTATGGAGTAGAGTCTATTGATGCTCTAGGAAGATGGTCATGTTTGTGCTTTATAGCTTTGCATGTGCCAGAGATACAATAGGGTTTCCCTGGGGTACCTGTGCCTCAGTTTGAGAAGCATGGCTCTTTTAGAGGGAGTCTCCAACTAGGATCTAGGCTGCTGGTTGTCCCTGAGGACATTCTCCCCCCTGCCCCCAACTTTTAAATTCCAATGTTTTGAGTGTAGGAAATATAAAGTTAGAAAATGAAATATAAGAGGCATAGTGAAAAGTCTCTCTCCTATCCCTGTCCCTCATCTTTTCAGTGCTCTCCTGAGTTAGCCAGCTTCCAGGATGGCCTCATCGATCCCTGACTGCTGGCATTCACACGCTGTGTCGTCCTCGCTCACGTTGTAACAGGGTTAGTGTTTGGGACCAGTGCTGCAGAAGTGATGGCATGTCATTTTCAAGATTAGGCTATAAAAAACTGCACCTTCTGTCTTGAGGGATTCTTCTCCCTCTCCCTCTCCCTCTCCCTCTCCCTCTCCCTCTCCCTCTCCTCTCCTCTCCTCTCCTCTCCCTCCCCCTCCCCTCTCCCTCCCCCTCCCCTCTCCCTCTCCCTCCCCTCTCCCCCTCCCTCCCCTCTCCCCCTCCCTCCCCTCTCCCCCTCCCTCCCCTCTCCC